>NC_089516.1:41013590-41325288 GCF_036850995.1 Saccopteryx leptura
AACTTGGAAGAAACGGCCATTTGAAAAGGAAAGTATTTCTGTCCAAGGGATAAAAGTTTTCAGGTCGTCGCTGCTGAAGGAGTAGCTTAGCCAAGATGGCGGCGGAGTCCGCCCGCGCAGACTCAGAACACAGCCTCCGACTGAGGAAGACGGCGCGCTGCGCTTTTTTCAAGCAGGACGGGCGGGGGGAGAGGCGGCCTGGCGCTCACACGGGGCACCACTGCCCCCTGCCGTCCGCAGAAACCGAATGGACACGGACGGGACGGGACCCGGCTGTTCTCCGCCGCCATTCCGCGCCAGGTCCGAGTCCCCGTGGCTGAAGGACTCTTCCTGGTGACCATGTCTATCAGGGACGGTCACAGAACCAGCCCCAGAGTCCCCGCAAGGCCGCTCCCACAGCCGCGCCCCCGGGCTCCCGGCAACAGGTGGTGGCGGAGGCGGTTCGTTGTGGGCGGGATCCACTGCCTAGCTCTCACTTGGATAGGAATACAGCTAATCAGGGGCACCTGTTCCAATCAGACCCTGCATCCTGCGGTGTTGTCTCTCTTTATGGGGGTTATACACTGAAATGACATACTTTGAACTCCCAAAGCCCTGTGCTTGTATTACCCGTGTATCGATGTCTGCAAGCTAAGCTTCTTGGTTGTGTAGCTGCAGTAGCGTCCTTATCTGTTTAACTCTCGATCCTCCTCAGTGTGCCCATCTATGGAACATTTCCTTGCTTATTTGTGCTAGAGCTCCATGTTGCCAAACCAACAAACTCCATGCTGTCTTAGACACAACCAAACACCCTCTTCAGATCCCTCTGTTTTTTAGCGAGTGCGTCAACAGCCTGTCTTGCTTTCCTCTTCTCTCTCACACGTGGTTCCCTGCTGGTGCTCTTTCTTTCATCCCTGCTTCAATCATCCACTCCCACCACCCGGTTTCCAACCTGTGCCCTGTGCTCTTCTCATTCTACACGTGATCCCTCAGGGACTAGAGATACCTTGAGCTTTTACCCACCTGCCTCGTTTTCATCTCTATCCCATAAAGATGATGGCTTGTTGCATCACCAAGTCTTCCTATGAAATTTCATCTGGGCCCAGGAGTCCCTATAGGCCGAGACGTATAGGCATCTCACCTCGCATTTCCCACAGCCTGCAAATCTACAGGCATGTATAAACCTAATTTCCCTGTCCCATGGGTGGACACTGCCCATGAGACACCCTTGTCCTTAAACATAAATCGTAGGGATGCTGCCAGGTGTGATCTCCATTGCCCAATGACTCCCTGGACCTATTCTGAAAGAGGCTAAACCATGATGTTCGTGATGCCACACATGTTTGTCAGGTCCCCTGTGAGGGTTCCTTCTTGGCAGACTCACTGAAGGAGTCCTGAGCAGGGCTTATGTCCTGGTTTGGCTGGGTCCTCCACAGAAACTACAAGGAAAACCTGTACCCTGTAATATTTTCAACACACTGAAATGCTCATCTTTTCCTGGAACTCAGAGAGAATGTCTCCACTCAGTGAATCAGGACATAGCTGAATCACCTATCGTGGCCAAAAGAGAACGTCTCCTGAGGCGAGCGTTCATGGCTGTGTGTGAAACAAGGGTTCGCTCACTTTAACTATTCCTCACAACTATCCTGACCTATTTCGTCATTCCAGGAGCACATGAGTTAATTTGATTACATAAATCATAATAAACGTTAAAGATGCAACTCAACAAAATTATTGGTAATGCCTAGCTGCAGACCTTTTACATGAACGGATACAAATCTCAGCCATCTGTAATATCCACAGAACTATTGTGATCTGTCTCACAAACTTATCTATACAATGTCTTACAAACTGTTAAAGTAATTAAACACAAGGACTCTCCACAGGAAGTGAATGGTAGTATGTTTCTTTAGCAAATGTGGGGTTTTAACTTTACAATTTTGGTTTCAGAAACATGAAGAGGAGCAAGTATTGATACAATTTCGGTTTTAAACCACACATTTATTTTGACAGCCATTCTCCTATCCGCATCCTAAGTTACTGGCCAAGCACAGCAGGTAGTGCTGAGAACCTGCTCTCTATGTAAAGAAGAGACTAATTCTGACTTTAGATTTCTTCTATAAGGATGGTTCTGTTTCCACAGCTGCAATCTAGGCTTTCACAGGAGAAACGTTCAATAATGCTCCCGCTGGGGCCACGTTCCAGACCTACTACCATAGACTCTGGGGACAGTGCACCTGCACCTGTTCTTTTATTTTATTTTTTGATTTTTTCATTTTTATTTATTTATTTATTTATTTTTTTTACAGAGACAGAGAGTGAGTCAGAGAGAGGGATAGACAGGGACAGACAGACAGGAACAGAGAGAGATGAGAAGCATCAATCATTAGTTTTTCATTGCGCGTTGCAACACCTTAGTTGTTCATTGATTGCTTTCTCATATGTGCCTTGACCACGGGCTTTCAGCGGACTGCGTAACCCCTTGCTGGAGCCAGCGAACTTGGGTTCAAGCTGGTGGGCTTTTCCTCAAACCAGATGAGCCCGCATTCAAGCTGGCGACCTCAGGGTCTCAAACCCAGGTCCTCTGCATCCCAGTCTGATGCTCTATCCATTGCGCCACCGCCTGGCCAGGCTGCACCTGTTCTTTTAAACACCCTACAAGGAAACTCAAGGCGCAGCTGCGGATGAGAACCGTAAGTACAGACCAGGCCTCACATCTGTTGGTTTTAAATAGAATCTTGGGCTCCACAAGCATGGTTGCAATTGCCTAGAAATTAAAAACTTTTTTGGATGTGTCTTTTCTTTCGAAAGCTGTTTATGGCATATTACAGAGGCTAATTTAACAGCTGGTGCACCGGGCATGTGCCCTGCGCCCCGACTGCTGACAGTCCCTGCAATACCCCAACTTGACACTTTTTTCTAATGTAAGGGGCCCGATATGTTCTGCTGTGCCGGGCCTCAACCGACCTTATTTCACCTCTGTACACTTACTTCATATTACCTTCATATTTAAAACACTTTCAAGGACTGAGGACTGTGTTTATGCCTTTCGTCCCCTTGCTTGCCTGATACCAGGTGGCAGAGTGGATGCAGAAGGGCCTGGCTGGTGGACAGGCAGCTGGGGTTCTGTTGCCTTGGTTACCACTCTGCTGCACATTCCCAATGTGTCCTGAGCTGGAGCAGGGGGCTTTGTGAAGGGGACAGCGCCCCTCCCGACTGTGTGTCTTCCTGTAATCAGAGGCTGAAGCTAAGGGCCGGGGTTGGTTGCCAAGGAAACCGAAGGAGGGTCTGTGTGACTTGTGAAGAATAGAAACACCTAAGTAGAATTTCAGATGCAGGGTGGCTTATGGGAGCCTGTCGTCAGCCACGGATTGAGAGGCAACTATTACGTCCACTGAAGAGCAACTATGCAGGAACAAACACAGATAACGAGACAAGCGCAGACCTGTGCACTCACCGCTCCTGGCTTTATTGCTAAGTTACCCACTCTGGTGGGGACGTCTGGGACACCTGAGTAGGCAGGCGATGACGGGTCATGTAGGCAGGATGTAGTCCCACAGAAAGAAGAGTCACAGGGGTCCCTGGTATAAAAACAATGGTATGATTTTCCCACCGTGTCTGACTGGGACACAGGCATTGCCACAGTCAACCATGCTAATAATGTCCTGCTGACTTTTTACAAACTATTCTCAAGCATAATTTTAAGATCAATAGGTAACTAATACGTGCTATTCTCATAAGCACTACTACACCTTAAAAAAGTAGACTTTCACTCGATTCTAAGCACTTGCACCAGGCTGACATACATACCCTTTTAAGTTTTCAACTCCATCCTCACTGGCTATCCCTATAGTCAAAAGAATGTTCAAAACCATGGAAATCAAAATGCCTATGAAATGTAAATAGGAATTTATTTTAGTACGAACAAGACCAGAAATCAATGAGAGTCGTAAGAGAAAAAAAAATAGGAAAACACAATTAAATCAAAACTGGTTCTTTGAAATGATTGATAGCATTAATAAACTTCTAGCAGACGGGGTGGATTGAGAGAGAAAACAAGTCACCAGTAGCAGGAATGAAAGCAATGATTTTTTTTTTTTTTTTTTTTCTTTTTCATTTTTCTGAAGCTGGAAACAGGGAGTGACAGTCAGACAGACTCCCGCATGCGCCCGACCGGGATCCACCCGGCACGCCCACCAGGGGCAATGCTCTGCCCCCCAGGGGGCGAGAAAGCAATGATTTTAATATAGACCCAGCAAATAGGAAAGGGCAATGTGGTAATGCTACATTAAACTCTACATCTATGAAAGCAACAAGTTAGGAAAAATGAATTGATTACTGAGAAGCCACAAACTGCGAAAACTCAACCAGGTGCAATAATGTGCACAGCCCAATATCTTTATAGAAATCTAATCGGTAGTTAAAAACTAATGGGAAGCCTGACCTGTGGTGGTGCAGTGGATCAAGCGTGGACCTGGAATGCTGAGGTCACTGGTTCAAAACCCTGGGCTTTTCGGGCCAAGGCACATATGGGAATTGATGCTTCCTGCTCCTCCCCCCTTCTCTATCTCTCTCTGTCTCCTCTAAAATGAATAAAATTTAAAAAATAATTTAAAAAACCAATGGGAAAATCCCAGAGAGTAAATACCAGAAACAAACAATGCCTAAGTTTTAAACTGCACATCACTATGAACAGTGTCGTACAATCTCTCACCACCCAACTCTGCACCAGGCCCCCCAAGGTGAGTCAGCTTTTCGTCCAGTGTATCCACCCTGAGTCCACGACCACCTGCCTGTCAATCACTGAGGAAGTCTGTTGCCAGATCCACTGCTGAAATGTTGCAGTGCTTGTGTTCAAGGAACCATTATTTTACTTAATAATGGCCCAAAGCACAAGAGAATGGACGGTGCAATCCAGATATGCCCCCGAGAAGCCGTAAACTGTATGAACATGTAGGAAAAACACAGCACATGGTATGTAGGGTTTAGTACTATCTGAAGTTTTAGGCGTCCACGGGGGTCTTGGAACGTATCCCCCATGGATAAGGGGGACTACTGCACCTCAAAGAATATAGTGAGAAAATCACTAAAGAAATTAAAATGCTACATTGGAAAATATCGCTGTGATTCAAAAGAACGTAGTAGAGTGACTTTAGAGAATTGGCACTGTAAGGAGAGATACCGACAAATCTCCCCAAAAACTCAACAAGATCTTCAACCAGAGACAGAAAAATCTATCCTTGGAGCCTCCAGCAGTTCCACACTAAACGTGAAGGTATGATCGAGCAAAAATTGACTAAATATATAATCAACCCCTGAAGGAAATAAGGAGGAAGAAACACTCCGCCTTCCTCACTAACCTAAATAAGGGCTGCTTTCACTGGGAACTGAGAGTATAGGAACTGAGCCGGGCATAGAGTATGAATAGAACCAGACTGCGGCACAAATGTCCAAACCAGGCTGTGGCACAGAGATCCAAGCCGAGAAAAACTGTGCTTGTGGCAACCCAGTCAACACAAGCTAATACTCACACCAAATCCAGACAAAGAAAGGCACTTGGGAGAGCCATCCGCCCTGATCTCCTGGATGGCGGGCGCAGATAGTGGGCGAGACATTCCTCCTAGAGCCCCGGGAGTGGGCGCCTGTGTTACCGAACAGAGGGGTAGAGTCAGAGGCCTTTGTGTGGGGCGAAACCGGAATCTCGGGGTCGCACCTGTGCCCCAAAAAGCAGCACATGGGGAGAAAGCGGGAGGGACTTTCCCTACGCTCTTAACTTTTCCATGCGGGTGAAGTGCCTCACTCAAAGTGAGAGGAGGCTGGCTGGATATCCTAGTCGGTGAGTGCGGAGAGTGGGCGCCCGTGTTCCCGGACAGAGGGGCGGAGTCAGAGGCCTTTCTGTGGGCCCAAACCCGAGTCTTGAGGTCACCCCTGTGCCCCTAAAAGCAGTGCGCAGGGAGTGAGTGGGAGCAAAATTCCCTACGCTGGAACTTTTCCATGCGGGCGGGGTGCCTCACCTGGAGTGAGAGGCGGCTGGCTGGATATCCTAGTCAGCGAGTGCAGAGAGTATGCGAGAGATTCCCCCGGGAGTTGGCACCCGTGTTCCTGGACAGAGTGGTAGAGTCAGAGTTCTTTGTGAGGGCGGAAGCCCCGCTTGATTATGCTAAAAGCTCTGACTGATTGAGCCTTACCCAGAGAACTGTGCTGAGTGGGAATAGAGTTGGGATTTGCCAGATCTTTGAGCATCTTACTCTCCAGGCAGAGGCAGCAGCAACCCCATAGTTGGATCATCAGGCTACTAATTCAGAAAGGAAAGACTAGGAGACAGGCTCCGGTAACACGGACTCTCTCATTGGCGGAGCCTGCAAATGCTAATGAGCCTCAACTATCAAAGAGACTGAAGCCCAATATATGACATCACCATAGAGACTTATCAACTGCAAACCTATACCTAAGCATGCCACAGGGGCAGAACCTGGGGTACAGAGTAACTACCAGGAAGAGGGAGAGGAAAGAAAGAGCAAGAAGATAACCTCTCAAAATCAAGAATAATCCACAGACTTTATAACCTATCCCATTTTATTATATTTGTTCGTTTGTTTCTCTTATCTTCTTGTCTTGATTATTTTCTTCCTCTTCCAATTTGGTCGTTTAACTCTCTGTCGGTCTTACTCTCTTCTCTACTTGAACTACACTACCCATAAGTGTTACATCTCCCATTGTCTTTTCTTTCTTCTTCCTTTCTCTCTATGAGGGTTGTACTCCGAAACCCTTAACTCTCTCTCTCTCCTTTTATTCTTTTTTCTTCTTTTTGTGTTTTCCTCTTTCTTTTCTTTTTCACCCTCTATATTAGTTTCTTCTTTTCTCCTTTACTTTTCCTCTCATTCAATCCTCAATCACAAACAATTTACTTTATCTGGGAATCAAATTTTTCTTTGTGGCGCTTTGGGGTTTTTTTACTTTGTATCTAGTTCTTGCTCCACTAAATTCAATAGTAATTTTTTAATTTTTTTCCTGTTTTCCTGTTTCCCTCTTATTCGTCTCATTATATCTCTTAGTCAACCATCACCTAAAAGCAAATCATTTTATTCTTCACCCAAAATTTTTCCTTTTTGCATTTTGTGGGTCCATACCCCCTTTAGCTCCTTTATCACTTCTCCTCAATGCAGGCCCTCCATTACAGGTAGTTTTTGTTCTATTTAGCACAATATAATTCACAGTTCACCACAAGATTTTCTCAAGAAGGAGGGGAGAGGAGAGGAGAGGAGAGAAAAAAAAGGGAGGGGGAATAATAATTTTTTTACTCTTTTTTAAATTTTTATTTTTAACTTTTTATTCTTTATTAATTCTCATTAGTACTATCAACAAAACCACCCTCAGAAGCCATTAAAGAAAAGGAAATTGAATATCATGGATGCAAAAGAAAGACAGGTAGTACAGATAGATGAGGAAAAATCTATGGAAAAAATTTAATATATTGGAAACCTTGGAGCTAAATGACAGAGAATTTAAAATAGAAATCCTAAAAATACTCAGAAATATACAAAGAAACACAGAAAGGCAATTTAGGGAGCTCAGAAAACAACTCAATGAACACAAAGAATATATTACCAAGGAAACTATAAAAACAAATCTAACAGAGATCAAAAACTCAATTCACTAGCTGAAAAACGAGGTAATAAGCTTAGCCAATAGAACAGGCCGGATAGAAGGTAGGATTAGTGAAATAGAAGATAAGAAACTTGAGGCACAACAGAGAGAAGAAGAAAGAGACTCAAAAATTTAAAAAAATGAAAAAGCCCTACAGGAATTGTCTGACTCCATCAAAAAGAATAACATAAGAATAATAGGTATATCAGAGGAAGAAGAGAGAGAAAATGGAATGGAAAACATATTCAAACAAATAATAGATGAGAACTTCCCAAGCCTATGGAAAGAACTGAAGCCTCAAATTCAAGGAGCAAACAGAACTCCGAGTTTCCTTAACCCCAACAAACCTACTCCAAGGTACATAATAATGAAATTGGACAAACCAACAACAACAAAAAAATTCTCAAGGAAACTAAGGAAAAGAAGAGTACAACATATAAAGGAAGGCCCGTTAGATTATCATTAGATTTCTCAACAGAAACTCTACAAGCTAGAAAAGAGTGGACCCCAATATTTAAAGTCCTGAAAGAGAGGAACTTTCAGCCACAAATACTATATCCATCAAAGCTATCCTTCAAATATGAAGGAGAAATAAAAACATTCACAGATAAAGAAAAGATGAGGGACTTTATCATCAGAAAACCCCACTCCAGGAACTACTAAAGGGGGTTTTCCAACTAGAAACAAAAAATAAAACAAAACAAAACCACAAGTAAAAGCTCCACCAAGAACACAATAAAACAAAATTTAAATTGTGACAACAAAAAAAGGGTGGGGGAGGACAAAGATTAACAGTAGCAAAGGATGATGGAGTGCAAAAGTACTCACAAGATAGTGCACTACAATGAACAGGGTAGGAACCTTTTTCATTACTTAATGGTAACCACCATTGAAAAAACCACCACAGAAGAAATGGATAAATTCCTAGAACAATATAGCCTTCCTAGACTGAGTCAAGAAGAAGCAGAAAGCCTAAAAAGACCAATTAGTAGGGAACAAATAGAAAAACTATTAAAAAACTCCCCAAAAATAAAAGTCCAGGCCAAGACGGTTATACTAGTGAATTCCATCAAACATTCAAAGAAGACTTGGTTCCTATTCTACTCAAAGTCTTCCAAAAAACTGAAGAAGAAGCAATACTTCCAAACACATTTTATGAGGCAAACATAACCCTCATACCGAAACCGGGTGAGGAGAGCACAAAAAAAGAAAACTACAGACCAATATCTCTAATGAATACAGATGCTAAAATACTAAACAAAATACTAGCAAATCGAATACAACAGTATATTAAAAAAATAATACATCACGATCAAGTGGGATTCATCCCAGAATCTCAAGGATGATTTAACATATGTAAAACAGTTAATGTAATACACCATATCAACAAAACAAAGAACAAAAACCACATAATCTTATCAATAGATGCAGTAAAAGCATTCGATAAAATACAACACAATTTTATGTTTAAGACTCTCAACAAAATGGGTATAGAAGGAAAATATCTCAACATGATAAAGGCCATATATGATAAACCATCAGCCAACATCATATTAAATGGCACTAAACTGAAGGCTTTCCCCCTTAAATCAGGAATAAGACAGGGTTCTCCACTCTCTCCACTCTTATTTAATGTGGTACTAGAGGTTCTAGCCAGAGCAATCAGACGAGATAAAGAAATAAAAGGCATCCATATCGGAAAAAAAGGTGTAAAGGTATTACTTTTTGCAGATGATATGATCCTATACATCGAAAACCCCAAAGAATCTACAAAAAGACTACTAGAAACAATAAGCCAATACAGTAAGGTCACAGGATACAAATTTTTTTTTAATTTATTTATTAAATTTAATGCAGTGACATTGATAAATCAGGTTACATATGTTGAGAGAAAATATCTCTAGATTATTTTGACATTTGATTGTGCTGTATACCCCTCCCCCAAAGGTAAATTGTCTTCTGTCACATTCTATCTGGTTTTCTTTGTGTCCCTCCCCTCCCCTAACCCTTCTCTCCTTCTTCACCCCATTCCCCCTCCCCCCAACCCCCACCCCTGTTGCCATCACATTCTTGTTCATGTTTCTGAGTCTCATTTTTAATCTCCCTTCTATGTATGGATTCATCTTAGTTTTTTTTTCTGATTTACTTATTTCACTCCATATAATGTTGTCAAGGTCCATCCATGTTATTGTAAAGGATCCGATGTCATCATTTCTTATGGCTGAGTAGTATTCCATAGTATATATGTACCAAAGCTTTTTAATCCACTCGTCCTCTGACGGACACTTGGGCTGTTTCCAGATCTTCGCTATTGTGAACAATGCTGCCACAAACATCCGGGTGCATTTCTCCTTTTCGAGCCATTCTATGGTGTCCTTGGGGTATATTCCTAAAAGTGGGATAGCTGGGTCAAAAGGCAGTTCGATTTTCAGTTTTTTGAGGAATCTCCATACTGTTTTCCACAGTGGCTGCACCAGTCTGCATTCCCACCAGTAGTGCAGGAGGGTTCCCTTTTCTCCACATCCTCGCCAGCACTTATTCTGTGTTGTTTTGTTGATAAGCGCCATTCTGACTGGTGTGAGGTGATATCTCATTGTGGTTTTAATTTGCATTTCTCTAATGATTAGTGATGTTGAGCATTTTTTCATATGCCTATTGGCCATCTGTATGTCCTCTTTGGAGAAGTGTCTATTCATTTCTTTTGCCCATTTTTGGATTGGATTGTTTGTCTTCCTGGTATTGTTTTACAAGTTCTTTATAAATTTTGGTTATTAACCCCTTATCAGACGTATTGTCAAATATGTTCTCCCATTGTGTAGTTTGTCTTTTTATTCTGTTCTTGTTGTCTTTAGCTGTGCAAAAGCTTTTTAGTTTGATATAGTCCCATTTGTTTATCCTGTATTTATTTCACTTCCCCGTGGAGATAAATCAGTAAATATATTGCTCTGAGAGATGTCCGAGAACTTACTGCCTATGTTTTCTTCTAAGATACTTCTGGTTTCATGGCCTACATTTAAGTCTTTTATCCATTTTGAGTTTATTTTTGTGAGTGGTGTAAGCTGGTGATCTAGTTTCATTTTTTTGCAGGTAGCTGTCCAATTTTCCCAACACCATTTGTTAAAGAGGCTGTCTTTACTCCATTGTATTTCCTTACCTCCTTTGTCAAATATCAGTTGTCTATAGAACTGTGGGTTTATTTCTGGGTTCTCTGTTCTGTTCCATTGATCTATATGCCTGTTCTTATGCCAGTACCAGGCTGTTTTGAGTACAACGGCCTTGTAGTATAACTTGATATCAGGAAGTGTGATACCTCCCACTTTATTCTTCTTTTTTAAGATTGCTGAGGCTATTCATGTTCTCTTTTGGTTCCATATAAATTTTTGGAATATGTGGTCTATATCTTTGAATTATGTCATTGGTATTTTAATTGGTACTGCATTGAATTTATAGATTGCTTTGGGTAATATAGACATTTTAATGATGTTTATTCTTCCTAACCATGAGCACGGTATATGCTTCCACTTGTTTGTATCTTCCTTGATTTCTTTTATCAATGCTTTGTAATTTTCCGAGTACAAGTCTTTAGTCTCCTTGGTTAAGTTTACTCCTAGGTACTTTATTTTTTTGGTTGTAATTGTGAAGGGGATTGTTTCCTTAATTTCTCTTTCTGACTGTTCATTGTTGGTGTATAAAAATGCCTCTGATTTCTGAGTATTGATTTTATATCCTGCCACTTTGCTGAATTTATTTATCAGGTCCAGTAGTTTTTTGACTGAGACTTTAGGGTTTTCTATATACAATATCATATCATCTGCAAATAATGATAGTTTTACTTCTTCTTTTCCAACTTGAATGCCTTTTATTTCTTCTTCTTGTCTGATTGCTGTGGCTAGGACTTCCAGGACCATGTTAAATAAGAATGGTGAAAGGGGGCACCCCTGTCTTTTTCCTGATCTTAAGGGGATTGCTTTTAATTTTTGCCCATTGAGTATGATGTTGGCTGTGGGTTTCTGATAGATGGCTTTTATCATGTTGAGGTATGTTCCCTGTATTCCCACTTTGCTGAGAGTTTTGATCATGAATGGGTGCTGGATTTTATCAAATGCTTTTTCTGCATCTATTGAAATTATCATATGGTTTTTCTCCTTCTTTTTATGTGATGAATCACATTGATTAATTTACGAATATTGTACCAGCCTTGCCTCCCCAGAATAAATCCCACTTGATCATGGTGTATGATTTTTTCCATATATTGTTGGATCCGGTTTGCTAATATTTTGTTGAGGATTTTAGCATCTATATTCATCAGAGATATTGGCCTATAATTTTCTTTCTTTGTGTTGTCTTTGCCTGGTTTTGGAATCAGAATTATGCTCGCCTCATAAAAGGAGCTTGGAAGTCTTCCTTCCTCTTGAATTTTTTGAAATAGTTTGAGAAGGATAGGAGTTAGTTCTTCTTTGAATATTTGGTAGAATTCTGTTGTGAAGCCATCGGGCCCTGAACTTTTCTTTGTTGGGAGTTTTTTGATAACTGTTTCGATCTCATTTGTTGTAATCGGTCTGTTTCGGTTTTCTGATTCTTCCAGATTGATTTTGGAAGATTGTATGTTTCAAGGAATTTGTCCATTTCATCTAGGTTGTCTAGATTTTTGGCATACAGTTCTTCATAGTATTTTCTTACAATATTTTGTATTTCTGTTGTGTCAGTTGTTATTTCTCCTCTCTCATTTCTGATTTTATTTATTGGAGTCCTCTCTCTCTTTTTCTTGGTGAGTATACTTAAAGGTTCATCAACATTTTTTACCTTTTCAAAGAACCAGCTCCTAGTTTCATTGATCCTCTGTATTGTTTCTTTAGCCTCTATGTCATTTATTTCTACTCTGATCTTTATTATTTCCTTCCTTCTACTACATTTGGGCTTTACTTGCTGTTCTTTTTCTAATTCTTTTAGATGCAGGGTTAAGTTGTTTATTTGAGCTTTTTCTAGCTTCTGAAAGTGTGCCTGTAGTGCTATGAGCTTCCCTCTCAGCACTGCTTTCGCTGTGTCCCATAAATTTTGAGTTGTTGTATGCTCATTGTCATTCGTTTCTAGGAATTTTTTTATTTCTTCTTTGATCTCATTCTTAATCCATTCATTATTTAACAACCTGCTATTTAGTTTCCATGTGTTTGAGAATTTTTTAGCTTTTCTGCTGTGATTCATTTCTATTTTCATGCCGTTGTGATCTGAGAAAGTGCTTGATATGATTTCAGTCTTCTTAAATTTGTTGAGAGCACTTTTGTGCCCTATCATGTGGTCTATCCTAGAGAATGTACCATGAGCACTTGAAAAGAATGTATATTCTGCTGCTTTAGAGTGAAAGGTTCTGAAGATATCTATTAAATCGAGTTGATCTAGTGTTTCCAATAAGTCTGCTGTTTCTTTGTTAATTTTCTTTCTTGAGGACCTATCTAGTGATGTTAGTGGGGTATTGAAATCCCCTACTATTATAGTATTGCTGTTGATCTCGCCCTTTAAATCCATCAAAGTCTGTTTTATATATTTGGGTGCTCCTATATTAGGTGCATAGATATTTATAATAGTTATATCTTCCTGTTGGATTACTCCCTTTATCATTATGTAGTGGCCTTCTTTATCTCTTACTATATCCTTTGATTTAAAGTCCAATTTGTCTGATATAAGTATTGCTACCCCAGCTTTTTTTTCATTTCCCTTTACATGAAACGTTTTTTTCCATCCTTTTACCTTCAATCTATTTGTGTCTTTTGTTCTAAGGTGTGTCTCTTGTAGACAACATATGTATGGGTCCTGTTTTCTTATCCATGCAGCTACCCTATGTCTTTTGATTGGATCATTAAATCCATTTACATTTAAGGTTATTATTGATATGTAGTTGTTTATTGCCATTTTCTTCTTTAAAGGTGTATTCCTTTTTTTTTTTTTTTTTTTTTTTTTTTTTTTGCTGTATTCTTTTCCCACTTTGATCTGTTTACATCAGGCCCCTTAATATTTCCTGCAGCATTGGTTTGGTTGTAATGAATTCCTTGAGTTGTTTTTTGTCTGGGAAGCTTTTTATTTCTCCTTCGATTTTAAATGATAGCCTTGCTGGATAAAGTAGTCTTGGTTGTAGGTTCTTGTTCTGCATTACTTTGAATATTTCTTGCCATTCCCTTCTGGCCTCAAGTGTTTCTGTTGAGAAGTCAGATGTCATCCTTATAGGGGCTCCTTTGTAGGTGATAACTTTTTTTTCTCTTGCAGCTTTTAATATTTTCTCTTTATCGCTTAGCTTTGGTATTTTAATTATGATGTGTCTTGGTGTAGGGTTTAATGGAGTCCTCTGTGATTCTTGGATTTGTGAGAGTTTCTCTTGCATTAATTTAGGGAAGTTTTCAGCTATGATATGATTGAACAACGTCTCTATCCCTTGTTCTTTTTCTTCTTCTTCTTCAGGAACCCCTATAAAAATATGGAACGCTTCACGAATTTGCGTGTCATCCTTGCGCAGGGGCCATGCTAACCTTCTCTGTATCGTTCCAATTTTAGTATATGTGCTGCCAAAGCGAGCACACAGGATACAAAATTAACATACAAAAGTCCATAGCCTTTCTCTATGCCAACAATGAAACATTTGAGAACGAACTCAAAAAAATAATCCCCTTCACGATTGCAACAAAAAAAAATAAAATACCCAGGAATAAACATAACAAAAAATGTAAAGGACCTATATTATGAAAACTACAAAGCATTGTTAAGGGAAATCGAAAAAGATACAATGAGATGGAAGAATATTCCTTGCTCTAGGATAGGAAAAATAAATATAATCAAGATGGCAATGCCCTGACCTGTGGTGGCACAGTGGATGGAATTTCCAGGCGTTGACCTGGAAATGCTGAGGTTGCCGATTCAAAACCCTGGGCTTGCCTGATAAAGGCACATAAGGGAGTTGATGCTTCCAGCTCCTCCCCCCTTCTCTCTTGCTGTCTCTCTCTCTCCTCTCTAAAAGAATGAATAAATAAATTTTTTTAAAAAGATGGTCATATTACCCAAAGCAATATACAAATTTAATGCAATTCCCATCAAAATTCCAATGACATTTTTTAAAGAAATGGAACAAATAATCATCAGATTTATATGGAACAATAAAAAACCCCGAATAGCCAAAGCAATCCTAAAGAAAAAGAATGAAGCTGGGGGCATTACAATACCTGACTTCAAATTATATTATAGAGCCACGACAATCAAAACACCATGGTATTGGAAGAAATATAGACATTCAGACCAATGGAAAAGAATAGAAAGTCCAGAAATAAAACTACATATATATGGTCAAATAATTTTTGATAAAGGGGCCAACAACACACAATGGAGAAAAGAAAGCCTCTTCAACAAATGGTGCTGGGAAAACTGGAAAGCCACATACAAAAGAATAAAACTCAACTACAGTTTGTCCCCTTGTATGAAAATTAATTCAAAATGGATCAAAGACCTAAATATCAGACCTGAAACAATAAAGTATATAGAAGAAGACATAGGTTCTAAACTCATGGACCTTGGTTTTAAAGAACATTTTATGAATTTGACTCCAAAGGCAAGAGAAGTGAAAGCAAAAATAAATGAATGGGACTACAAGTTTTTGCTAAGCAAGAGAAACTGACAACAAAATAAACAGACAGCCAACTAAATGGGAAATGATATTTTCAAACAACAGCTCAGATAAGGGCCTAATATCCAAAATGTACAAAGAACTCTTAAAACTCAAAAACAAACAAACAATCCAATAAAAAAATGGGAAGAGGACATGAACAGACACTTCTCTCAGGAAGAAATACAAATAGCCAACAGCTATATGAAAAGATTCTCATCTTCATTAGTTATTAGAGAAATGCAAATCAAAATTGCAATGAGATACCACCTCACACCTGTTAGATTAGCTATTATTAACAAGACAGGTAGTAGCAAATGTTGGAGAGGCTGTGGAGAAAAAGGAACCCTCATTCACTGTTGGTGGGAATGTAAAGTAGTACAACCATTATGGAAGAAAGTATGGTGATTCCTCAAAAAACTGAAAATAGAACTACCTTATGACCCAGCAATCCCTCTACTGGGTATATACCCCCAAAACTCAGAAACATTGATACGTAAAGACACATGCAGCCCCATGTTCATTGAAGCATTGTTCACAGTGGCCAAGACATGGAAACAACCAAAAAGCCCTTCAATAGATGACTGGATAAAGATGTGGCACATAGACACTATGAAATACTACTCAGCCATAAGAAATGATGACATCGGATCATTTACAAAAAAATGGTGGGATCTTGATAACATTATACAAAGTGAAATAAGTAAATCAGAAAAAAACAAGAACTGCATTATTCCATACGTAGGTGGGACATAAAAACAAGACTAAGAGACATTGATAAGAGTGTGGTGGTTAGGGGGGGGTGGCGGGGGGGAGGAAGAGGAAAAGGGGGAGGGGCACAAAGCAAACTAGATAGAAGGTGACAGAGGACAATCTGACTTTGGGTGATGGGTATGCAACATAATTGAACGACAAGATAACCTGGACATGTTTTCTTTGAACATATGTACCCTGATTTATTGATGTCACCCTAGTAAAATTAATAAAAAAAAAAATACAGAACGTAGTAAAAAAAGATCCAAGGGAAGAAAACATATGAAACAAAAAAAGAACTGTAACTGAAGATGTGAATACACCTCTGTCAATAGGAACATTAAATGTGAGTAGCTTAAACAATCCAATCATAAGGCAGACATTGATTGACTGGATTTTTATAAAATGATGCAAATGTATGTGATGTCCTCTTCAGGAGACACAGTTTAGATTCAGAGATACAAATAGATTGACAGTGAAAGTAGAAAAAAGAGAAATCATAAAACCAGCATCAGCAGAAACTGGAGCGGACATCCTCATACCAGGTACTGAGTTGAGATAGTAAACATACATGTATCATATGATGCAATGGCTCTACTCCTAGAGGATTCGTTCCAAGAGAAATGAAAACATAATGTCCATACAAAGACCTGTACTCAAACATTCATGACACCTTTATTTATAATTGCCAACCCAGAGACAACCCACACGAAAGGCTACAGACGGCATGATTCTGTGTAAATGGCATTCTGGAGAAAACACAGCCATAGGCACAGCAGTGTACCAGAGGTCGCGGCAGAATGGGAGTGAAGGACAGAGTCACACGGCAAACGGCACAAGGGAGCATTTCCAAATGATGAGAATTTTCTCTATTTTCATGGTGGCGGTGGTTAACAGTTGTATATAGTGGTGAAAGCTCTAGAAACGGTATCTTTTAAATGTAAATTATACCTCAATACCTCCAACATCTTTTTTCAAAAAATTTTTTTTACGAAAAGGAACTGATGGGGAAAGTACTTAAAAGCTGGTGTTGTATTCCATTTTGACCATGAGTTCATAAAATAAAAGTCTGACTGTGGAATCCTGCACAGACCGGGCCCTCCCCCAGTGTGCCCAGGTTAGTGGATGGCACCTGGAATTCCTTACCACACACAGAAACTCGGTCTGACTGTGTGCGCCCTCCTCTCCTTTTCCTGCAGTCCCAATGCTGGCTCAGTTCCGTCCCTTTCACTCACCAAATGTCTGTCCAACGCTGACACTTCTTTCCACACCCACTACATCCGCTCTAGTCCAAACACTCTCCCCTTAACTGTCTGACCCGTTCTCTAACTGCTCTGTCACACCCACTCAGGGTCTGTCTCCTCTCCTCCCGCTCCGTTCTCCTGCGCCCTCTCCCCGATGCAGGGATGCCCATTACTTCTGAGACAGACCGCACTGTACACAGCACTCCAGGGCACGGTCTACCCTGCGCACCTGCCCAGCAGTGAGGAAACAGCTTCCTCACTGTGTCTCTTTTATTGCCTTCTTTCACAGCCTCCAGTTTCCCAAGCTGCTCCCCTTACACTGTCCCCTCTTCCTGAGGCTCCTGATTAGTGAAGTCCTGTTTATCCTTCACATTCCAACGCAACCAATGCCTCTCCAAGGACGACTGACCTAAAGATCTTGCTACAGTCATTTCCTTCCAAGCAGCAGAGTGCGCCTTTCAGGAAACACCCACCACAGGAGTAATTCTTGTATTTATTTCAGTGATCATTATGTTCACTATTGTCTCATGATTTGACATAAACTCCATGAGTACAGAATGTGTATTTTTTTTGTTTTGTTTTTGATTGTTAACACCCAGGCACCCAGCACAGCACCTTAACCATAGATGGAGCTTGGTGAATCGTACTTAAATCAATAATGACTCTGTGTGTGTGCATGTGTGTTAAATCAGTAACGACTGTGTGTGTATTACACACACACACACACACACACAGAGACACAGTTACAATCATGGTTATCCAGAACAATCTGTAGTGAGCAGCGTCTAGGCCAGGGGTCCCCAAACTTTTTACACAGGGGGCCAGTTCACTGTCCCTCAGACCGTTGGAGGGCTGGACTATAAAAAAAAAACTATGAACAAATTCCTATGCACACTGCACATATCTTATTTAAACTAAAAAAACAAAACGGGAACAAATACAATATTTAAAATAAAGAACAAGTAAATTTAAATCAACAAACGGACCAATATTTCAATGGGAACTATGCTCCTCTCACTGACCACCAATGAAAGAGGTGCCCCTTCCAGAAGTGCGGCGGGGGCCGGATAAATGGCCTCAGGGGGCCGCATGTGGCCCACAGGCCATAGTTTGGGGACCTCTGGTCTAGGCAGTCGCCTTGACCTGGACCAGGAGGTTGGGAAGTTCGGCTAGTTTTGCTAGAAGCTTTCTGCGTCTGTACATGAAAAGGCCCGAGACCTTCAGGCCTTCACACACTCAGTGTCCCTTGTTAATGGTGATGGTGGATCCTAGGGCGCTCATCACTCAGTGTAGTGATGCCTCCCAGACCCCAGAGCAGGACGCCCTCTCACCACAGTAATGAGACCCTCTGTCCTCTTGCCAGAAAAGCAAGGGCAGAAAACTGACATTTAGCTGTTCATCCCCTTAATGTGCTTTGAGTCACCCAATCCGACTTTGCTCATTCTGCACTGATTACTACAACCTGCATCTCACTTTCTGTGTATGAATTTATCAGGGGAGGGCGGGAGCTAACTACTGCACTATGCATTTTCTCTCTTCTTTTCCTTCTGAACCTGTAGGCGTCCGGAATCCAAAAGTGCTCAGATCACGCACAAAGGGAGCGGCGATGCAGGTGAGGATGGAGCTCTCATCTTCAGCATAGCTCCAAGCGCTACTGCCTGGTCCGGACCACACGCTGCCCCCCCAACCACAGCAGCCTGGAGAGAGGGCGGCCTGAGAAGCCTTCCCGCAGACACTCCTCTCCGTAGAGAATAGTCTCTGTGAAAGATTGCGAACTGCTGTTTGGTTTGGTTTGGGCCTGTATCCTCTGCGGCATTTGTGTAACACCCGCCGACTGAGCGACCCTTCCCCGCACACCTCCCTGCCTCCCCACAGCTCCTCTCTGCTACCCCAGAGCTGCCTTCTGCTTTCAGTGCACTGATGCGTTTTCATCTGACAAGGGTATTAAAACAATTTTTTACCTTGAAACGTCACAGTACCTAAGTTGATGAATCTTCAGGAAAAAGCTATTTCAAAAATCATTAGTGAAACTCTGCCTAAATCAGCTTTCTGCACTAGCTGAAAGGCAGCCTGGCTGCTCATTCTGGCGTCCTGGCCGCAGAGGGCTTGTTCTCACAGAGAAGGACCCCCGTCCCAGGAGCCAGGAGCCATGACTCACACACAACCATTCTGGGCATCCACATCCCATGACAGCAGAAAACACACACACACACACACACACTCACAATAGTATGCAACCATTATAAAGAAGAAAATCCTGCCCTTTGCAACAACAGATTGTGGAAACTAAAAAAAACAAACTCACCGGAGTAGATATCCGAATGGCGGTTGCCAGGGCCAGGGGGAAATGTTGGTCAAAGTGTACAAACTTCCAAGAATAAGATGAAGAAGGTTTGGGAAACTGATGTACTGAATGGTGGCTATAATTAGCAACACTCTATTACATAATGAAAGTTATTCAAAGGGTACACCTTATCGCCGTCATCCTTTCATGACATACGTGGTATCAACTCATCACACTGTCCACCGTAAACCTACGTATGTTACATGTCAATAATACCTCAAAACTGAAAAAATAAAACTGTCCCCGCTCTGTCAAGTGGGTGCCCTACAAGCTATTTTGTGTGTCCTCTGACCTCTCCCCTCACTCCTTGAACTTACCCTCATTTTGGACACCACACATTGAGCCCGGTTCAGTCATCTTTTCCTCCCCCAGCCAGGAACCAATCAGTTAGTGGAGAATTGTATTTAGAAGCCGGGAACTGGGACCAGCTGTGTTATTGCTCTTGGAATGTTCATATGTACAGAATCACACACACATCAATATACACATCTGTATCTATCACCCTATCCACACACACACATACTCATATACTGAAAACCATGAGTTCACATGGAGACCTCCAATTCCAGTACCGCCCTCACAGTTTGTTCCAGTTTCCTTCCTCTCCATATTTGAAACTGTCCTGTGCAGAGCTAGACTCATAGCTCCCATGGTCCCTGTACACCTACTGAGTTTACAATCCCCATGCACATAAAGCACCCCTTCCGCACACAAAGGCCGTCCTCACATGCGGTGCTGAAGAACCCCCACCTCTGATCTCCAGAACCCACTCAGCATTGCATCCCTGAGCCAGGAGCCTTCCCCCACCCAACCCAGGGGACATCCTCCTTACTGCCCGGGGCTCTGTCACCCACTGTGGCCTGTCTGCTGTATGGACACCTCCTCACTGTGCCCGGGCTCTGACTCCCCGAGGTGCTTCCCTGGCTCTGCGGCACCTGACATGACAGCTCTAGGACAGAACTGCTCTGCAGCAAAGAGAAGAGCAGTGAGACACAGGGCAGGAGGGGAGGGGACCATGTCGGAACACAGTCAGTTCACTAAGGAGAATAGGGCCGAATCATGGCGATACTTTGAAGCCTTATCTTTCTCTCACTGTTCTCCAGCTCCCCCTTCCTGCCTCTCCCCTGTGCCCCAGTCCTCTTTCATTCCTGACATCCTTCCCTCCATCTAGAGTAGAGATGCTATCATGGGCGTGGCTCCTGGATTAGCATTGATATCCAGGGGCTGGCTGACATGCTGTGTGGATGGTGTCCTCCGGAAACTCCCACACTCCAGCCTTCTGCCTCGCATGAGGGAGTCTAAGGTCTCACCCCTTTGTAGCAGTTTCAGGTGTGGGCAGGAGAGCAGGCTCAGGCCACTTCTTGGAGCCTGGGGTCCTTCGTCTGGAACACAGCATGACCCCAACTCCCTCCCAGGTTGGAGGAGACATAGAGACCGCTCCAGCAGACACCTTTCAGGAGCCGTGTGCCAAACCCAGCGATGAGGCCTTTACCAGCATCACAGGCAGAGGCGGACATAAGGTCGGGTGCACAGAGCGTGCACTCTGGGTCCCCAATTCTGGAGGGCCCCGCAAATGCCCAACTTTACACTTTTTTCTAATAACAGCAAGTTTGGTTTCATGTGCAATTTTAACATTAATAGTACATAACGTTTTACATTTATTTAAAAAGATGGTTAACACATACTTTTATTTTCCCTGTCTCTCTATTTTTTGTATTGAGGGCAATACTGTCTTCTGCACCCGGGGCATCAACCGTCCTTAATCTGCCTCTGATCACAGGACTCCTCGATTTCCAGGAACACACCCCGTTGGTTTCACCCTCGGCACTGTTACACGTGTGCTGCTTCTGCCTGGCATGCTGCTCCTTCTGTCACTGTGGCCTCCCCTTCACTTCCTCCATGTCTCTGCTAGGTCATCAGCTATCAGGGAGCCCTGTCCTGATCTCCCTGGATAAAGTACTCCTTCCCCTGACCTGGCTACATTCTTCTCCATAGCACTTGTCATGTCAGATTTGTTGTCCATTTACTCACCAACTCCACAGAGTTTAGAGACTTTGACACAGTTTGTCCATTGTATCCCCAGCTCCTAGGATAGTGGTCAGGCACACAGCTAGTGCTCAGAAATTTCCTGTGGAAGATTGACTGGGGTACAGGCTCTTTACACACATGGTTAAGATGTACAGTACTCTCCAATACAGGCATTGTCTCACGTTAATGACTCTATTACATATTGAGGCTCATAGAGACAAGTGACTTTCTCAAAGACACACAACCAAAACTTGGCGTTCCTGTCTTTGGAATCGAACCTGCCAGGTTCCCAAAACCCTCTGTTCTGAGACAGAGACTTCACAACCAAAAAGATAAAAGCCTTGACTAGAGACAGAGACTCACATACCCAGAGACATCAAAAACAGCTCACTAAACACAACCTAAAACTGGTTCCAAGAATCTCTACACAGAGAGCTCTTAACTTGAGTTACAGACTCCGGAACACAGCAGAGACTAAACCCATTGAGACAACCCCTCCCCAACAGACCAACGTTCTCCTTGGAGGAAACAAAACTGCGATTCCTCACACCGTAGAGACAGACTTCCAAATTCCGCAGAAACCTCCCAATTAATATAGAATATGCACAAATGGAAAAACAGAAGTTCAAAAAACTCAGAAACACCACATACCTTAGGATAATGTTCCCTGACAAATCAGAGAACTTACACCCTGGACACAGACCCCCAAACAGTTCAGACTTTATACTTTAAGATCAAACCTGCAACCCTGAGCAGGGAGCTCAGTTGTTTAGACTTAGAGCATTGTCCTCATATGCCAAGATCGAAGGTTTGAACCCCGTTCAGGGCACATACAAGAATCAAGTTATGAATGCATGAATAAGTGGAACAAATTGATCTATCTATCTATTTCATACATATAAAATAAATTTGAAAAAAAATATACCCTGCACAGCAGTTCAGAGACATCACAACTTGAGACCCAAAATCAAAAACTGCTCAGACATCTCATATCTGGGGTGAAGACACCAACATAGAGAGCTCACACCCAGGGACACAAATGTCCAAAAGCTCAGGAAATGCACATCCAAACATACAGGCACACAAGACTAAGAGACACTTAGACCAGGGGCACAAAATGCACTCATAAAATAGCCTGTTTAGTCACGATCCCCCAAAAGGCTCATGTACCCAAACACTATTTGTGATATCATACCTACCGATACTCGTTCCCAAACACGTGGAGACAGCACCCTCACCCGCTTTTCCAGCTTGGACCATGTTTACAAGCCAGCGATGGCGCCGAGCCTCCCCACCGACATGGGCCACATCATCAGCCTTGTCCGGACGGTCAGTCGGAGAGTAGTGCAACTCCGAGGAACATTCTGCGCCCCGAAAAGCCACATCACGCACGCACACTCACACATGTACACACTCCTCACCCTCCGCTCCCCTCTGCATCCACCGCGTCTCCCCAGAGAGATGGTCAACGGGACGGGGCAGGTGAGGAAAGGCCGGACTAGGACCCGACCTCGCCAGTCTCGCCCAGAGGAACTTAATCCGTGCATCTCACCCTGGCCAATCACCGCCCAGCACGGCCTCTGATCCCGCCCTCCACATCTGGGAACCAATCTCTCACCCAGTGGCCGGCCCAGCTGATGCGACCAAGTGTGCAGAAACGGAGGGTGGAGCTAGAGAGTGGACGATGAAGGACGCCGGCCTCCCAGAGTGGACTCCGAGGCCCTCAGCGCTGCCTCCCAGGAAAGAACTGCTCCCTCTCGCGCGCTCCTTCGTGGTGGGAACCGGGAACAGCTCGTCCATGCAGGTGCCCATGGACCATTCTAGCCCGGCCCACAGAGGGTGCAAGGGAGAGTCAGCATGAAAACTCCAGGGTTCGCAGCCGTCTTGGACTCTTGAAAAGTCTTCCTAAACGGAAACGTACCTCCCAGCGGTGGCCAATATGATAACAGTGGGCGTTACAGCGTTTCCTGTGTGCTGGGCATCTTGCTGGCTTGTGCTTCCCTGCGTAATGTGGAATGGGTCTGGGTGGAATTTAGACAAAGTCCCCCAAGGGGCAGGAGGGCTAGAGCTTCTGATTGGGGTCAGAAGTGCGGTGTGGGGCAGGTCTCAGTCCTTAACTGTCCTTAATAGCTGAGAGAGAGCGGGACCTTTGGTTTGTTTAGGACAGCAGTCATCTCCCAGGGGCCCAAAGGACACTGAAAATGATCGAGATAAGGACCACAGGCTTTGTCACAATGTTGTCACCCCTGAACGTGCTCCCTAGCAGAACCCTCAGACTGTATCGCTATGCCTCCTGTCACAACTTTGATATATATACTCATTCTCCCATTCATTTGGTAAGCAGAGGAGGGGTTCAGGTTTAATAAAGAACAGAAAGCATTTATTTGAGCAAAAGAGTTTCCACCTGGAAGATGCAGATCCACGTGGCAACCCCAACTGCACTCCGGAAAGAACAGAGAAAGGCAGGGTGTATAAAGGAAAACCCACAGAGTGTGTTTCTTTCACACACATGAACCACAGCTGCCTAGGTTAGCAGGGATTGGTTAGTTACAATATGAAAACTAGGAAGGGAAACAAAATAAAACAAGACAAACAGAAGGACAAGAAGGAGGTAAAGTGCACAGGTGTCCTGTACAGCAGTTGTTGTCCCAGGAAGTTTATGACTCAGCCTTGAGCTGAGTTTAGCATCAGGTTAGCAACTGAATGGCGGCCCTGAGAACTGAGGCACAGGATGTGCATAGATCCCACTTTGCTAATAACTTGTGGCTCTATATTAATTGACTTCCTTAGTAATACTTATTCAATGCCATTTTCTCCCCATCTTCACAATCATTCTGTCCAAATTATGTCAGGCCGATAACGGGAGTCAGGAATGCAGGCATGTGGAAAGAGAAAGACACCTTGTCCTCCTGGAGCTTCTATTGGAATCATGCAGCTCAAAAATGTAAGCAATTTTTCAGGTGTAGTTTGTTGCTGCAATTTAAATTTAATTGTGGATAGAGTGATCAAAGAAAGTTTTTCTAAAATTGTGACATTAGAGCAAAAACCTAGAAGAGAAAATATCTGGGAAAAAAGAACCCCAAACCGAATTAAGAGCCAGTGGAAAAATGCGAGAGTGGAACTCAGGCTAGCGGGTGTGAGGAACAGTGTGGAGGCTGGTGTGGCTAGCACCGCTGATCGCGGGAGAGTTAGAAGGTGAGGTCAGAGAGGTTATGGGGTCCCTGGCCAGTTGGCCCAGTGGTCGAGCATTCGCCCAGTGTGTGGATGTCCCTGGTTCAATTCTCGGTCAGGGCACATAGAAGAAGAGCCCATCTGCTTCTCCACCTCTCCCCTTCTTGCTTCTGTCTCACTCTCTCTTCTCCTCCTGCAGCCATGGCTTGAGTGGAGCAAGGTGACCCCAGACACTGAAGATGGCTCCATGACCTCCATCTGAGTCACTAAGTAGAGTTCAGTTACTGAGCAACAGAGCCACGTCCCCGATGGACAGAGCACCACCCCCTAGTGGGCTTACCGGGTGGATCCTAGTCAGGCACATGTGGCATCTGTCTCTCTGCCTCCCCTCTTCTCGTGAATAAAATAGGGAGAGAGAGAGGTTATGGGGACCAGAACCCGTAGGGCCATATGGGCCATGGCGAGGACTTTTACTTACTGAGTGAACCATGGGAGGGTTTCTGTCGCGGAGATCCATGCCTCTGTCAGAGGGCAGGGGCTCAAGTCACCCAGTACATGGGTAGGTGTGTTCTGTTTCCCCCAGGGAGAACCCCATGCCATCCCCTCTTGAGCTGCACTTGCCTTCCCTGGACAATCCTGAAGTCTCAGAGACTTTTGTGCTCCCCACAAGGACACGTAGAAGAATGATACCCTCAGGAGAGGTGGAGCAAGGGCCCTCATGGCATGAGTGAAGACACACCCCGGCCAGTGTGTGACAGTGACAGGCACAGAGAAGACAGAGGGAGAGAAAGAGAGAGCATTAGAGTCAGAGGGACAGAGAGACTATTTCCGTAGGACAGGGTTGCCACTGAACTAGCACCAGGGGCTCCCAGTCCTGCTACTGGATGTTGCGTCTGTCTCCTCAGGGAAAGGACACCGCTCCCCAAGGACTGTGTCTACTCAATGACCCTGTTGGACATGGACTGAGCCTCAGTCTCTGTCTTAACAGACGTCAGGACCCTCTGACTGTCAGGACAAACACATCTTCCAGTGACGGGGAGGCTCATTGTGGGTCTGCTGTGTTAGGCTTGCTCGCTGGGTGGCCAGGTGTCAGCACTTTGCCTGATTAGTGCGCGAGCACGTGGCCGTGCCCCGTGTGTATGGCCTGTATAAGCCTATGGGAGCTCGTACTCAGGGGGCTTGTGAATGTGCGCATTGCCCACTTGCCAGTGTGAGGAGCCATTTTATGGTTTGTGTTGCCTGAGAGGCGTCTTCCCCTGCCTGTGTGCTTGTCCGCCATTGTGAGATTTTATTAAATGGAATGGCCCAACACTTTCCTGCTCCGGAGTTTTTCTACCATCTCCCCGAATCCATGTGGACCTCCTGGCCGCGGTCACCGACATGGCACTCATGCTGTACACAGGCCCCCACAGCTCCTCAAGCCTTCGACAGCCTTTTGCTAATCCCACTGCCAAACAGTGCTTCAGGGAGGACTGGAGGCAGGGTCTCTACCTCTGCAGCGGCACCTTGTGCGAATTCATGAATCTGAGGTCCTTCCCCTCCTGCTGGGAGTCTCAGCTCCCGACCTTCCACCACCAGCGCACAGGTAATGTGAAGACTACATTCCCACAACCAAGTACCATGCGCGGTGTAGGAGTGAGAGACAGAGGGACAGACCTCCTGACAGTGAGTCAGCTGCAGGGTCCTTGTGGCCTGGAAAAACCTCGCCTGTTTTCCTTCCTTGTCACCAGCTGGCTTCAGCTGTTCTGAGCTTTCCCTGATTCCCCCAAGGAGCCCAGGTTACATCCAGTACCTCCCGTCACAAGCTGAGATCTCCTGTTTTCACTGGGCCTCAAGCGCCTCATTTCAAATGGTGATCACGTGAAAGGAATTCGGGCAGATTTCCTGAGGTGATATGGAGACATAGTTTGTCACTGGGCCCCCGGTATTGACCACGTGATGCCAGTGAGCACAGTTCTGCTGTGAATCTAGTTAAGGAGAGAGCACTAATAAAGGCTCAGTTGAAGCATTGGATACGGCACCACAGTTCCCTGTAGAGTTGGAAGGTCATTGTGGAGTCCTTGAACCAAGGTGGCCATTACCTTCGATTTCTATCTAAAATTGTGCAACTAGATTTAATCTCCCACTTGTCAGAACCCAAGAACAGACCAAATATATTAAACGATGTCTGGCAAAGCATGCTCCGACAGGCAGTGTGACTGGTAGTGATCCCTCAGAAGGAGAAACAGAAGAGGTGTGAACAATGAAAGCCCAGGACACTGCCTACAGAGAGCTTTCAGTTCGCAGAGCGTGGAGGGGATCCAGCTTGCCCACAGACTCCCTGAGATGAGAGACGGAGCTGAATGTGTGAGCAGATCAGGGCAACTAAGTCTCAAAGTGTAATGCCAGTGGCCGAGGCCAGGCAGGTCCACATTGCATTCAGACAGCCGGTAGAAACACTGGAGTCAGAAAGGGTTGGGCCATTCTGTTTCATAAAGTCTCACAATGGCGGACAAGCACATAGGCGGGGGAAACTGCCTCTCAGGCAAACAAACTGCAAAATGGCCCCTCACAGCGGCAGGCAGGAAATTCGCGCATCCGGAATCCCCCTGAGCGCGAGCACCCAGCCTCACACACACGTGGCTCTCACACACGCACTTATACACCAAAAAGGAAAGCACTTGCCGCTGGTAACCCCACAAGCAAGCCTAACACAGCTGCCCCACAAAAGGATACCAGAGAGAGGAAAGCTGCAAAGAGAGAGAATTCCAGGGGTCTCCCAAGTTTTCCCCTCGTGTATTCAGCACATGCATAGGAGGCCAGGGAAAGTACCATCTGTAGAGGGAACAGTGCCTAACGCTTGACCTTGGGTGCTCACAGTGCTTAGCCCAATCAATCAGACTGGAAAGCTACAGGATTCATGAGTTAGTGGGTTTGTATTCTAATGAGACTTTTTTTATTTTGAGAGGAGGGATAATGCACAGACAGACTCCTGTATGTTCTCTGACCAGGATTGACCTGGTAACCACTGTCTGGGGTCCATGCTCTTTCCAACTAGGGTCGCTGGCAACCAAGCTATTTTTAGGTGGCAACCAGCTCTTTTTTTTAAGTGGCTGAGGGGGAGGCTCCACAGAGCCATCCTTAGTGCCCAGGACCTACATGCTTGAATCAAGCATGCCATGGCTGAGGGAGGAGAAGAGATAAAGAAAGAGAGAAAGAGAGAGAGAGAGAGAAAGAAAGGAAGAAGGGGGAAGAGAGGGAAGAAGGGGAGAAACAGAGAAGCAGATGGCCATTTTAACTGTATGCCCTGACCAAGAATCGAACCAGGGACTTCCATGTGTCGGTGTTATGTTCTACTGCTGAACCACTGGCCAAGGCCCTGATGAGTCTTTGCTCCGTACTAGTGGAGAATAATTATTCTTACTATGAGCACTGGCCCAGTTCACCTGACTAATAATATTAAATGCAAGTAAATGAATGAATGCACAAACAAGGAGACAAACAAATGAGTGGATAACTGAACAATATTGGAGAGAAGAGAGATAATGGTTATTCTCACTCACTGTTGGTGTGACTATTAGGCTAGGAATATGCATCAAGATTTCTGTGTAAACTCTGCAGGATCCTATGAGGCTCCTCGCGAACACCTGGATGTGAGGTAACTTCCTGAGGCCCGAGAAATAACAGTATCGAAAGATCAGGGCAGACGATGCCTACTGCTTGTACAAGGACATGAGTAGCACCTCTTTCCAACAGCCTGGCTGGAAAATCTCAGGGTTCATGAAACGTTGGTTAGAGAACTTAGAAGGCTATTTTCTTGGTCATGGAGAATAATTTTGCCTGAACTCACCACTGCTGCAGTTCTACCAAACAAGTCATAAAAAGAAGACCCAAAAGACCAAAGTATTTCCAAGATTTTAACTGCATACTAAAAAAATGGCAAAAAGAGTTTCAGCAATGCAAAAATATCTATCCTTTATTCAAGGAGATAAGTAACATTTACAACCAGACATCTATCACATCTTATCAGGCATGCAAAAAAGCAGGAAAACCCGTACTGAAATGATGAATGAATCAATTGTATCTCACCCAGAAGTGACACAGATGTTAACAGCAAGCAGGAACATTAAAACAGCTATTATAACTGTATTGAATGTGTTTGAAAGTTACGATATTTAAAATATTAAAAAGACACAAACGAACGTCAGATGAAAACTGTAACATGAAACATAACAAAACACAGTGGATGGAACTAATGGCAGGTAAAATATTGCAGAAAAATACTGAAGACAGCAATAGAAATTATCCAAAATTAAGCACAAGGAGAACAGAAATATTGTAATAAGTTACACAGCATCACTGAGCTGGGGACACGTTCAAGCAGCCTCATAAATGTGCACTTGGTGTCCCCGGAGAGTGAGTCAAAGAGTGGGGACAGATAAAATTTTTGAAGAAATTACACCCCTAAGTATTCCAAGAAGGATGGAAATTAATTCACATGCAAGAAGCTCAGCAACGTCTGAGCACAAGTAACATGAAAACTATAGGCCTGACCTGTGGTGGCGCAGTGGGATAAAGCGTCGACCTGGAACACTGAGGTCGCCGGTTCGAAACCTTGGGCTTGCCTGGTCAAGGCACATATGGGAGTTGACGCTTCCTGCTCCTCCCCCTTCTCTCTCTCTCTGTCTCTCTCTCTCACTCCTCTCTCTCTCTAAAAAACCAATAAATAAAAAAAATATTTAAAAAAAAATATTTAAAAAAAAACAAAAAACATGAAAACTATAGCAGGGCACTTGAGCAAAACCAGTGACAAAGGGAAATATTAGAGCAGCCAGAGGAACAAACCATATTTCCTTATGAATAAGAAGCTCTCCTGCATAACACACACCTTAACGTTGGGCCCTGAAATGTGGAAAAAAGACAAGAACCACGAAAAAGCTGAAAATGCAAGTAAAGAATCTACAACCACAGTGTAAGACGGACCCAGTCGTTTTGCTTGTTCGTTTGTTTTTTGTATTTTTCTGAAGTTGGAAACGGGGAGGCAGACAGACTCCCGCATGGGCCCAACCGGGATCCACCCGGCACGCCCACAAGGGGGCGATGCTCTGCCCGTCTGGGGCATAGCTCTGCCGCAATCAGAGCCATCCTAGCGCCTAAGAGGCCACAGAGCCATCCTCAGCATCTGGGCAAACTTTGCTCCAATGGAGCCTTGGCTGCGGGAGGGGAAGAGAGAGACAGAGAGGAAGGAGAGGGGGAGGGGTCCGGACCCAGTTTTGAGACCTCCAATTTTTCAAAAAAGATTTACCGTATACATGGGCAAATACGGTAAATCTTTAGTTCATCTTCAATTATAGTTGACATAGTACTTTATGTACAACATACTGATTCAATATGTATATACTTTACAAAGTGAACACTGTAACTCTAGTAACCACCTGTCACCATTATAGTGTTGTTATGGTATTATTGATATTACCTTTCCTATGTATTACACCCCATGACTTATTTTATAACTGGACGTTTGTACTTCCTATTCCCCTTCTCCTTTTATGCCTGTTCCCCATCACCTCCCTTCTGGCAACTAGCAGTTGATAATTTTCTATATTTACAAATTTGAAACAAGAAATTAATTGCAGAGAGAATAGTATTTCCTTTGAAATTAAGTGATGGGTATAGCAACATCTTTAAAGTACTAAAAAAAATATCTGTCACCTAAGATCCTATAAGCGGTCAAAATATATTTAAAAGAGAGTGTTAAAATAAAGTCTTTTCAGACATAAAATCTATGAGGATTCCTAAGCTATAGATTCCTTGTACAAGAAATGTTAAAGTATGTCCGTCAGGCTGCAGGAAAGAAAAGGATACCAAATGGAAATTTATTTATTTATTTATTTATTTATTTATTTATTTATTTATTAATAGATTTTATTTATCCCTTTTAGAGAAAAGAGAGAGAGAGAAAGAAGGGGGGAAAAGCAGGAAGCATCAACTCCCATATGTGCTTTGACTGGGCAAGCACAGGGTTTTGAACCCGTGACCTCAGTGTTCCAGGTCTATGTTTTACCCACTGCACCACCACAGGTCAGGCTTAAATGGAAATATAGATCCACACTAAAGAATGCAGAGCACTTGCAATGGTAATTAATTGCATGAGTAAAGGTCTAAGAGTTTTCTCACCATTTAAAATCTGTGAAAGATATTTGACAGATTATAAAAAAATAACAATGTAGTTTACATAGACATATGTAAAATAAAATGTGTGAAAACACCATGCAGTAGTTGGGGGAGAGAAATGGAGTATTATTGCAATGATCTCACAGTATAATTAAGGTAAATAAAATACTTTTTTTTCTTATAACATTATACTGTTAAATAAAGAAATATGTGATAAGTAATAGAGGTATGTGTGGTAAGTTCAAGGTGAAACACTAAAATAAGAATACGAGTGTGAGTGCTAGTAAGACTAAAAAAGAAATAAAATGCCCTCCCACAGACACAAAAGGGCAGAAAACCGCAAAGGGGAAACACAGAGCAGAGGGAAGAGAAACAGCCTCCCAGGAACAGTCCAGCCTTACTATCTCTGCCACGTTCAGTCATGGGCTGACAGCAGACTGCGGAGAAAGTGTGTCTAGTAGAAACATGGGGGTGGTGCCCTCAGTGACATTCCCTGCGGGCAGACTCCTGAGACGCACTCCTCAGGACTCTCACATTGCTGCCTCTGTCTAGAGAACTCTGCAGTCCTCACTGCTTACTTACCCTGTCCCTTTAGTTCTGACATTTGTGCTTCTTCCTCAGGTAAGGTCATGAGACTTCCCCAAAATCTACAGTTGGTGAAAAATGTACTCTTCATTCCCTCTAACCTAGGTAGTGCCTCTAAACTTGTTGTAATTATTTGTAAGACTGTCTTTCTCCCCAAAACCACCTAGAGTGTGATTTGAGTAGTGACACCAGTGTCCATCTCAGTGTTCCTTGGAGTTCTTGGAATTCACAGCATGTTCATCCCTTCATTAGAGGTTTGCAAGGCTGATCTTCAGGCTTGAACCCTTAGCAACTATAATGATCGGCTCAGGTGTCACTTAAATGAAGCTGATTTTGAACATCCCATTGAAAACTTCATATATGCTGAAAGGAACAACCAGTCACCATGATCAAGTGTGATTTATTCCTGGGGTGCAGGGTAGTTCAACTTGAGGGAATCAAGAAGTATAATAATAATCACATCATCATCAATACAGAGGCATAACGAGCATTTGACATAATAAAACACCTTTAGTGACAAAAACCTTAACAGATTAAGAATAGAAGGAGCATACCTCCAACATAACAAAGGCCATATAAAACACACCTACAGCTAACAATACTCAACAATGAAATATTGAAAGTTTTTCCACTGTGCTCCGAAACAAGACAAGAATTCTCACTCTTATTAGTCTTATTTGATATAGGACTGAAAGATCTATCTAGAGCAATTAGTCAAGGCAAGGAAATAAAAGATGTACAAAAGGAAATGGATAAGAAGAATTCTTATTGGCAGGTGATATAATTTTGCGTATAGAAAATCTCAAAGACTCAACCAAAAAACTGTTGGATTAATAAACAAATTCAGTAATGTTGCAAGTTACAAAATCAACATATAGGAAACAATTGCATTTCTGTGTATGTACAGACTATTATTGACTTGTTTTCTTTTTTTTAAAGATTTTATTTATTCATTTGAAGGAAGAGAGAAAGAGAGAGAAGGGATACACAAGGAGTGAGGGTCAGGAAGCATCAACTCCCATATGTGCCTTGACCAGGTAAGCCCAGGGTTTTGAACTGGTGACATTAGCTTTCCAGGTCAAAGTTTTATCCACTGCCCCACCACAGGTCAGTCCCTTGACTTATTTTCTTTAACATCAAGAAAAGCAAGGAGCATAGTTTTCATAACATTCTAGGACTCAGTATACCTTTGTCAGACCTCAGTTATTTACACACCAACTGTAGAATCAATGCCATGTCTGACACCAGCTACAATGTTATTTAATCAACCTATTTATTTAAATAAAACACATTTTCTTAAAGATTTTATTTATACATTTTAGTTAGGGAAGACAGAGAGAATGACAGAGAGAGAGAGAGAGAGAGAGAGTGAGCGAGAGAGATACCGAGAGAGAGAGAGAGAGAGAGAGAGAGAGAGAGAGAGAAGTTGTGAAGGAACAGAATGTATCAACTCACATATGTACCTTGACCAGGCAAGCCTGGTGTTTTGAACCGGCAAACTCAGCATTCCAGGTAGACATTTCATCCACTGCGCCACCACAGGTCAGGCTAAAATACATTTCCAAACTCAAATTTATTTAGAAAGGTAACTTTTGAAAGATGACGTCAGAGTAATGGCGCGGAAGGAAGTGATACCGATAAATCTCACCAAAAACTCAACAAGATCTTCAACCAGAAGCAGAAAAATCTATCCTTGGAGGCTCCAGATGTTCCGCAATACACCCGAAGGTATGGTGGAGTGAAAAGTTGGCTATATATATAATCAAACCCCGAAGGAAATAGGGAGTAAGAAATGCTCCGCCTTCCTCACTAACCTAAATATGGCTGCTTTCACTGGGAACTGAGAGTATAAAAACTGAGATGGGCAAAGGGGTGAATAGATCCAGGCCATAGCACAAATGGCTGAACAAGTCTTTGGCTAGGAGATCCAAGCCGAGGAAAAACTGTGCCTGCGGCAACCCAGTCAATACGAGCTAACACTCGCGCCAAACCCAGATAAAGAAAAACAAGTGGGGCAGCCATTTGCCCTGATCTCCTGGTAGGCGCGCACAGATAGTGGGCAAGAGATTCCTTCCAAAGCCCCAGGAGTGGGCGCCCATGTTATCCCACAGAGAGGCAGAGTCAGAGGCTTTTGTGTGGGCCAAAAGCAGAAACTCCAGGCCATTCCAGTGCCCTGAAAATGTCACGCAGAGGGAGGGAGCGAGAGCCAATTGCAACGCTGGAACTTTTCTGTGTGGGCGGGGGTTTCACTCAGAAGGTGAGGCGGCCGGCCTGATATCCTGGTCTGCGCACGCAGATAGTGAGCGAGAGATTCCTCCGAGCACCCTGGGAGTGGGCACCTGCCCGCCTGTGTTACCGGACAGAGTGTCAGAGCCAGAGGTCTTTGTGTGGGCGGAAGCTCCGCCTTATTATGCTAGCAGCTCTGAATGACTGAGCCTTACCCAGAGCCCTGTGTTGAGTGGGAATAGGGTGAGGAGTTGCCAGCTCTTTGAGCCTCTTACTCTCCAGGCAGAGGCAGCAGCAACCCCATAGCCAGATCATCAGGCTACTAATTCAGGAAGGAAAGACTAGGAGAGAGGCTCCAGGAACACGGACTCTCTCACTGTTGGAGCCTACAAATGCTAATGAGCCGTGACTGCCAACGAGACTGAAGCCCAATACATGACATCGCCATAGAGACTTATGAACTGCAAACCTCTACCTGAGCGTGCGAAAGGCGCAGAACCCAGGGTACAGAGTCACCAACCAGAAAGAGGGAGAGAAAAGATAAGGCAAGAAGATAACCTCTCAAAATCAAGAATAATCCACAGACTTTATAACCTATCCCATTTTATTATATTTGTTCGTTTGTTTCTCTTGTCTTCATTCTTGATTTTTTTTTCCTCCTCCAATTTGGTTGTTTAATTCTCTACCAGTCTTACTCTCTCCTCTCCTTGAACTACACTACACATAAGTGTTATATCTCCCATTATCTTTTCTTTCCTAATCCTTTCTCTCTGAGGGTTGCATTCCAAATCCCTTAACTCTCTCTCTCTCTCTCTCTCTCCTTTTTTCTTTTTTTCTTCTTTTAGTGGTTCCCTCTTTCTCTCTCTCTCTCTCTCTCTCTTTCTTTTCTCCCTCTATATTAGTTTCTTCCTTTCTCCTTTACGTCTCCTCTCATTCAATCCTCAATACCGAACGAATTATCTTATCTGGGACTCAAACTTATGTTTGTGGCATTTTGGGGGGTTTCTACTTCACTTTTTAAACTCACTAGTAGTGCTCCCATCCCTGGCTCTCCATTTTATCTAGTTCTTTTTCCACTAAATACAATAGTAATTTTTAAATTCCCCCCCCCATTTTCCTGTTTCCGTCTTATTCCTCTCATCAAATCTCTTAGTCAACCAGCACCTAAAACAAATCATTTTATTTGTGATCTAAATTTTATCCTTATTTTCTTCTTATGGGTCCATACCCCATTTTTGGCCCTTTATTACTTCTCCCCAATTCAGGCCCTCCATTACAAGCAGTGTTTGTTTTATTTAGTATAATATTATTCACAGTTCACCACAAGATTTTCTCAAGAAAGAGGGGAGAGGAGATGAGAGGAAAATAGGAGGGGGAGGGGAAATAATTTCCTGTTTTATTTTATTTTATTTTTAATTTTTAATTAAAAAAACTTATTTTTTATTTTTTCAAACTTTTTATTCTTTATTAAATCTCATTAATACTATTAACAAAACCACCCTCAGATGCCATTAGGGAAGGGAAAATCTAATATCATGGATACAAAAGAAAGAGAGATAACACAGATAGATGAGGAAAAATTATGGAGAAAAAGTTTAATATATTGGAAACCTTGGAGTTAAATGACTGAAGATTTAAAATAGAAATCCTAAAAATACTCAGAGATATACAAGAAAACACAGAAAGGCAATTTAGGGAGCTCAGAAAACAACTCAATGAACACAAAGAATATATTTCCAAGGAAATTGAAAGTATAAAAACAAATCAAAGGGAGATGAAAAACTCAATTCATGAGCTGAAAAACGAGGTAACAAGCTTAGCTAATAGAACAGGCCAGATAGAAGGTAGGATTAGTGAAATAGAACACAAGCAACTTGAGGCACAACAGAGAGAAGAAGAAAGAGACTCAAAAATTTTAATAAATGAGATAGCCTTACGGGAATTATCTGACTCTATCAAAAAGAATAACATAAGAATAATAATAAGTATATCAGAGGGAGAAGAGAGAGAAAATGGAATGGAGAACATACTCAAACAAATAATAGATGAGAATTTCCCAAGCCTGTGGAAAGAACTAAAGCCTCAAATTCAAGAAGCAAACAGAACTCCGAGTTTTCTTAACCCCAACAAACCTACTCCAAGGCACATCATAATGACATTGGCACAAACCAACGGCAAAGAAAAAATTCTCAAGGCACCCAAGGAAAAGAAGAATACAACCTACAAAGGAAGGCCCATTAGATTTTCATCAGATTTCTAACAGAAACTCTACAAGCTAGAAGAGAGTGGACCCCAATATTTAAAGTCCTGAAAGAGAGGAACTTTCAGACACGAATACTATACCCATCAAAGCTATCCTTCACATACGAAGGAGAAATAAAAACATTCACAGATACAGAAAAGATGAGGGAATTTATCATCAGAAAACCCCCACTCCACGAATTACTAAAGGGGGTTCTCCAATCAAATACAAAGAACAAAAAAATAAAAACAAAGCCACAAGTAAAAGCTCCAAGAAGAACACAATAAAACCAAATTTAAACTGTGACAACAACAAAAAGAAAGGGGGTGTAGAGGATGGAGATTAACAGTAGCAAAGGATGATGGATTGCAAAAGTAGTCACAAGATAGTGCACTACAATGAACAGGGTAGGAACACTTTTCATTACTTAATGGTAACCACCATTGAAAAAACCACCACAGAAGCCCATGATTTAAAAAAGATAGCAACAGAGAAAAAAATGTTTGAAATACAACCAAATAAAAAAAGATAGAAAAACGAAAGAGAAGGATCAAACAAGACACAAAATTAACAGAAAGCAATCTATAAAATGGCAATAGGGAACTCACAAGTGTCAATAATTACAGTAAATATAAACAGATTAAACTCACCAATAAAAAGACACAGAGTAGCAGAATGGATTAAAAAAGAAAATCCAACTATATGCTGCCTACAAGAAACTCATCTAAGCAACAAGGATAAAAACAAATTCAAAGTGAAAGGCTGGAAAACAATACTCCAAGCAAATAATATCCAAAAAAAAGCAGGCGTAGCAATACTCATATCTGATAATGCTGACTACAAAACAGTAAAAGTACTCAGAGACAAAAATGGTCATTTCATAATGGCTAAGGGGACACTGAATCAAGAAGACATAACACTTTTTAATATATATGCACCAAACCAAGGAGCACCAAAATATATAAGACAGCTACTTAACTGACCTTAAAACAAAAACTGACAAAAATACAATCATACTTGGAGAACTCAATATACCGCTGACGGCTCTAGATCGGTCATCCAAACAGACAATCAACAAAGATATATTGGCCTTAAACAAAACACTAGAGCACCTGGATAAGATAGACATCTACAGGACATTTTATCCCAAAGTGACAGAGTATACATTTTTCTCCAGTGTACAAGGATCATTCTCAAGAATTGACCATATGTTGGGCCACAAAAACAACATCAGCAAATTCAGAAAAATCGAGGTTGTACCAAGCATATTTTCTGATCATAAAGCTTTGAAACTAGAATTCAACTGCAAAAAGAGGGAAAAAATCCAACAAAAACGTGGAAACTAAACAACATACGTTTAAAAAATGAAGGGGTCAAAGAAGAAATCAGTGCAGACATCAAAAGATATATAAAGACAAATGAAAATGACAATACGACATATCAGAATGTATGGGATGCAGCAAAAACAGTGATAAGAGGGAAGTTCATATCACTTCAGGCATATATGAACAAACAAGAGAGAGCCCAAGTGAACCACTTAACTTCAAACCTTAAGGAACTGGAAAAAGAAGAACAAAAAACCAAAACCACCCAAAGAAAGGAGATAATAAAAATCAGAGCAGAAATAAATGAAATAGAGAACAGAAAAACTATATAAAAAATTAATAGAACAAAGAGCTGGTTCTTTGAAAAGATCAACAAAATTGACAAACCCTTGGCAAGACTTACCAAGGAAAAAAGAGAAAGAACTCATATAAACAAAATCCAAAATGAAAGAGGAGAAATCACCACGGACATCGTAGATATACAAAGAATTATTGTAGAACACTATGAAAAACTTTATGCCACTAAATTTAACAACCTAGAAGAAATGGATAAATTCCTACAACAATACAACCTTCCTAGACTGAGTCAAGAAGAAGCAGACAGCCTAAGCAGACATATTAGTAGAGAAGAAATAGAAAAAAACATTAAAAACCTCCCCAAAAATAAAACTCCAGGCCCAGACGGCTATACCAGCGAATTTTATCAAACATTCAAAGAAGACTTGGTTCCTATTCTACTCAAAGACTTCGAAAAATTGAAGATGAAGCAATACTTCCAAAAACATTTTATGAGGCCAACATAACCCTCATACCAAAACCAGGCAAGGATGGCACAAAAAAAGAAAACTACAGACCAATATCTCTAATGAATACAGATGCTAAAATACTAAACAAAATACTAGCAAATCGAATACAACAACATTAAAAAAATAATACATCAGCCCTGGCCGGTTGCCTCAGTGGTAGAGCGTCGGCCTGGCGTGCAGAAGTCCCGGGTTCGATTCCCAGCCAGGACACATAGCAGAAGCGCCCATCTGCTTCTCCACCCCCCCTCCTTCCTCTCTGTCTCTCTCTTCCCCTCCCGCAGCCAAGGCTCCATTGGAGCAAAGATGGCCGGGGCACTGGGGATGGCTCCTTGGCCTCTGCCCCAGGCGCTAGAGTGACTCTGGTCGCGGCAGAGCGAGGCCCCGCAGGGGCACAGCATTGCCCCCTGGTGGGCAGAGCGTTGCCCCTGGTGGGCGTGCCGGGTGGATCCCGGTCGGGCGCATGTGGGAGTCTGTCTGACTGTCTCTCCCCGTTTCCAGCTTTAGAAAAATACAAAAAAAAAAAAAAAAAAGGAATAATAAAAGCCCAACTGGTGTATAAAATTTAGAAAATGATAATAGTTTTCAATAGTATCAAGTACTTGGGAATATATTTCACAAAACATTTGCAAGATTCCTTGGAGAAGGCTGTAAAATTTCATTGAGAGAATTTTAACAGTCAGATATCCCACTTAAGAACAGTCTGCACGTTTTCAGATCATCTTCCTTTAAACAGGTGGTTTTCCATCCCCTGCAAGTTAAACATAACTGTTGGGAACATTACTTAGCCTAATTCGACTTAGATTACATTAAAGGCGTGCAAATGACAAAGTTTTGGTTTTATGACAGACTTCCAAGCATATAGTTTAGCTATATGTATTAAACACACCACTCTTTCTACTGGTATTCAGACACAAAAAGACTGTTCAAGTTCAGAGGACATGAAATGAAACGAACCTTTTATAAATTGGTTTTAAGTAGTATAAAATTGTGTGAACTTTTCCAAAACATCCGAACATCACCCAACAGAAAACCATTAAGAAACAAAAGAAATTTGCAAGAAAGTGTCATTTAAATGCTTCTAGTTGAAATAACATTCTGAATATAAGGAAGGTGAAACAATAATGTCACATTTGCTCCTGCATATTTGAAGTAAATAGAAAGGCTTTATTACCTTTGTTATTTTTCTATCCTGCAAAAATTGTTTGGCTCAGTATAGCCCATATGTGATTAGGTAGGGTAACTATGCATCCCCAATTCCATCTGTAGTCCTTGTGTGATTATGAATAATGCCTTTCTCATAGTTGAATTGGTTTCAATTTGTTTTTTTTCTTTTTCTTCTTCAAAGGAATTTCAATTTGTATAATAACTTATACAGACACATTAGTTTTAAGTCTCTATCATCATTTGCAACACCGAGATGTGGAGCTCATATATAAGATGCCATATAATATATCGGAAAAGAAAAAGAAAGAAAGAAAATGAAATAAAAGGAGAGAGGAAGGGGACAAAGAAGAAAAAGGAAGAATGAGAGAAAAAAGAAAAGGTACTTAGAGAAGCCAAACCCCCCTCCCCAAAAAACAAACAAACAAAATTTGTTTCTAAAAGTCAGTGCTTTTAACTTATTTTAATTTTTAAATTTTTTTATTTTTACTTATTTATTTTAGAGAGAGAGAGAGAGAAAGAGAGAGAGACAGAGAGAGAGAGAGAGAAGGGGGGAGGAGCAGGAAGCATTCACTCCCATATGTGCCTGGATCAGACAAGTGCAGGGATTTTTTAAACCGGTGACCTCAGCGTTCCAGGTCAGCGCTTTATCCGCTGCGCCACCACAGGTCAGGCTAAAAGTCAGTGCTTTTTACAAAATGTTTACTGAATCCTGACCTGTAGTGTCGCAGTGGGCAATGCATCCACCTGGAACACTGAGGTGGATGGTTTGAAACCCTGGGCTTGCCCAGTAAAGGCACATACGAGAAAGTAACTACCATGAGTTGATGCTTCCCACTTACCCCACTTTCCACCCCCTCTTTCTCTCTCTTTCTGTCTCTAAAAAAACTTTTAAAAAATTACTGATAATTAACAATTATAATTGTCTGTGTGTGTGTGTGTGTAAATATATCTTGTGTGTGTGTGTGACAGACAGAGTCAGAGACAGAGAGACACAGAAGTGAGAGAGATGAGAAACGTCAATTCTTTTTTGCAGCACCTTAGTTGTTCACTGATTGCTTTCTCATATGTGCCTTGACCAGGGGGCTACAGCAGACCGAGTGACCCCTGCTCAAGCCAACGACCTTGGGCTCAAGCTGGTGAGCCTTGCTCAAACCAGATGAGCATCGCTCAAACCAGGAACCTTGTGGTTTTGAAACTGGATCCTCTGCGACCCAGTTCAATGCTCTATCCACTGCGCAACTGTCGGATCATGCTAAAGATCCTTTTGATTTTTCTGATTTTCAAAATATTAAACCTCTTTAAAATAATTTGAAAGTAAAACTCTCCTAAATACGTATATGTATGTATTCTGAATTATCTAGCCCTTGGCAAACTGACCGTATGAGAACAAAGATAGCACCTGCCGTCATTCCCTGAGCTCCTTCCCGAGACTCTAGGCTGCTCCACTGAACTGCGTCTACTCCAGGGGCGGCACTGAGACTCCTTACATTTCAGACACACTTGAGTACTCAGCATTTTGTACAAAACCATGGACTATTTTGTGCACCAACATAGGAGGTAGAAGAGGACAAACCTTGGGATGAAGTATGAATTGTCTCAATGAGTCAAGTGCTCAGTTTCAGTTTCCTCACTTTTAAAATGGGGCTACTATCCCTACACAAATAGGTTTGGTTTCGGGTGCTCTAGGATATGCTCACTGGACACTCAATACATGTTAATAAACATCACTTTCACTTTCGATGCAATGACGGCAAAGTTCAGAGATAAACGTTCAGAGAAAGACCAATTAAACTAGAGGATTAATGTACATTTTTGTAGTGTAAGTTACACAGTTTGCACTGGTTTAGCAAGGCTTGTATTTAAAGCACAGAAATCTTGAAGAAAAGCCATATCGAAGGAGTCCACTCAGTTGCAAACTGTAAAATCTTCAGATTTTCAGCCAGTTTTCAGGAAATGTTAGCATTGCCTTTTTATGCTCTCTCACAGTTCCGGTACGCTATGATACAGAAGAGACAGTGCACCCCTCCCTCCCTCAGGCGGCCTTTTCCTTTCCCTTCACCTGGAAGCTCGGTGCTTCCGCAGGTCCTTCCTCCTGATAGGTGAGCTATGCTGACTCAGAGGGAGGCTCCTGTGGTTGAGATCGCTCATCCCAGGACTGCTGGCAAATGAAAGTTCTGTTGTTAATCACACTACTGGTACACACACAATGCACAGGACACTTATATATATAAATTACATATATAGTCATAAATAAGTAAAAAAAGTTTTAAAAACATAATTCCACATATTTTTGTTTTACTTATTTTATTCTTTTATGTCTTTACCTTTTTCAAAAATTATTAGTCTTTTTTCCTTTTTATTGAATTTATTGGAGTGACACTGATGAGTGAAATTATACAGGATTCAGGTGCACAATTCTATAATGCATCATCTGTGCACTGTAGTGTCTATCCACCATTCCCAGTCACGTCTCTGCCCGTCGCCTTTTACCCCCTTCTATCCTCCTCACCTCCCGCCCCAGGCACTCACCACAGCTATCCATGTCCATGAGCTTTTACTTTCTTTTTCTTTATGCTCAATTCCTTCACCCTCTAGCCGCCTCCCTCCAGGACTGTCAGCCTGCTCTTTATTAAATCTCTCTATTTTGCTTTTTAGTTCATTTTACTAATTTAATTGCACACATGAGGTCCTGGCAGGTTGCACAGTGGTAGACCATTAGGCCAACCTGTGAAAGTCTGAGGTTTAATTGCCAGCCAGGGTACACAGGAGAAGTGACTATCTGCTTCTCCACCTTTCCCCTCCTCCTTCTCTTTCTCTCTCCTCCCCTCCTGCAGCCATGGCTCGATGGTTTGAATGAGCTGGCTCTGGGTGCTGTGGATGACTCCATAGCCTCACCACAGGCGCAAATATGGCTCGGTTGCTGAGCAACCAAAATAAAATGACACCAAAACGGCAGAGATCACCCCCTAGTGGGCTTGCCAGGTGAATCTGGGTCCCACGTGCATGTGGGAGTCTGTTTATCGGCTTTCCTGCCTCTCATTTAATAATAATAATAATAATAATAATAATAATAATAATTCCACGTTTGACTTAAGTTATACGGTACTGATCAAAGCCAGTCTACATACTTCAGGAAGTAGCCAGAGTGGGGCTATTCGAAGAGAAGCTTCCCACAGGGACTTCCTAAAGCTCTTTTAAACATGGCTGGAATGGATGTGGGCAGTGGATGTTAATGAGCAAGATAAATGAGTCACAGGGAGTATCTCCACAAGCAACACCAGACTTGATGTCCCCTGGATCAATGTTTCCCTCTGAAGGTATCCTCCTTGGCCAATGTTACTGCCCCCTTCTCAACAAGAAACAATTAACACTCAACTTATAGTCATTTAACAGTATTTTCGGAAACAAATTTCTGATAATAGACAACATCCAATATCAAAGTACTCACAACCACAGTTCCAACTGGCTGGGATGACTCTTCATCTTCTATTATTATTTTCCATGTGGATCCTGACCTTACATGCTCACTTATATTTCACACTGAATGCAGTACATTTTGATTTGAAAAATGAACTTAAGAGGAGAGCTATTCCACGCTCATTGCTAAATGTTTACTTTCACTAATATTTTTTGTTTTTATTTTTTTGAAACTCCTTTATATTTATTTATCCATTGTTATTTAAAAATTGTTATTTATTTTCATAGAATTTTTGGGTGACATTGGTTAATTAAATTAGATACATTTCAGTTATACAATTAAAATTTTTTCCATTGAGAGTAGTGGAGGCACAGACAGACTTTTGCATGTACCCGGTACAGGATCCACCAAGCAAGTCTACTAGGAGGTGATGCTCTGCTCATCTGGGATGTTGCTCGGTTGCACAGCAAACGAGATCTCCTTAGCTCCTGAGGTGGAGGCCATGTAACCATCCTCAGTGACTGTAGAGACCTTGCTCCAATAGTGCCATGCCTGCAAGAGGGGAAGACAGAGTTAGAGTGAGAGACAGAGAGAGAGAGAGAGAGAGAGAGAGAGACAGAGAGAGAGAGATGTGAAGCAGCAAATGGGAATCAAATCAGGGACATCCACTTGCTGGGCTTATGCTCTACCACTAAGCCAACTGGCCTTGGTCTCAGTTACACAACTTTATAATACATCATCTGTATAGTGTATTGTGTGTGCACCAGCCAATGTCAATCCTCCTTCTCTCAGCATTTATCCTCCCTTGAGCCTCTTCTACCTCCCCTGACCCCAGTTTCCTTCTGGTAATCACCATGCTGTTGTCTGTGTTTATAAGTCTTATTCCTTTTTCCCCATAAACCCTTCAACTTTTTGACTCAGCCAACAACCCCCTTTTCTCTAATGGCTGTCATTCTGTTTACTGTATCTGTGAGTATGTTTCTATTTGTTTATTAGATTCCACATATAAGTAAAATTGTGTTCATGGATAGAAAGAATTAATATCATTAAAATATCTATACTACCACAGCAACCTATAGATTCAACACAATTCCTATCAAGATACTAATGGCGTATTTCACAGAAAGAGAATAAATATTGTAAAAGTTTATTTGGAATCTCAAAAGGCTCCGAATAGACTTAGTAATCTTCAGAAATAAGGACAAAGTTGGAGAAATCACACTACCTTATATCAAAGTACACTGCACAGCCATAGTAATCAAAACTGCATGGTCCTGGCATGAAATCAGACATATAAATATAGATCAATGGAACAGAGTAGAGCTGAAAAACCATTATATTTTAAACTTGAGGTTAACTTTTAACTTTGAATATGCTTTAAAAATAATTCCTAGGGAAACTGCAAGTGCACACAAGCTTTCCAGTTGCACCAAGTACATGGCCTTGCAAAGCCATCTATGTCACAGCCAAGACGGCAGTGTCATCTCCACCACATGACAAAAGACGACGTTTGGTTTCACAACTGGATTCCCTTTTATTAAGACTTTCAGGAAAATGATTCTAGAAACTGGAAACTTGAGTGACTATCGCTTCGGTCACACTCTATTGGTTAGCGCATTCCTGTTTTATGTGTTCACTTGGAAGACACAGAGAAAGAAAGGCTCAAGGCTGTACGTGCTTCCTGTGCTGATGTGGCACTCGGAGGTAAATGTGTCCTCTTCTCCGGGCACTCTGCTTGGTGTAGTACAAATCTGTGGGATGCAGATACAGCTCCACCCCATTCCTGTTTCTAGCCCCTTCCTCTGCTGCCCGCCATGGCCCCTGCCCAGGACCCCAAAGAGGACTCTGGATTCTGTGTTCTCTGGGCAGTTCCCGGTGTCTCCAGGACCCTGATTCCTGAAATAACACCCCCAAGAGTTTCCCTAAGACACTTTATATACCCGTCCCCTCCTCGGCCCTCCATCCGCCCCTGTCGAGGTCACTATGTGACTTCAAGGGCCCTGGCGGTACTGACGTCCTAGAGAAAAAAGTTGATAACCTCAAGGACCCTCCTCCTGGGAGAACACAGATTCTGCAGCCTCACGACACAAACGATCACTGGCCCTCTCCTCACACTCATCAGTTAAAGCATCCGGAGAACTACTCTGTGGACCTACCAGCTGGGTCTCAACGAGAGAGAAGGAGTCAAGACAGAAGGAATACCCCTACCTCTCATCCTTACCCAATTCTCCTCCCAGAGTGCTGTCAGGAAGCACATAACCACGCGCATGCGCAGCAATGGCCATGTGCTGAAGCGGGCATGTGCCACAATGGGGTGCCTAGTTATAAGCATTTGCCCAGAAAGAATGTGCGCTCGCAATGTGCGTGCTCGGTAATGGGCATGTGCAGCTATGGGCACGGACACTAACGTGGTGGTGCAATGGGCTTGTCAATTTCCCACTCCTGTTGCCAAGACTTGCAACTGCCAGGTACTTGAGAATGAGAAAAGGTGCTTGAAGAGATGGTTTTGTTTGTTTGCATGTTTGTTTTTAACTCTCACCCAATCTTTCTTATTCCTGAAAGATTTTGGACATACGGTGCCTGACTACCCTTTGTGGAGAGTGTCAGAACGATGACTGTGACAGAAATGGATAGGAAAGGGTTTAGTACCCATTTTTACAGGTGCCTCGATTAATCACTTCCTTCTCTGCTTATTTTTTCCTCTTGGTTACAAGGAAATGGCTTACTTTCTGAGATTAAACAGACCCGCTTTCTTTACTTTTGGCTTGTCTTACTACACATTTAAATTTCTGGATTGGTAACTGACCCCCTCATACCTCCCCCTCCCCCGATTATTCCTGTGGTCACTGAGTCGGTGTATGGTCAGAAATAGTCTTAGATAATGGTCCTAGGATCTAGGCTCATCCCGTTATCACATGGAATACAGCCATGGGGACTGTGCTCATCTTATATTTCTCTAACAACAGCAAACAATCTGATTAGCAAACTGATGTTGTTGCCTATACTGTCAGGAGAGGAAGTACCTGGACAGAGCCTTAGTAGGTTCTAAGATGTGGCGGGGAAGAAGAGATATTTATTCAAATTCTGAAGTGTGGTATAAAGGCGTTCTTTCATTGAGTGGGCAGGGTGAGATTACAATTAGGTAAGAATGCTGATATCATGGTTTAGGTCTGGGCAACAGGACAAGGGAAGAATTTTATGACAAAAGATGTAAAGGATCTTCAGGTTAAAAAATGTCATTTGGCCCTTTTTATTCAAGAATTGATGCGTCTTTCGGGTAGTTCCTGAAGTGAATAATAAAGTTATTTGCAACTTTTATCTTCTTAGGGAAGAGATTCCTGCATTAGGAAATTTCTGCTGATGAAGCCAGTGGATGTAACTATTAATGTAGACAATGTTCTCTTTTCAGTTTCCATCCCATGACTTTCACATAATTTTTCGGTTCGGTGTGGTCAGACAAGAGAGGAAGGGAGAGCTAATCAGGAAGTAGTATTTTGTAAATAAATTATGAGACATGGTTGTACTAACTCCTATGGATTTTATCACTGTTTTTTTTCTTTCAATTTTTCCTGAATTTATTGAGGTGATACTGGTTACTAAAGTTACTGAGGTATCAAGTGTACAATTCTATGAGCATCACCTCTATGATGTTGCACTGTGTGTTCACCACTCAGACTCAGTTTCCTTCTATGATCATTCATCTGCCCTTTACCCTCTTCTACCTGCCCCCACCCGCTTTTCCTTTGGTGATCGCCGTACTATTGTCTCTGTCTCAGGGATTTTCTTTTTCTATTTTGCTTAATACCTTCACGTTTTCACCCGACCTGCCTGTCTCCCTCTCCCCTGACACCCATCGGTCTGTGTACTGTATCTATGAGTCTGTTCCTATTTTCTTCGTTAGATTAATTAGATTCCACATGTAAGTGGAATCATGGTATTTGTCTTTCTCTAACTTATTTCACTTAGCTTCATATTCTCCAGGTCCATCCATGATAAAACAGTGATAAAATCTGTAGGAGTTAGTACAACCATATCTCATAATTTATTTACAAAATACTACTTCCTGATTAGCTCCCTCTTCCTCTCTTGTCTGACGTATACTACTGACCACACCGAACCGAAAAATTATGTAAAAGTCATGGGATGGAAACTGAACACAGAACATTGCCTACATTAAGAGTTACATCCACTGGCTTCATCAGCAGAAATTTCCTAATGCAGGAATCTCTTCCCTAAAAAGATAAAAGTTACTAATAACTTTATTATTCACTTCAGGAACTACCGGAAAGACCCATCAATTCTAGAATAAAAAGGGCCAAATGAAAAAAAAAAAAAAGACCAAATGACATTTTTTAACCTGAAGATCCTTTATACGTTTTGTCTTAATATTCTTCCTTTGCCCTGTTTCCAAAATGAAACCATGATATCAGCATTCTTACCTAATTGTAATCACACCCTGCCCACTCATTGAAAGAACATCTTTATACCACACTTCAGAATCTGAATAAATATCTCTTTTTCCCTGCCATATCTTAGAACAGGGGTCAGGAACCTATGGCTCGCGAGCCAGATGTGGCTCTTTTTATGGCTACATCTGGCTTGAAGATAAATCTTTAATGAAAAAAATAATAACGTTAAAAATATAAAACATTCTCATATATTACAATCCATTCATTTTCTTCCGCTCATGTTCATGGTTGCGGGTTGCTGGAGCCAATCACAGCTGTCTTCCGGGACAACACGAAATTTTTATTGGATAATGCATAAGGTACATGGGTTGTTGTATTGCTCTCACGGAATTATATTTTAAAATATGTTCTTTCATGGCTCTCTCAGTCAAAAAAGTTCCTGACCCCTGTCTTAGAACCAACTAAGGCTCTATTCGTGTAGATCTTCTTATGACAGTGCTAGGCAATTACGTCAGTTTGCTAATCAGATTGTTTGCTGTTCTTAGAAAAGTATACGATGAGCACAGTCCTCATGGCTGTATTCCATGTGATAACGGGTTGAGCCTAGATCCTAGGACCATTATCTAAGACTATTTCTGACCATACACTGACTCAATGACCACAGGAATAATCAGGGGAGGGGGATAGAATGAGGGGGTCAGTTACCAATCCAGAAATTTAAATGTGTAGTAAGACAAGCAAAAAGTAAAGGAAATGGGTCTGTTTAATCACTAAAAGTAAGCCATTTCCTTGTAAGCGTGAGGAAAAAATAAGCAGAGAAGGAAGTGATTAATCGAGGCACCTGTAAAAATGGGTATTAAACCCTTTTCTATCCATTTCTGTCACAGTCATCGTTCTGACACACTCTACCCAAAGGGTAACCAAGCACTGTATGTCCAAAAATTTTCAGAAATAAAAAACACTGGGTGAGAGATAAAAACAAACAAACAATCAAAAACCATAACTTCAAGCACCTGTTCTCATTCTCAAGCAACCTGGTAGTTTCAACAGCGGTTGGAAATTGACAAGCCCCATTGCACCGCCAAGTTAGTGTCCGTGCCCACAGCTGCACATGCGCATTACCGACTATGCCCATTGCCAGCACAAGTTCTTTGTGGGCCCATGCATCTTGCTAGGCACCCCCATTGTGGCAGGTGCCCACTTTAGCCCAAGTCCATTGCTGCGCATGTGCGTTGCTATGTGCATGATGTCCCCATTCTGGGAGCAGAATTGGATGAGAGGCACCAGTATTCCTTCTGTCTTCATCCCTTCTCCCTAGATGAGACCCAGCTGGTAGGTCCACAGAACAGCTCTCCGGGTACTTTAAGTGTGATGAGTGTGAGGAGAGGGCCAGTGAGCGTCTGTGTCGTGAGACTACAGAATCTGTGGCCTCCCAGGAGGAGGGTCCTCGAGGTTATTGCCTTTCTTCCCTCAGACATCAGTACCGCCAGGGCCCTTGAAGTCACATAGTGACTTGGACAGGGGCTGGTGGAGGGCCGAGGACTGGAGGGGTATATAACGTGTCTTAGGGAAATGCTTGGGGGCGTTATTTCAGGAATCTGGGTCCTGGAGACACCAGGACCTGCCCAGAGAACACAGAATCCAGAGTCCTCTTTGGCGTCCTGGGCAGGGGCCATGGCGGGCAGTAGAGGAAGGGGCTAGAGACAGGAATGGGGTGGGAATGTAGCTGCATCCCACAGATTTGTAGTACACCAAGCCAAGGGCCCGGGATAAGAGGACCATCCTTCTGTATCACAACTAGTCACCTCTGCCTCCAAGTGCCACATCAGCACAGGAAGCACGTACAGCCTTGAGCCTTTCTTTCTCTGTGTCTTCCAAGTGAACACATAAAAGGGGGAATGTTCTAATCAATGGAGTGTGACAAAAGCCATACTTACTCAGGTTTCCAATTTCTAAAATCATTTTCCTAAATGTCTTAATAAAAAGGAATGCAGTTGTGAAAGCAAACGTCTTTTGTCATGTGCTGGAGATGACACTGCCATCTTGGCCGTGACATAAATGGCTTTGCAAGGCCATGTACTTGGTGCAGCTGGAAAGCTTGTTTGCACTTGCACTTTCCCTAGGGCTTATTTTAAAGTACTTTCAAATTAAAAGTAAACTTTAAGTTTAAAACATAATGATTTTCAGATCTCTACTCTGTTCCAATATCTGTATGTCTGATTTTATGCCAGCACCATGCTGTTTTGATTACTATGGCCCTGTTGTGTACTTTGATATATGGTAGTGTGATTTCTCCAACTTTGTTCTTATTTCTGAAGATTACTGTGTCTATTCAAGGACTTTTGAGATTTCATGTAAACTTTTGGAATATTTATTCTATTTCTGTGAAATACGCCATTGGTATATTGATAGGAATTGTGTTGAATCTATAGGTTCCTTTGGGTAGTATGGACATTTTAATGATATTCTTTCTATTTATGAAAATAATTTCACTTATATGTGGAATCTAATGAACAAATAGAAACAGACTCACAGATACAGTAAACAGACTGACAGCCATTAGAGGGAAGGGGGTTGTTTGAGTAAAAAAGGTGAAGGGATTAAGGGGGAAAATGAGTAAGACTTATAGACTCAGACACCCGCATGGTGATTACCAGAAGGAAACTGGGGTCCGGGGGAGGTAGAATAGGCTCAACAGAGGATGAATGGTGAGAAGGAGATTTATTTCAGTTAGTATAACACTTTTTTATTGATATTCTGTCCAGGAACCTTGCTGCATATATGCTTATTAATCCAAAAGGTAATTTTTAGATCTTTACTATGTTTCCTGTGTACAATCAAAACATTTTGTAATGCTAACAAGTTTTTTCTGTTTTAAACATTGTGCCTTTTCTTTCTCTTTTTCATTTTACAGCCATGGAAAGACCCACCGAAAAAAGTGTTTATAGAATCGGGATTAGTGTATCAAAGTTGTCTTGTTCCTGACAGGAAATCAAAAATTTTAAACATTTTGCCATGTTCACTGTGGAGTAAAGGAAGTTTTATTCCAATCCATGTTTGATAAGTGTAAGGATGGTGGATAGATGGATGGTGACTTAGGAACTCAGACCCGCCCACAATCAAGCCTGCCAAAGGAAACTTCCCAGGAACCATTTGGAAAGAAGCGATCGTCTGCCAGCCAGTGAAATTTTACCACGTCATAGTAGCTCCACTTCCCTAGAGGGACCCTTTAAATATCTCCCACGCGGTTTAATCCGTGCAACTTCCCTAGCCTCCATCTTGCACCTCTATCTCTCTTTCTTTCCTCTGGGCCAGGGAACCTTGCCGGGGGCGGGGTGTGCGCTCTGTAGTCAATAAAGCCGTTTGCTATTCCACACTTTGTGGCTCTAGCCTCTTCCTTCCTTCTCGGCGGGGAAAAATACCTTACAATAAGAATATTAATCTTGAATTTATATTGAGCTCCATAAAACACTGGTGCATTTGTTGAGAGGATCATAGGACTTTCCTTCCATTAATATGTTAATGTGCTGAATGACTTAGGTAAGCTCCTAGGTTTAACCAATACTCATATTCCTTGTAGGAGGATGCTGGTCATGATATATTATACTTCTAAATAATCTCCATTTTAATAGTTAATTTAGGATGTTCATGAATGAACTCAAAGTGTAAGAAAGACTTTCAAAAACATTCGGAGCCAAAATGAAAGATAATATATACTTAAAGGGCACCTTCTACTATTAATGGTCCGTAAATGCGATTACGAGACTGCTGTTTGATGACTTTACTGTATTTCCTCTGTCCCCCCATTGTCCAGAGTGGAGCTGAGGGACTGCCCTGACTGACACCCACTGCTCTAGGCCCATCAGCCCCGCCCCCTCTGCAAAAGGGGGGAGAGAGCCAAGGACGATGCCCTTCAGAGAGGCAGACACTCTGCTTGCTAGGCGACCCCACCCAGGCTGCTAAACTAGGAAGAAAGGGCCATTTGAAAACGAAAATGTTTCTGTCCACAGGATACAAGTTTTCAGGGCTGCCGTTGCCAAAGCAGTAGCTTAGCCAAGATGGCGGCGGAGTCCGCCCGCGCAGACTCAGAACGCAGCCTCCGACTGAGGAAGACGGCGCGCTGCGCTTTTTTCAAGCAGGACGGGCGGGGGGAGAGGCGGCCTGGCGCTCACACGGGGCCCCACTGCCCCCTGCCGTCCGCAGAAACCGGATGGACACGGACTGGACGGAACCCGGCTGTTCTCCGCCGCCATTCCGCGCCAGGTCCCAGTCCCCGTGGCTGAAGGACTCTTCCTGGTGACCATGTCTATCAGGGACGGTCACAGAACCAGCCCCAGAGTCCCCGCAAGGCCGCTCCCACAGCCGCGTCCCCGGGCTCCCGGCAACACGGCACTGGCGCTCCCGCGGGCTGGCCTACGAGACGCTGTGGGCGGGACCCGGGCGCATGCGCACCGGGCTCCCCTGGGAGCCCGAAGACCTCACCAGCCGTGATTATTTTGTTCTGGATCCCGCGGCCCACAGTGAGCTGAGGGACAATAAGGACCAGTTAGGGACAGGTCCGGAGGCCCGACTGCCCCGGGCGCTCCACCCACGGCCCCGTACCAAAGCCGCTTCCCCACGGCCCTGCCCCTGGGACGCGGTCACTCCTGCTCCTAGCTCCTTGGAGCATGGAAGGGGGCAGGCCGGCGACCTGAGGGCCCTTGACCTCATGGGGTCAGCAGGGAGCCTTGAAATCCTCAGGAGATTTCTGCAATTACTCTCCGTCCTGCATCCCATCCTCCCCGGTCTATGACTTCTTAGCTCGAGCCTGGACATCGGGGAGCCCCCAGCCCCTGCCATATACCCTCGGGGCACTCCCTCTCTCATGGCCTCCTGGGCTCTGCGTGCAGCCTGTGTCCTCTCAAGTCTCCGCTTAGTTAATTAGCAGGCTGCAAATTCCATGCCTCAGGTGTGGACCCGACAGGCTGCCTGAGTTTCCAGTCGGCCGGTCCTCATGCCTGTCCTTACCCAGCTTCTCCAGGACTATAGACTCCCCCTCTAACACAGTCGCTTGCTCCTTTCTGCCTCCCACCGGAGCCCAGGCTGTCCCGCTCTGCCCCATTAGGACACATCCCTACCTGGATCTGAGCTCTGCAGCATCGATGGCAACACATCTAAGCTTTACCTAGAATGGTCTCAGTCCAGAATCAGAAGCCCACCGATTCTCACTCCCCTCTTCCTACCCAAACCACTCCCCCATTCACTAGCCGCCCTCTCCGTCCCAGCGACCTGCCCTACTCATTTCTCCAGACCAGGGGAGCAGGGAGGGAGGGTACTCACTGCTTATCAAATGCAAGTGGCCCTGTTATTGCCCTGCCTGTCTCTGCTGCCCAGGGGCATCCCTGTGCTGATGGAGCCAGCCCTCCCCTGGGCTCAGGTCCCCGTGCCTTCCACCTACCTACCCGGTGCTCACAGACTGACTTGGCTCCTGCACGTGTCCGTGGTCTCCTCCAACACCAGATGCTCTGTGTACACGGGACCATCCCGCAACTAGTGCGGGAGACCCGACCCCCTTCTGACCTGTCATTCTGCAGCAATGGGCCCATTAAGGATGGTTTTCATAGTGAAAATCTTTCAAGTTCTCCCGACAACGTTTGCTCCTCAATCCCTTTGATGAGGCTTCTGTGCCTATGGCTCCTGTGCGACGGGCCTACCCAAGGCCACCATCACTACCATGTCGGCACACCTTCCCCCACAAACTCCTGCCTCGCCCATCTTCTATTCTGTCTCTCACAGGGGACCTCGGTATCCTTCCTTCCTCCTCTTGAACCCAGGAGAACATCTAAGTGTCCCATGAACAGACCCCTGACAGGGCTCAGTGTAAGAGGAGACCCCGGTGAGACTCACGGAGTGGAGGAGCTGAGGAGGGTGTCACTGGGCCGCGCAGGGCTCCTCACGGCCGTCCGAGCCCCCACAGGCGATGGCAGGATCCTTCTCCTTGAACAGGAACAGAACAGGCCTTCACTTCCAGGCCCGAGTCCCGGAGCTGGGCTTCAGGAAATGTTTCCAGAGTCAGGAGACGAAGCCTGCGGGAACATGCGGAGAGTCAATAGTTTTACAAGGAGAAGTCGGCGTTTTCCTTTTTTATTTGATAGTGAATCCTGCCAGTGTCCTTCCAGGGCGCCAAGAGGCCCGAGGGTGAGAGTCACAGTCCTTGCTGACAGGCCCAGAGCATCTAGCCATCTCTCTTGTCAAGCCCGCTGTGTCCTCAGAGAAGCTCATCTTCAAGGGGGACCCTGCCCTTGTCTCTGTCACATCCCTGCACTGACACAGGCGCTGCCTCGTGTCCGGGGAATAGCTGCGACCAAACCCTCCTAGTGACTGACGGTCAGACAGGGCAGGTGTCAGGTCTCCACCTCTGGGAAACGCGGTGCCCCTGGCATTCCCAGTGTTGTCCGTAGACAACGCCCACGGAATGATGCAAAACCACCGACGACATGTCAGACACTGTGTCCCTTGTAACAGGCCTACTTTACACAGAGCTACGGGACTCAGGAAACGCGTATAGATCCGCTCTGCCTCCAGTGGTTCCTGCCTCTCAGAACAGCATACCCACAGCCCTTCTCCCTGCGCAGGAGACAGAAATGCCTGACACCCTAGAGCAGGTGTCTCAAACTCAACTCAGCATGTGGGCCGCAGAGCAAGATCACAGCCGTTTGGGGGGCCGCACTAGGTCTACAAAAGGCAACTGTTACGCAACACTTTTCTCACTGCAGTTGAAAACAAAAAAAATCAGTACAACAAGCACAATCGTACATGCAGTTTACTCAGTGTCACAAAACGACCAGAAACTGTAGTTCACATCACAATTGCTGTTAACTAAGCTAATATGTAGCTAGGATGCTAGAGAAATGAAAAATACAAGTAGGCCCCTAGGCTTACTTAATTTTATCCAAAATATTTTGAACTTCGTGGATTAATCTGTGGGCCGCACAACATTGTTCGGCAGGCCGCATGCGGCCCGTGGGCCGCGAGTTTGAGACCCCTGCCCTAGAGTCTCTCCAACCCAAACCACAGTCGAGGCCCAAAGAGGCCACCCGGTCCCTTGTGCCTTCAGCTGGGGTCAATCTGTAGGACGGGAGGGCTTGGTTGCTCCGATTCCACAGTCACGCTCCAGCCCGGGTCCCCTTGCCTCATCTTCTGCCGCCTGGCATCTGACTCTACCCTCCCTAACTCCCCCAAACAGGGGCAGGGTGAGGAGCTTTGGACAGACAGGCGTTCCTCCGCAGAGGCCTGCAGTTCTCATAGCTCCTGGCAGGGGCCCGGTACGGATGGCGGAGCTCTCTCCTGCTTCTCCCTGCACTTTTCTGCTCCTTTACCCAAGAGAATGTGCCCCCGCCGATGTCATGGTGGCCGGACACGTGTGGCCCTCAGGGAAATATCGGAAGACCTCAGTCAGGTTATCCTCGCAGCTTCAGAGGACCCACCAAGCCATTGGCGGTGACCTGAGGCTAGGTGCCTATCCCAGCATTGCAGCCCCTGACTCTCCAATCGCAAGGGAGTTCTTTCCTATTGCTCTGTGGCCTGGCCCCGCTCTTCCTCGTCCGCAGGGCCCCAGAGTGCAGCCTCCTCACCACCAGTCACGCTTGGTCTAGGGACAACCTCATCAACAGGCCTTAAGTCAACCGGGGCTTTAAATCCATCTGAGCCCGGCACACAGACAAGACAAAGCCCTCCTGGCTCCTCAGTGCTTCCCGGGCCTCTGTGGTCTGGAAACAAGAGAGGCCTTTGCAGAAGACGTTTTGTCTGAACCTCTGGCCCACTCAAACACCCACGTACTTGCACAGGTCTTGACACCACCCCGCACCCGATCCCCCTGCACCCAAGGCCCTCATCACAGGACTGCTGTCGCCTCCCAGCGCACCACTCATCTGCCCCTTAGCCTCCTTTGCCAGAACCTCCGATCCTTCCCCTCCTCTGAGTTCACTCTCAGTCTCCTTCTCCCCTGACACCACCGATTGGGGATTTTGACTTGGAAGAGGTGGTGTCTCTCAGCCCACAGCTCCGTGGGTCACTGAGGTAAGAGTGCGGGCAGGATGGAGGATGGGTCTTCCCGCAGACAGGGCGCTGCTTCAGACCGCTGCTCCTCCCTCCTGCACCGAAAGCGTCTCCTCTGAGGCTCCTGCCGACTCCCAACACTCTGTCATCCTTTCAACACCCGCAGGATCCCTAGGCATTTCTGGTACGTGCATCCTGGGCCGTTCTCTCTCTTACTTTGGGGACGATAAATCACATACTGAAAAACAAAGCGCCCTCTTCTTCTAACACCTGTATCTTAATTCCTTAGGAGCCCAGCGTCCTGACCGTGTAGGGCTCCAGCAGCAACCCCATCGGGGTAGCTCTCCCTCCTCCTCAATGAGGGGTCAGGACAGAGGAGTGATGGTGAATGGAGGAACGGAGTCCCTGAGCCTGTGGAAGACACGGGACCCTGACACAGGCGGAGACCGATGGGGTGCAGGGGCATGCGTGCCTGATGGCATGTGAGCGTGTGGGATGTGGACGATGGCATGCTGGCTGACCACAGTCAGAAGCTGGCGTGCCCAGGGGCAGCAGAGAACCTCAGGGCAAAATCGGGTGGATTGGGCTTTTGCACCTCGGAGAAGCCACACCTCACGGGCTCTGTGTTCCCCAGTGGAACGGAAGATGGTTGCGAGAGTGTAAGGTAGAGGTGGAGGTTAGGATGAAGGGGACGGTGGGATGCGATGCTCTCTCCTGGTCACGGGTTTAGGACAACTGAAATTCAGTAAGGTTAGACATTTCTGATGTCAAGGCTCTGGCGCACACATACTGGCAGGTCTCTGTCCCATACAGGGGCGTAGCGGGGGAGTGTGACAGGGGCAGAAAGGACAGAGAGACAGGTGTGAAAAAGCCCCACCTTTTGTGATGGATGTGACGCTCCGGCCACCTAGCTCAGGTATTTAAAGCGTATTCCTGATGCCCCAAGGCTGGGGGTGCGATCGCAGGATCAAGGCCCATACAGGAACCAGCCAAAGAACGACTCAATGAGTGGAGCAAAGAAATCGATGTCTCTCATCCTCTGTGTGTGTGTCTCATTCTGTCTCTCAAAAAGTCAACCGATCCATTAAAAGTCAAGGAACAGGGAAGAAGGGGAGTTCCTAGTCCTGAGTAGGCTCCGTAAGGAGAAGGGGGGGGGGGCCTGCTGGAAAGCCAGGAAAGCTGTGGGGTCCACCCTGGAGATCACAAGAGGTTGAAGGCTGTTGAAACCGACAGATTAGAAGGATGGGGCTGGTTCAGCCTGGCACAGGTTGAGGAGTCGACCGAGGGCAGTGCTAGAACAACATCGTGAAGGGGAGGAAGGTGCAGGTGGCTTCCTGAGGTTCAAGACCATGACCTTGTGCAAGGTGATGCCTGGTTGACTCAGAGAACGACCCTGAGGTCAGAGCAACCGCTGGGTGACGTGGTCAACCTCCTGGGCCCTAATGTCCCCCTGAATGAGGACCGAGACTCACCTGTGCAGGTGCAGTGGTTAAAGCAACAACCTGGAACACTGAGGTCACGGGTTTGAAATGCTCGGCTTGCCCAGTCAAGACACATATGGAAGTGGATGTTTCCTGCTCCTCTCCCTCGCCTCTCAAAATGAATAAAATCTAAAAAACAACAAACAAACAAAAAAAACCGAAAAAGAATGAGGCCCGAGATGAAGTAGGCGTTTGTGCCAAGGCACCAGCCTGTTCACGGGCTAGGGAGGGCCTAGGGTGACTGAGAAATTGATAAAGAGCCCCATGCGCCCGCTTGCTGGGGCCGGGGAGGTTGGTCCATAGGACGTGGACATCACTGGTTCTGTCAGCTGACAGTCTGGAAAGGGTCCCTGCAACCACTACCAGCTGAGGTGGGCTCGCGGTCAGGCACCGACCTAAGTTCCGGCCCAGGTCCAAGTCGAGAAGCCTCCCAGGGGGTAGGGTCCTGGACCAGGGACCCGGGGCTTCTGCGGATGTTGTTATGGTTCCAAGGGCGGGAGGAGGTGCTGGTGGTCTTTGTATGGCAGCGGTCCTCTTGGGCTGGTCCCTGCCTGTTTTGGGCAGCTGGTGTTTGTGTGCCCAGAAATCGTCCACCTCTGTTTTTTCGGTTCTTTTTTTGTTTTGTTTTAGCAACCCAACGAAACACAGGCATTTTTTTTTTTTTTTTTAGTAGAGACAATGGAGCGGAGTTTCTCTGGTCAGCAGGGGGCAGTGTGGACCCAAGAACTCTTCTCAGCCCCGCCTTTTGTGCTTGAAAAAAGTGCATGGAGACATTTCCAGGAGAACTGGCCAATTGTTTCAGTAAAGGAGCTGGCTTGTTCTACTCCCCCCCACCCCCCCTCCCCGGGGCTGAATTGCACCATTCATTGCAGCAGACCTGACAGTGTGGAAATCTCCAGGGCCTAGTTCCCTAACTTCTTGGATTTCTGGTATTTCTGATTCCCTGCATGGCCTTTCGTTGGCCTGTATCGGTATATGTCCCGGTGACCCTAGTCATTCGAACCTCAGTGTGGAGCACACCACGTGGAGGACTGGTAAAAAGAAAGTTCAGCAATGCAAACCACAGTTGGATCACCCACCGATGACCACTGATCATTCGTGATAAATGTCTTTAGAGGACCTCCCTACACCCACGGAAGGTGCATTGCTTTCACAGTCACAATCATTATGCATTGTGACTTTGGCGGTTTTTACTAAACTCCGGTGTTAAGCAACAGCTTAGCTACTGTAAAGATCATTTGGAAGGGCTTGAATCATTGGTATTCGTTTCTCTTCTCAACACCATATGGAGTCTTCCAGACTCAAAGGCTAGATTCAATAGCTGCCATAGGAAGCAACAACAACCTCTGGCTCACACCTCAAAGGGACTTACCACACGTACCACACCTTTACCTTCCTAAGGACGGGAGCTGTATCTGCTCTTGTCTATGCTTTACCTTGTATCTGTAACATGTGAGACCCACCGGTTCCCTCGGGCCTCCGGCATCCTTACATTGTAGTCCCCGAGGCCAGGGCCCGGGGCTGCCCTGCTCCTGTCCAGTGGGCAAGGTATGGAGAAACCCCAGGGACACCTGTCCTTCATTCACTCCATCATTGTGGCCCTCCAGGTGTAAAGGAAATTCTTTTGAGTATAGTAGCCACTTGTGAAGAAAGAAAAAACACAAAATAAAACTAATCATCTATGACCCCAACCACTTTCCACACGTTCAGCACGTCACCTGGGTCTGTGCAGGCTCGTGACACTTCTGTGTCTGAAGCAGAGTTGTGAGGATTGGATGGCTGACATAGGAAATGTATTTATTTTCTTGAAACTCAACCTGGCCCAGGCAGAGCCAAATGGATCTCGCCCTGCCCCTACATGGTTTTGGAGATACCAAACTAGAGGTAGGACAACCTCTGTCAATAAATCCATGTCTGCCTAGCACGGAATCCTACCAGCGGACACATCCCCATATTACTCTCATCCGGAACGTCAGCCGGGGCCTGCGCGGTGGTGTCCCGAGCTACCGATAATTGAATTTGATGATTTGCTGAGAGGTGTAATGTCTGTCCTATTGTTTTAAATTTTTTTCTGTACTATTGGTGAGATTCGTGATTTTTTCCTCTATTAAAAACCTATGCATTTCCTCCAAATGCTCCTTATGCCAACCAAATCGAGGAGAATTCGTACAAGGAGCTTCAGTGAATTACAAAAGGTGTACTTGAGAAAAATAAGGAAAAAGGAGAAATGAGAATTGTGAAACAAGACGAACTAAAGGAAAACCAAAGGCTGCTAGACAAAAGTGACATTAACTCGCAAACTCCGTGTGTCTCTAGTTTGCTGTCTGTCCCTCTCACTCCCATAGGAATACGGCTAATCAGGGCCCCCGATGCCATCAGCCCTGCAGCACTGGACCGTCCCAACAGATCATCCACGCTGTGACCCAGGACAGAAGACCGCAGCCCTGAGCGCTCCTTCAAGTCCAAGACTCACACCCAGGGCCTTCCTTCTGGACTTGGTTCCTGAGCCCTGCACACCCCTGGGCTCCCCTCTCTGAAAAGAATCCGCTGTTGATGGAAGGGTTCATCTAGACCAGCAGGTTGTCTTGTCCACGAGTTTATCTGATCTAAGGGGGGGGGGGGGGGAACATGCTGGAAAACACGAGCAGGGAACCCAGCGTGCCTTTCTTCCAGCCTTGTCTCCTGAAAAGGAAGTTTTCTATTCTTTCATTTTACTTCCCAGCTGACTTGTGTGTGTGTGTGACCTCCTGTGAACATCAAGTGGCAATGGACAGCGAGGCTCACAGTAACCGTTGTGGAGGAAGTATTTTGACCGCTGCTGGGGCGAGTTAGCTCCAAGGACCCAAACAGGAGACAGGAGTAGCTTGAACCAATTCGCAGACGTTGCGCTGACACATCTGTGACAGGTCAAAGAAAAGGCAACCTGACCGACCGCAGTCCTGGACCTGTCTTCTCCGTTCCCAGTTCGGGGCTCCTCCACCCCTTTCCCTGTGACCTGTACCTCTCTCCTCCACCGCCAACCCCACTCCCCTTCTTGTCCAAACTCCAGTGGGCTTCAGCTCTGACAGTGACCTGGTCTTAAGGAGACAAACACCCATCCGTTGGAGGAAATCCCTACCCTCTACTTGAATCGCTCTACGGGCTTTGCTTTTCCCCTTAAGTTCTCCCAATGACTTGACGCCGTTTTCTAGCATTCAAAGCAAAGAGCTGGACAGGGTCACTTGCATGAAGCACAGTCACCACTGGGTCGATGCTCACACATCAAGGGGAGCGCCCGCTCCTCCTGATCCTGAGCTTCCAGGAAACCTCCCCCTGAGTCATCATAAGGTCCACGCTATCCGGACACCCTGTGGCAGTGATCTCTCTCAGTAGCCATTTTCTCCCTCTCTGGAGGATGGGGATGATGTTACCAAGCTGCCGTTTGCCCGAAGAAGTTTCTGTCCCGAATGGCATCGCACCACACGCAAAGGACTTAGCAGACAGAGTTCCTGACACGTAGTGTACGTTTAGGACGTCTGAGCCCCGTTATTTCGTGACAGCTGAGAGCACAAGCCGCACAGTCACAACTGAAGGGGACAGAGAACCGTCTCCTCTACACCCTCCGGTTACGGACCAAGGGTGTCTGTGCCACACTAACACCCCCAGACGTGCCGATCCGTACCGTATGCAAGATCAGTAGGATTTGCTATTTGGAAAAGATATGTCGGGGAAAACTGAAGAAGCCAGAAACGGGGACCAAATTTCTTTTGAGTTTGGTTTTCCGATGATGCTGCCATTCGTCGTGTAAGTCCGTAACTCAGGGTTCGGTCTAGTCTTTCGAAAAAGGGAGCGGTGATGCATTAGATTTAATAATAATTTTAAAAAGTGGAAGCTTGGCCCTGGCCGATTGGCTCAGTGGTAGAGGGTCGGCCTGGCGTGCGGAAGTCCCGGGTTCGATTCCCGGCCAGGGCACACAGGAGAAGCGCCCACCTGCTTCTCCAACCCTCCCCCTCTCCTTCCTCTCTGTCTCTCTCTTCCCCTCCCGCAGCCAAGGCTCCATTGGAGCAAAGATGGAGCAAAGATGGCCCGGGCGCTGGGGATGGCTCCTTGGCCTCTGCCCCAGGCGCTAGATTGGCTCTGGTCGCGGCAGAGCGACGCCCCGGATGGGCGTGCCGGGGGGATCCCGGTCCGGTGAATGCGGGAGTCCGTCTGACTGCCTCCCCGTTTCCAACTTCAGGAAAAAAAACAATAAATAAATAAAGTGGAAGCTTTCTCTTCAAACGATCTTGTCATTATAGCAAAGGCAGGACTAGTTACTTGGCAGCATCCTGGACCTCAGCTGAGGACAGACTTGTAGCGTCTGGTACTCCTGAGGATAACCCAGTCTCCTCGTATTCATTATTTCATTCTTCTCCACTCCCCCTTTCCTGTGTGTGGGACTGAGTTGAGCCCCGAGGAGATCTTTGATCTCCTGTCCACTCACCCGGGGAGAGAGAACCCTCTGTCAAGAGAAACATCAACCTTTCCTGGAAGGAATTCCAGTGCAGGCAAGACCAGGAGGAGTTTCTGTACCGGGACCCGGGAGCCCTGTCACCACAGCCTTACCTAGATGTGCCCGCCTGTCTGTTCAACCGACAACTTAGCCCGACTCTTCCTGCAAAAACTGAAGAAACAGCTGGCCCGGAAATCAAAGAAACTTTACGGCCTGCAGGAGCTAGACCTGAGAGAGAGCTCTCCGGAACCCCGGCCCAGGCAGGGCCTCCGGGAGACCTACGGGAAGAACAGATTGGGGAAGAAGAGCTGTCCAATGAGGGACGCCTGTGTGGGGAAGACCTAGTCAGGAGAAAGGAGTTTAGATTATGCGTGTACAGTACTGCCTCAAATGAAGTGTTCTGCTGAGAATCATGGGACTTTTTCCGGGTCATGGGGACTGCCACAGCAGCGTCCAAAGTTACCAGCGGGACTTGGGGAGAGAAAGACCACGCAGTCCGAGGAGGCTTCTTTCAGACACACCACTCACTGTCGGATGAACGGGTGACGATTCCAGTAGCCTGCTGGTGTATCCTTCTTGATGCACCGTGACCTGAGCTTGTCACATGACCCAAATCAGTCGCCCAGGGAAGCTGGCTAGGGTGAGTGTGGTTTTTGGCCACTGGACAAAATCACCTTAGGATGCATTGCAGAATCCAACTTCTGTGGCCTGAATACGCAGTAGGGCAGGGTCCTTCTGGAAAGACACCCGATGAATTGAGAGCTGATGAAAACGGGGAGCAACAGTCAAACATGCACCCTCTCTGTCAAGGCCAGTCTGTGCTACTTCTGGTTCACTTTTGTCTCACTGAACTTCTCATGGAGCAAAGGCCTTGACACTGGAAAGACTTGGGCTCTGTCCCGAGCCTGTCACCAACAAGCCAAAGGGCCTTCAGTTGCTCGGTTCACTTAAACGAGGAACAAACATGAGTTTGAGTCAATTGAGTGACACGGAGAGGTGCAGACTTGCAGGGACCAAACAGAAAACAAACAGACAAACAAACCCACAATCAAACACGTGGAATGCCGATGTGATACATTACAGAAGTAGGAAAAGGCGGACCATACGAACAGAAAAGTAAGTTTTGGAAACATCTCGCAGTATTTCCGGAGCACCCAACCAGTGTTAGGTCCTCCTCACAGCGCTGATTGAAAAAAAATACAAGAGGCATGCGCTGCAGCTGCTGCACCCAGAAAGGGGACCTGCCCTGCTATCTTTGGATCACAGATCATGGCCTCTTCCACTCAACATTTACAGAAACCTCCCTTACTTCCTGTAGTTCAAATGGTTACAGCTTCCTCCTGGTCCAGCAAGCAGGCTGCAGGGTCTGGGTGAGATCTCCCGTAGGGGCACATACAAGAATCAGAAATTGAATGCTAAATAAGTGGAAAAAGAAACCCATGTTTCTCCCTCATTCTCTCGTCAGGCCTCTCAAAAATCAGCCGATTAAATAAATAAATAATAGATAGATAGAGAGATACATACATACTTAAAGTTTTTTTGGGGTGGTGGGAGAAGATTTGCAAAATTTTTCAACAGCTTCCAAAATGTCTCCATTGTCTTTCAGTAAGAACTCAAGTGTAAAGAAGAGTTTCAAAAACGTCCTGTGCCAAAATGAAAGGTAATACAATATATACGTAAAGGGAACCTTCTACTCTTAATGGTCTGTATGCGGCCATGGGACCGCGGTTTGATGACTTTACTGTACTTCCTCTGTCCCCCCATTGTCCAGAGTGGAGCTGAGGGACTGCCCTGACTGACACCCACTGCTCTAGGCCCATCAGCCCCGCCCCCTCTCCAAAAGGGGGGAGAGAGCCAAGGACGATGCCCTTCAGAGAGGCAGACAGACACACTGGTTGCTAGGCGACCCAATCCAGGCTACCAAACTAGAAAGAAACGGCCATTTGAAAAGGAACAGGTTTCTGTCTACAACATACAAGTTATCAGGGCTGCCGCTGCATAAGAAGTCGTTTAGCCAAGATGGCGGCGGAGTCCGCCCGCGCAGACTCAGAACGCAGCCTCCGACCGAGGAAGACGGCGCGTTGCGCTTTTTTCAAGCAGGACGGGCGGGGGGAGAGGCGGCCTGGCGCTCACACGGGGCCCCACTGCCCCCTGCCGTCCGCAGAAACCGAATGGACACGGACCGGACGGAACCCGGCTGTTCTCCGCCGCCATTCCGCGCCAGGTCCCAGTCCCCGTGGCTGAAGGACTCTTCCTGGTGACCCTGTCTATCAGGGACGGTCACAGAACCAGCCCCAGAGTCCCCGCAAGGCCGCTTCCACAGCCGCGCCCCCGGGCTCCCGGCAACAGGGCAGCGGCGCTCTAGCCGGCGCGCATGCGCGGGCGAGGCGGGGCGGGGCGTTGTGGGCAGGACCCGGTGCTGCGCTCCCTTGGGCAATTTCGCTGCGGATCCTGGGGGAGCCCGCAGACATCACCGGCCTTGGTGGATTCTGTCCCGGATCCCGCGGTCCACACTGAGCTGAGGGATAGGAAGGAGCAGTGACAGCCAGGTCCCAATGCCGGACTGTCACGTCGCTGCACCCACGGCCCTGTACCAATGCCCTCTTCACCACGCCCCTGTCCCTGTGACAAGGTCTCCTCTGCTCCTTGCTCTTTGGTGCAATCAAGGGGTGGCCAGGCGACCTCAGGGCCCTTGAGCCTCATGGGGTCATCCGGGAGCCTAGACGTCCTCAGGAGAATTCTGCAATTTCTACCCATCCTGCATTCCCAGCAGCCCTGGTCCCTGCGGCCTGTGGTCCTGTCTGGACAATGGGGAACCCCCAGCCCCTGTGTCATAGACCTTCGGGGCACTCCCTCACTCCTGGCCTCTTGGGTTCTCCTGCAGCCCGTGCCCTCAAAGCCTCCCCTTAGCTGGCCTGCAAGGTCTAGGCCTCAGGTGTGGACCCCACAGGCTGCCTTACTTTCCAGCCTGTCGGCCCACCTGCCTGTCCTTACCCAGCTTCTCCAGGACTATATACTCTGCCTCTAACACAGTCGCTTGCTTGTTTCTGCCCCCCACCCCACCTCAGGCTGTCCCCCTCTGCCCCAGGACGGGACACATCCCTACCTGGATCTGAGCTCTGCAGCATTGATGGCAACACATCTAAGCTTTACCTAGAATGGTCTCAGTCCAGAATCAGAAGCCCACCGATTCTCACTCTCCCCTCTTCCTACCCAAACCACTCCTCCACTCACTAGCCGCCCTCTCCGTCCCAGGACCTGCCCTACTCATTTCTCCAGACCAGGGGAGCAGGGAGGGAGGATACTCACTGCTTCCCAAATGCAAGTGGACCTGTTATTTCCCTGCCTGTCTCTGCCGCCCAAGGGCATCCCTGTGCTGATGGAGCCAGCCCTCCCCTGGGCTCAGGTCCCCGTGCCTTCCACCTATCTACCCGGGTGCTCACGGACTGACTTGGCTCCTGCACGTGTCCGTGGTCTCCTCCAACACCAGATGCTGTATGTACAGGGGACCATTCTGCATCTATTGCGGGAGACCCGATCCGCTTCTCACCTGTCATTCTGCAGCGATGGACACATTAAGGTTGATTTTCATAGTGAAAATACACTGTGTCCGTAAAGTCATGGTGCACTTTTGACCGGTCACAGGAAAACAACAAAAGACAATAGAAATGTGAAAGCTACACTAAATAAAAGGAAAACTCTCCCAGTTTCATACCTATTCAGTGCAGTTAAATCTGGGCTCACGCACAGATATTTTAGGGCTCCTTAGGTAGCTATCCCGTATAGCCTCTACAGACTCGTCACTGACTGATGGCCTACCAGAACGGGGTTTCTCCACCAAACTGCCGGTTTCCTTCAACTGCTTATCCCACCGAGTAATGTTATTCCTATGTGGTGGCGCTTCGTTATGAACGCACTGATATTCACGTTGCACTTTGGTCATGGATTCGAATTTAGTGAGCCACAGAACACACTGAACTTTCCTCTGTACCGTCCACATCTCGACTGGCATGGCCGTGGGCTGCTCTGCTGTATACAGTGTTAGGTCATCATCTGCACATGCGCACATGCTGCCACATCATCCTACAGAAACTGGGAGGGTTTTCCTTTTATTTGGTGCAGATTTCACATTTCTATTGTCTTTTGTTGCTTTCCTGTGACCAGTCCAAAGTGCACCATGACTTTACGGACACACTGTATTTCAACTTCTTCCAAAACCATGTTTGCTCCTCAATCCCCTTCAATGAGGCTTCTGTGCCTATCGCTCCTCTGCGACTGGCCTACCCGTGGCCGCCATCACATCCGCGTCCTCTGATCCCACAGTCTCTTCTCTATGCTCATGTTAGAGGACTGTTCTGGCGACCCTGGCACATGGACCCACTTTAGCTAGAGCTTGGGAAGAAGGGAGGCTTATGTGCCAACATATTCTCCTGTTGTCCTCCTCGTGGCACACATTCACAGCATGCCCGATGGACCCGGGACGGGATGCGAGGCGTTGAGTCAACAGGATAGACAAGGGATACACTCCCCCTTCAGAAGGTCCTCTTATCCAGGCGGGGAGGAGAGAGATAATGGGGAGCATGGGGTCTGGGGGGGCCGACCTACAGCAGCAGGGGCAGACGGAGGTCACGCCCCTCGGAGGAGGGAGGTGAGTCCCCAGAAGTGAAGAGAGGCTCCAAGTAGAAGAGGGTAACAGCTCATTCACCCTCGAGACACACAGCAGGACGCTCTGCCAGGGACGCCTGGAGTGTTACACACACAGCGTTCATAGTTCTCCGGAGCTGAACCCGGCCCCGCCCGGCGGTGCTGGAAGGGGGACCCGCGGGGCTGCACTCCTCCCAGGGGGCTGGGGGTGGGGGCGAGATGGAGAAAGCGGTTGCCCAAGGGCAGGGGGTTGAGGAGGGAAGCCGCAGCAGGCAGGGGGCAGAGGACCCGCATCTGAGGCTGTGGAGAGGGCAGTCGTGCCCCAGCGTGCACGGGCGGATGTCGCACAGGTTCACGGGTCGTCACAGTTACGTGAGTAGGAGGTGCTCAGGGGACACTGGGTACCGACCAAGAGGTGAGTCAGAAATGCAAGGTAGGCCTGCCTCACCCATGGGGTCTTCCCCACTTGGACCCGGAGACTAGGGCCATCATGTCCATAGGAACCATCTAGTGAGGCACAGAGGGTTGTCACAGGTCCCCTCCCCCGATGAGGAAGGACGTGGGGACGTGGGGCAGAGACCTGAGCGGGAGCGTGTGCGCTGAAATTCACTCACTGAGCATCTGTGCTCACCCCCCACCCCCGTGGTGGCGTCGGCCCAGGGCTACGAAAGTGAAGCCACCTCGAACTCGGGGCTGCATCCCTCCCCTTACATTCCGTCCTGCTCAGCGGGCGGCCCTTGTGAGGAAGGTCAGCTCAGCCAGGCCCATGGAATGAACCAGAGTGGGTGCCGGGGCCCCTGAGGAGCGACAGGGAATCGGCCATGTCTGCACAGCGTCCCCCAGAACTCCTGCTGCGCCCACCTTCCAATCTGTCTCTGACAGGGGACCTCGGGGTCCTGGCCTCCTCCCTTGAACCCGGGACAACATCTAAGCGTCCCATCAATGAACCCCTGACATGGGTCACTGTAAGAGGAGACCCCGGTGAGACTCACGGAGTGGAGGAGCTGAGGAGGGTGTCACTGGGCCGCGCAGGGACTCCTCACGGCCGTCCGAGCCCCCACAGGCGATGGCAGGCTCCTTCTCCTTGAACAGGAACAGAACAGGCCTTCACTTCCAGGCCCGAGTCCCGGAGCTGGGCTTCAGGAAATGTTTCCAGAGCCAGGAGACGAACCTGCGGGAACATGCGGAGAGTCAACTGTTTTACAAGGAGAAGTCAGCGTTTTCCTCCTTTATTTGACGGTGAATCCTGCCAGTGTCCTTCCAGGGCACCGACAGGCCCGGCGGGTGACATTCGCGGTCCCTGCCGACAGGCCCAGAGCATCTCCCAATCTCTCTTGTCAAGGCCGCTGTGTCCTCAGATAAGCTCATCTTCAAGGGGGACCCTGCCCTTGTCTCCCACATCCCTGCACTGACACAGGCGCTGCCTCGTGTCCGGGGAAGAGCTGCGACCAAACCCTCCTAGTGACTGACGGTCAGACAGGGCAGGTGTCAGGTCTCCACCTGTGGGAAACGCGTTGCCCCTGGCATTCCCAGTGTGTTTTTCGTAGAGGACACCCACGGAATGATGCAAAACCACCAAAGACATATCAGACACTGTGTCCCTTGCAACAGGCCTACTTTACACAGAGCTACGGGACTCAGGAAACGCGTATAGATCCGCTCTGCCTCCAGTGGTTCTTGCCTCTCAGAACAGCATCCCCACAGCCCTACTCCCTGCGCAGGAGACACAAGTGCCCGATGCCCTAGGGCAGGTGTAGTCAACCTGGTCCCTACCGCCCACTAGTGGGCGCTCCACCTTTCATCGTGGGTGGTAGCGGAGCAACCAGTGTATAAATAAAAGATACATTTAACTGTAGTAAGCTGTTTATAAAAGCTTATAAACTTAGCAAAAATCTGACATAAAGTACTTGGTAAATAATTATTATTATATGCTTTAACTTCCTGTTATTCTGTTTTACAAACTTTATAAAGTAAAGTTATTGATACTTCCCTACTTTATAAATCACCATTACTGTGGAACCGGTGGGCGGTTGGAAAATTTTACTACTAACAGAGATACAAAAGTGGGCGGCCGGTATAAAACGTTTGACTACCCCTCCCCAAGAGTCTCTCCAACCCAAACCAGAGTCGAGGCCAAGAGGCCGCCCGGACCCTTGTGACTCCCGGGGCCCATCTGTAGGACGAGCGGGCTTGGTTGCGCCGTTTCCACAGTCACGCTCCATCCCGGATCCCCTTGCCTCATCTTCTGCCGCCTGGCATCTGACTCTACCCTCCCTAACTCCCCCAAACAGGGGCAGGGTGAGGAGCTTTGGAAGGACAGGCGTTCCTCCGCAGAGGCCTGAAGTTCTCATAGCTCCTGGCTGGGGCCCGGTACGGATGGCGGAGCTCCCTCCTGCTTCTCCCTGCACTTTCCTGCTCCTTCACCCCAGAGAATGTGCCCCCGGCGATGTCATGATGTCCGGACATGTGTGGTTCACGGGAAAATATTGGAAGACCTGGATCAGGTTATCCTCTCTGCTTCTAAGGACCCACCAAGCCATTGGTGGTACCTGAGACTAGGTGCTTCTCTCACCTCTAGAGCGCCCTGACTCTCCAATCGCGAGGCAGTTCTTTCCTATTGCTCTGTGGCCTGGCCCCGCTCTTCCTCATCCGCAGGGCCCCACAGCGCAGCCTCCTCACCACCAGACACGCTTGGTCTAGGGACAACCTCATCAACAGGCCGTAAGTCAATCGGGGCTTTAAATCCACCTGAGCCCGGCACACAGACAAGACAAAGCCCTCTTGGCTCCTCAGTGCTTCCCAGGCCTCTGTGGTCTGGAAACAAGAAAGGCCTTTGCAGGAGACATTTTGTCTGAACCTCTGGCCCACTCAAACATCCACGTACGTGCGCAGCTCCTGACACCACCCCGCACCCCAGCCCCCTGCATCCAAGGTCCTCATCACAGGACTGTGTTGGCTCCCAGCGCACCACTCATCCTGCCTCTTAGCCTCCTTTGCTTGAAGGGCCGATCATTTCCCCTCCTCCGAGTTCACTCTCAGTCTCCTTCTCCCCTGACACCACCGATTGGGGATTTGACTTGGAAGAGGTGGTGTCTCTCACCCCACAGCTCCGTGGGTCACTGAGGTAAGAGTGCGGGCAGGATGGAGGATGGGTCTTCCCGCAGACAGGGCGCTGCTTCAGACCGCTGCTCCTCCCTCCTGCACCGAAAGCGTCTCCTCTGAGGTTCCTGCCGACTCCCAACACTCTGTCATCCTTTCAACACCTGCAGGATCCCTAGCCATTTCTGGTACGTGCATCCGGGGCCGTTCTCTCTCTTACTTTGGGGACGATAAATCACATACTGAAAAACAAAGCGCCCTCTTCTTCGAACACCTGTATCTTAATTCCTTAGGGGCCCAGCGTCCTGACCGTGTAGGGCTCCAGCAGCAACCCCATCGGGTTAGCTCTCCCTCCTTCTCAGTGAGGGGTCAGGACAGAGGAGTGATGGTGAATGGAGGAACAGAGTCCCTGAGCCTGTGGAAGACATGGGACCCTGACACAAGCGCGGACCGATGGGGTGCAGGGCGGGCATGTGACCGTGCTTGTTGGCGTGTGTGTGAGCGTGTGTGGGAGGGCGGGGGCGTGGACGAGGGCGTGGCTGCTGAGCACCGTCAGCCGCTGGCATGCTGAGGGGCAGCAGACAAGTTAGGGTGAAATCGGGTAGATTGGGCTTGTGCACCCCAGATAAGTCACACCTCACGGGCTCTGTGTTCCCCAGTGGAACGGAAGATGGTTGTGAAAGTGTAAGGTAGAGGTGGAGGTTAGGACAGAGAGGACGGTGGGATGCGATGCTGTCTCCTGGTCACGGGTTTAGGACAACTGAAATTCAGTAAGGTTAGACATTTCTGACGTCAAGGCTCCCACGCACACATACTGGCAGGTCTGTGTCCCATACAGGGGCGTAGCGGGGGAGTGTGACAGGGGCAGAGAGGACAGAGAGACAGATGTGCAAAGGGATGTGGAGACCCCGGCCGGCTAGCTGGGGTGGTTAAAGTGTCTTCCCGATCCACCAAGGCTGGGGATGTGATCGCGGAATCAGGGCCCGTAGAAGAACCAGCCAGAGAAAGCCTCAGTGAATAGAACAAGGAATTGATGTCTCACTCCACCTCTGTGTGTGAATCCTTCTGTGTCTTGACAAGTCAACCGCAGTGGATAAAACGTCGATCTGGAATTCTGAGGTCGTTGGTTCAATACCCTGGTTTCCCTGGTCAAGACACATATGGGAGTTGATGCTTCCTGCCTCCCCCCCTCGAAAATGAATAAATGAAATCTAAAACAATAAAAATTTTAAAATGTCAACCGATCCATTAAAAGTCAAGGAACAGGAAAGAAGGGGAGTTCCTAGTCCTGAGTCGTCTGCGAATGGAGAACGAGGGGCCTGCTGGAAAGCGAGGAAAGCTGTGGGGTCGACTCTGGAGACCCCAAGAGGGGAAGGTTGTTCAAGCTGACAGATTAGAAGGAGGGAGCTGGCTGCGGCCGGCACAGTGTTGACGTGTCCACGGAGGACAGTCCTACAACATCGTGGAAGGGAAGGAGGGTCGGCTGGCTTTCTGAGGTTCAAGACCATGACCCTGTGCAAGGTGATGCCCGGGTGACCTGGAGGAGAACAACCTGAGATCAGAGTGACACCAGGAGTGACCGAGTTAGCCTCCTGAGCCCTGATGTCACTAGGTTTGCAAGAATGAGGCCTGAGCCTCACCAGTGGAGACACAGTGGCTAAAGCAGGGATCCCCAAACTTTTTACACAGGGGGCCAGTTCACTGTCCCTCAGACCATTGGAGGGCTGGACTATAAAAAAAACTATGAACAAATCCCTATGCACACTGCACATAACTTATTTTAAAGTAAAAAAAACAAAACGGGAACAAATACAATATTTAAAATAAAGAACAAGTAAATTTAAATCAACAAACTGACCAGTATTTCAATGGGAACTATGCTCCTCTCACTGACCACCAATGAAAGAGGTGCCCCTTCAAGAAGTGCAACGGGGGCCGGATAAATGGCCTCAGGGGGCCGCATGTGGCCCGCGGGGCCGTAGTTTGGGGACCCCTGGGCTAAAGTGTCAACCTGGAACACTGAGGTCACGTGCTTGTTCAGGAGACATATGGGAGTGGATGCTTCCTGCTCCTCTCCACTGCCTCTCAAAATAAATAATTAAAATATAAAAAAAGAAAGAAAGAAAAAAAAAATGTAATGAGGCCCAAGAGTAGGTAGGCGCTTTTTCCAAGGCACCAACCTCTTCATGGGCTAGGGAGGGCCTAGGGTGATCTAGGAATTGATAAAGAGCCCCATGCCTGCAACTGCTGGGGCCCGGGAGGTTGGTCCATAGAACCTGGACATCAGCGGTCCTGTCCAGCAAAGGGTCCCTGCAACCACTACCAGCTGAGGTGGGCTGGCGGTCAGGCACCGCCCTAAGTACTGGCCCAGGTCCAAGTCTAGAAGCCTCCCAGGGGGTAGGTTCCTGGACCAGGGACCCTGGGCTTCTCCCAATGTTGCTATGGTTCCGAGGGCAGGAGGAGGTGCTGGTGGTCTTTGTATGGCAGCGGTCCTCTTGGGCTGTTCCCTGCCTTTTTTGGGCATCTGGTGTTGATGTGCTGAGAAATCTTCCATCTGTATTTTTGTTGTTCTTTGTTTTCAGTTTTAGTAACCCAATGGAGCACACGCATCTTCTTAGCAGGGACAGTGGCTCAAAGTTTCTGTGGTCAGCAGGTGGCAGTGTGGTACCATGAACTTTTCTCCGTCCCTCCTTTTGTGTTTGAATAAAACAGTCTGGATACAATTCTGGGAGAATTGGCCAATTGCTTCAGTGCAAAAACCGGTCAGTTCTTTCCTGTGGCTGAACTGCACCTTTCATTGGAGTGGAGGGCACCTTGCATAAAGCTCTGTGCTCTGGTTCCCTATCATCTTGGATTTCTTGTGTTTCTGATTCCCTGCATGGCCTTCCGTTGGCTTGTATGGGTATATGCCCCTGTGACCCGAGACAGTCTAACGTCAATATGGACCACGCAGTAGGGCAGGGTCCTTCTGGAAAGACTCCCAATATATTGAGAGCCGATGAAAACGGGGAACTACAGTCAAACGTGCACCCTCTCTACCAAGGCCATTCTGTGCTACTTATGGTTACTCTGGTGTCACTGAAGTTCTCATGGAGCAAAGGGAAAGGCCTTGACAACGGAAATACTTGGGCTCTGTCCCGAGCTTGTCACCAAGAAGCCAAAGAGCCTGTCACGAAGAAACCAAAGCGGCTTCAGTTGCTTGGTTTACTTGGCTGAGGAACAAACATCTGAGTTTGAGTCATTCGAGTGACTCAAAAAGATGCAAACTTGCCAAGGTACCAAATAGAGAACGAACAAACCAACAAACCCACAATCAAACACGTGTAAAGCCTTTGTGCTAGCTTATAGAACTAGGAAAAGATGGATGATACGACCAGAAAAGTAAGTTTTGAAACATCTCGCAATATTTCCTGAGCACCAGCCCAGTGTTAGGTCCTCCTCACAGCGCTGAGTGAAAAAGAATACAAGAGGCATGCGCTGCAGCTGCTGCTCCCAGAAAGGGGACCTGCCCGCTACCTTTGGGTCACAGGTCATGGCCTCTTCCACTCAACATTTACAGAAACCTCCCCCGCCGCCTGTAGTTCAGATGGTTACAGCTTCCTCCTGGTCAGCAGGCTCGAGGGTCTGATCTCCCGAATGGGCACATACAAGAACCAGACCTTAAATGCATAAGTAAGTGAAACAAGAAACCGATGTTTCTCCCTACACCATGTGCCCTCTCGGTTTTCAAAACTCACCTGATTAAATTAATAATGAATAAAGAAATTCTTTTCAGGGTAGAGGTGGGGAAGATTCGCAAAAGCTTTCAATAGCTTGGAAAATGTGTCCATTATATTTCAGGAAGAATTCAAACTGTAATAAAGACTTTCAAAAACGTCCTGTGCCAAAATGCAACTTAGTATATACATAAAGGGCACCTTCTACTCTTAATGGTCTGTTTGCGGCGATGGGACCGCGGTGTGATGACTGTACTGTACTTCCTCTGTCCCCCCATTGTCCAGAGTGGAGCTGAGGGACTGCCCTGACTGACACCCACTGCTCTAGGCCCATCAGCCCCGCCCCCCTCTCCAAAAGGGGGGAGAGAGCCAAGGACGAAGCCCTTCAGAGAGGCAGACACACTGTCTGCTAAGCGACCCCACCCAGGCTGCCAAAGTTGGAAGAAAGATCCATTTGAAAAGGAACGCGTTTCTGTCCACAGATTACAAATTTTGAGGGCTGCCACTAAGGAGCCGCTTAGCGAAGACGGCGGCGGAGTCCGCCCGCGCAGACTCAGAACGCAGCCTCCGACTGAGGAAGACGGCGCGCTGCGCTTTTTTCAAGCAAGACGGGCGGGGGGAGAGGCGGCCTGGCGCTCACACGGGGCACCACTGCCCCCTGCCGTCCGCAGAAACCGAATGGACACGGACCGGACGGAACTCGGCTGTTCTTCGCTGCCATTTCGCCCTGGGTCCCAGTCCCCGTGGCTAAAGGACTCTTCCTGGTGACCATGTCTATCAGGGACGGTCACAGAACCAGCCCCAGAGTCCCCGCAAGGCCGCTCCCACCGCCGCGCCCCCGGGCTCCCGGCAACAGGTGGCGGCGCTATTGCGGACACGGTGCTGTGGGCGGGATCCACTGCTTAGCTCCCACTTGGATAGGAATACAGCTAATCAGGGGCACCAAATCCCATCCGACCCTGCATCCTGCGGTGTTGTCTCTCTTTGTGGGGGTTATACACTGAAATAACATACTTTGAACTCCCAAAGCCCTGTGCTTTTATTACCCGTGTATTGATATCTACAAGCTAAGCTTCTTGGTTGTGTAGCTGCAGTAGCGTCCTTATCTGTTTAACTCTCAATCCTCCTCAGTGTGCCCATCTATGGAACATTTCCCTGCTTATTTGTGCTAGAGCTCCATGTTGCCAAACCAGTGAACCCCATGCTGTCTTAGACACAACCAAACACCATCTTCAGATCCCTCTGTTATTCTGCGAGTGCGACAACAGCCAGTCTTACTTTCCTCTTCTCTCTCACACGTGGTTCCCTGCTGGTGCTCTTTCTTTCATCCCTGCCTAAATCATCCACTCCCACCACCCGGTTTCCAACCTGTGCCCTGTGCTCTTCTCATTCTACCCGTGATCCCTGGGGGACCAGAGCTACCCCGAGCCTTTACCCACCTGCTTTGTTTTCATTTCTATCCCCTTGCAAGATGATGGCTTGTTGCATCACCAAGTCTACCTATGAAATCTCATCTGGGCACAGAGGTCCCTACAGGATGAGACCTATGGGCATCTCACCTCAGATGTCCCACAGTCTGCAAATCTACAGGCAAGCATAAAGCTATCTTCCCTGTGTCATGGGCGGACACTGCCCATGAGACACCCTTGTCCTTAAACCAAAATCCTATGGATGCTGCCAGGTGTGATCTCCATTGCCCGATGACTCCCTGGACCTATTCAGAAAGAGGCTAAACCATGATGTTCGTGATGCCACATGTTTGTCAGGTCCCCTGTGAGGGTTCCTTCTTGGCAGACTCACTGAAGGAGTCCTGAGCAGGGGCTTATGTCCTGGTTTAGCTGGGTCCTCCCCAGGAACTGCAATGAAAACCTGTATCCTGTAATATTTTCAACACACTGAAATGCTCATCTTCTCCTGGAACTCAGAGAGAATGTCTCCACTCAGTGAATCAGGACACAGCTGAATCACCTATCGTGGCCAAAAGAGAACGTCTGCTGAGGCGAGCGTTCATGAGCGTGCGTGAAACAAGGATTTGCTCACTTTTATTTTTCCTCACAAGTATCCTGACCTACTTGGTCTTTCCATGAGCACATGAGTTAATTTAATTACATAAATTATAATGAATGTTAATGATGCAACTCAAGAAAATTAGTGGGAAAGCCTGACAGCAGATTTTTTACATGAACGGATACAAAGCTCAGCCATCTGTAATTTCCACAGAACTATTGTGATCTGTCTCACAAACTTATCTATACAATGTCTTACAAACTTTTAAAGTAACTAAGCACAAGGACTCTCCACAGGAAGTAAATGGTAGTATGTTTCTTTAGCAAATGTGGGGGTTTGACTTTACAATTTTGTTTTCAGAAACATGAAGAGGATCAAGTAAGATGTCGGTTTTAAACCACACATTTACTTTGACAGGCATGCTCCTTTCCGCATCCTAAGTTACTGGCCAAGCACAGCAGGTAGTGATCAGATCTGCTCTCTTTGTAAAAAAGGGACTAATACTGATGTTAGATTTCTTCTATAAGGATGGTTCTGTATCCACAGCTGCAATCTAGGCTTTCACAGGAGAAACGTTCAATAATGCTCCCGCTGGAGCCACGTTCCAGACCTACTAGTTTAGCCTCTGGGGACGGTGCACCTGCACCTGTTCTTTTAAACACGCTCCAGGCAACCGTAAGTACAGACTGGGCTCACAACTGCTGGTTTTAAATAGAATATTGGGGTCCACTACCATTGTTGCTATTGTCAAGAAATTTAAAACATTTCAGAATGTGTCTTTTCCTTCGAGAGCTGTTTATATCATATTACAGAGGTGAATTTAAGGCGGGTGCACCGGGCGTGCGGCCTGGGCCCCGACTGGTGACTGTCCTTGCAAAACTACAACATGATACTTTTTTCTAATGTAAGGGGCCCAAATTTTCTGCTGCGCCAGGGCCTCAACCGACCTTATTCCGCCTCTGTACTCTTACTTCATATTACCTACATATCTAGAACACTTTCACGGACTGAGGAATGTGTTTATGCCATTCGTCCCCTTGCTTGCCTGACACCAGGTGGCAGAGTGGATGCAGAGGGCCTGGCTGGTGGACAGGCAGCTGGGCTTCTGTTGCCTTGGTTACCACTCTGCTGCACATTCCCAGTGTGTCCTGAGCTGGAGCAGGGGGCTCTGTGAAGGGACAGCGCCCCTCCCGACTGCGTGTCTTCCTGTAATCAGAGGCTGAAGCTAAGGACTGGGGTTTGTTGCCAAGAAAACTGGGTCTGTGGGACTCCTGAAGAATAGAAACATCTAAGTGGAATTTCAGATGCAGGGTGACTTCTGGGAGCCTGTCCTCAGCCACAGATTGAGAGGCAACCATTACGTCCACTCAAGAGAAACTATGCAGGAACACACAGAGACAGGCACAGACCTGTGCACTCACCACTCCTGGCTTTATCGCTTAGCGACCCCCTCTGGTGGGGACGTCTGGGACACCTGAGGAGGCAGGCGATGACTACGGTCATGTAGGCAGAATGCAGGCCCACAGAAGCGTCACAAGGGTCCCTAGTAGTATAAAAACAATGGTATGATTTTCCCTCCGTGACTGCCTGGGACACGGGCATTGCATTTTCTAAATAGCTTGGTTGAGGTATAGTTTCCGGTTACGGTCCAATGCAATGACTTTTAGCAAACTTAATGACTTGTGCCGCCATCACCACAATCCAGTTTTAGAACATTTCTAACACTCGAAAGACACCCCGTGTTCCTGCTATCGGTCAATCCCCGTTACCACCTCCGGGCCCAGTTAACAATTCTTTTACTTTCTGTGTCTCTAGATTTGCCTTCTCTGGGAATTTCATACAAGTTGACCCATGTGTTATATTTTGCCCCGTTCTCTTCCAAATTTTCTCCCCCCTCCCCATCTCCGGTGACTCTGGTCTAGAACTGGACTCGGTGGACGTGTCAGGACATCACTGGATTCTGGCTTCCAGTCTGTCACTCGGCACAGTATATTGTCTCAGATGTGACCCCAGATCTCCTCCCACACCCCATACTCGGGTATGGGGACAGAGCCTTTAGGTGGGGAGGACAGTGGCCGCTGACTCCCAGGGTTGTCTCGTCCACTCATTCTCCTTGTGCCTCCCTGAGAGAAAACTCAGCAGTTAGCGCTGCCCTCAGCGAGGTCCCCATGCCACGTCACCCACCCCGGCCCTTCTCACTCCTGTCTTTTCCTGGTCACCTGTCTCATAGGGGACTCAGGACGCACTCTCTACCCCTTACTCAGGGGTCAGGTCTGTCTCCCTGAGTAAAAGCTAATTCCCCGAGGCAGGGACAGGCTCTGCGATTCTTCCTCTTCCCCACTCCCACTGCCAGCCCAGCATGCAGCGGGGAGGCACGGGAGACGATGGAGACCTCCACGAGCGGTAAACGAGTGTGGCTGGCAGGACTGACCTGGTGTGGCTGCTGGAGTGAGGCCGTCACTCTGCTGTCTGCCAGCTGGGCACAGTCCCGCCTTCCCTGCACTCTGCTCTCCCACCTCGTACACTGGGATGGAAGTATTGCTCAGCGAGGGCTCTGTGGGACAGGACGAAATAAGCCTACATGTGGAAGCATGTAGAATACAGCCTGACACCTAGGAATCAATCAATGAAAGTAAAATGCCACATTATCCCTGCTCAGCGCACACCCAGAATGACCAGGCTGAAGTCAGGCCTTTGTATTTTTGTGAAAGACAAGCCCTGCCTGACTGACCTTCTCCCCTGGGGCTGCAAGACAAGTCCGGCAGGGTCTATGAAGCTCCAACGCTCTCCTATGAGGTCACAAGTTCAGAATCTACAAGACGTCCCTGTTCTCAAGCCACGTCGTCTGCAGGAGATGGTACGTCATTGCAGCAATGCTGCTCTGGGGACCGGCTGAACGCGCACTGGCAGAATGCAGACACATTTTCACTCCGGATGGACAGTACGGTCACTTCCTGGGCACACATCATCGGATTCTGAGCTGGGGTGGCTAGACTCAATCATCCATGACTCCTGAAATGAGAAGGCATTATGTCCCAATCCCGACTCTTAATAACTCAATGGTGTTCTGGTTCTCTTGCAGCAGGCACGGAACCTCTCATCCCATTCAGCAACTCGGGGACACCAGGCAACAAAGATTGGCCCCCGGAGCCCTGCACCGGGGACCCTGGCTTCAGCCCGTAGGACCCCCTACTGTGGGCACGGACTGGGCTTCCATCTCCCCTGGGCTGCAGGGCTCCCTTCCATTGGCTCGGCCGGATGATCTGGAGGCTGTTCTGGCTGCAGGGCCTCCAACAGTGACAGGACTGTGTTCTCTGGAGTGCTCCCTGCTCCGCCTCCCAACTCTGCTCCTCCTGCTAAACTCGGATCTGCTGCTCTGGGTTGAGCCGTAGTGACCTCAGGTCTGACAAGGACACAACAATATGGACGAACTAACCTGAATTCTAAGGTTGGTTTCTTTAATATGCATATTTATTTGGCAGTGATAATGACATGATCCATCAGAAACTCCTTCAAGGGGGAATGCCACTCAGTGTAAAGAGGAGGGAGGCATCTACTGGCATTTAGCGCACATTCATATCGGCTCACACAAAGAACGCAATGGCGAACGACCACACTCAAATTCCACATTTCCTTTCCACACTTTCTTTTTAAAGTTATTTTAAGTTTTTAAAGGTTTTATTTTTATATTTTGATTGATTTTAATGGGTGGAGAGTGGGAAGTATCAACTCATAGCTACTGCTTCTCATATGAGCCTTGACCAGGCAGGCCCAAGGCTTCAAACCAGGTTGATGCCTTATCCACTGCGCCACTACAGGTCAGGAATCCCCACTTTCTTTAGGCTTAGAATCTTTTATTATTTATTTATTCATTTATGTATTTATTTATTTTAGCAAGAGAGACAGACAGAGAGAGGGATACATAGGACAGAGAGACAGGAAGGGAGAGAGATGAGAGGCATCAATTCTTTCTTTCAATCTTAGTTGTGCATTGATTGCTTGCTCATATGTGCCCCAGTGGGAGCAGGGTGGAGGGCTCCAGCCAAGCCTGTGAACCGTTGCTTAGCCAGCAACCATGGGTTCAAGCTAGCCACCTTGGGCTTCAAGCCAGCGTCCATGGGGTCATTTCTATGATTCCATGCTCAAACCAGCAACCCCGTGCTCCAGCAGGTGAGCCTGTGCTCAAGCCTATGACTTAAGCATTTCGAACCAGGGTCCTCAGTATCCCAGGTCGACACTCCATCCACTGCGACACCACCTGAGGAGGCTAGGCTGAGATTCTTGAAACCGATCGATCTCACATTAGCACATGTGCATTCCCGCATTAGTAGGGCTGCTTCTTGGAGGCACTCAATAAAGTGGCAAAACGCACAGGGGCATCACCCAGGCACTCACAGTGCAGGGACACTGTATATGTCGCTGAGACCTGCACAGGAGGAACGGCAGAGATCCAGGCAGTGGAAGTGACAGCATGCATCACGGGAGTCAGAGCATTGGAGTGGAGGAGCACTGGTGCACGGCTCCTGGCCTCAGGAATGCCTCAGAGCGGATCGACTGCAGGCAGGAAAGGTTAGGACCTTCCTGGGATCTGACCAATACTCATGCTGATAGGAGGGATGTTCAGTCATAAACTGAATTACTCTTCCGAACGTTGCTTACGGTTTGGTACCGAAAGGAATCCACGTCCAGGATCCGGCAACACCAGCATGTGTATGGACTCCGTTCAGATTTTCGTCAGGGGAGGTGAGATTGCCAGTTTTCTTTCAACCACTGTTTTAGGAGCCTCTGGCACATTCTTTAGCTTTTCTGCCGCCTCTCCAGTTGGAGCTTCTCCTCTCCTTCTGCGGTTGCAGCAGCCCCGCTGGCAGAAGGCCCGGCCCACTGGAACCCAGGCTGACGGTCAAGCCACTGAGCCTCTGGACGAGGTTTCTGAGCAGGTGGAATGTGGGGCTCCCTTCCTCTCTGCAGGCATCGCACAAACATTCGGCCAATGGCTCTGCTGGTATCGACATTCACACCTAAATCAATTCTGATCTCAGTCACCAGAGGAGGAGATTCTGGCTTCCCTCTGAGCCTGATAAGGAGCCACGTGATCGCGGTGTGTCCATGGCAGGTGTCTGAGAAATGTTTTCTTCCTCTGAGGGGACGCTGACCTTGGCCACTGCCTCCTTCGCAGGGTTCTCCCATCTCTCTCCTGCTGTGGAGCAGCCCCTCTCGTAGGGGAGGGGAGTTGGTGCCAGGACGGGGCTTCAGGTCACTGAGGCCCATCAGTAGCAGCTCTGAGAAGGAACTATGAGAGGCTGCTGTGATTTCCCAGGAAGTCTATTCAGACGTCATCGGGGAATATTCAGAAATCAGTGTTGAGGTGCCTTTCTAGAGTGGATCCGTGGAGGTCTCCTCCTCTACGCTCTAAGCTCCAGGCAGCCCTCGGGCCTGGACACAAAGGTGAAGATGAAGGTTCTCCAAGAGGTAAGAGGTAACAAGGGACGTATGCAGCCAGAAGAACACCGACTGCAACAAATAGCGATAAAAGAAGAAAGAAAACCCAGTAACAGTCATCCCACCTCTCCTGTCCTCTTTCCAAGCTCTAAAATGGCGATCATGAGCCAATTTAGGATTCTTCTGTGTGTTAAGTGGGATAATACATCTCAAGAGCTCCAGATTTTGATGGCACACATTAAGGGTTTTAGAAATGAGGTCCATTATTGCCTCCATATGACATGGAATGCAAAATGAGGGGCCGCAGTCAACCATGCCAATAATGCCCTGCTGACTTTTCACAAACTATTCCCAAGCATGATTTTAAGAACAATGTGTAACTAACATGTGGTCTTCTCATAAGGACTCCTGCACTTTAAAAATTATACTTTCACTCAATTCGAAGCAATTGCAGCAGGCTGATACACCCTTTTAAAATTTCAGCTTCATCCTCACTGGTTGTCCCTATAGTCAAAAGGATGTTTAAGACTGTAGAAATCAAACTGCCTAAGAAGTGCAAATAAGAATTTATTTTAGTAAAAACAAGATCAGAAGCAATGATATTCGTAACAGAAAAAAGAGGAAAACACAATTAAATCAAAACTGGTTCTTTGAAATGATTGATAGCATTAATAAACTTATAGCAGATGGGGTGCATTGAGAGAGAAAACAAGTAAACAGTAGCAAGAATGAAAGCAATGATTTTGCAAAACTACAATGCAATACCACCTCACACCTGTTAGATTAGCTATTATCAACAAGACAGGTAATAGCAAATGCTGGAGAGGCTGTGGAGAAAAAGGAACCCTCATTCACTGTTGGTGGGACTGTAAAATAGTACAACCATTATGGAAGAAAGTATGGTGGTTCCTCAAAAAACTGAAAATAGAACTACCTTATGACCCAGCAATCCTTCTACTGGGTATATACCCCCAAAACTCAGAAACATTGATACGTAAAGACACATGTAGCCCCATGATCACTGTAGCATTGTTCACAGTGGCCAAGACATGGAAACAACCAAAAAGCCCTTCAACAGAAGACTGGATAAAGAAGATGTGGCACATATACACTATGGAATACTATTCAGCCATAAGAAATGATGACATCGGATCATTTACAACAAAATGGTGGGGTTTTTATAACATTATACAGAGTGAAATTAGTAAATCAGAAAAAAACAAGAATTACATAATTCCATATATTGGTGGGACATAAAAACGAGGTAAAGAGACATGGACAAGAGTGCGGTGGTTATGGGAGGGGGGGGCAGGGGGGACGTGGGAAGGAAGGAGGAGAGGGAGAGGGGCACAAAGAAAACTAGATAAAAGTTGACGGAGGACAATGTGACTTTGGGTGATGGGTATGCAACATAATTGAATGACAAGATAATCTGGACATGTTTTCTTTGAATATATGTACCCTGATTCATTGATGTCACCCCATTAACATTAATAAAAATTTATAAAAAAAAGAAAGCAATGATTTTGTTATAGACCCAGCAAATAGGAAGGGCAATGTGGTAATGCTACAATAAACTCTACATCTATGGGCCCTGGCCGGTTGGCTCAGCGGTAGAGCATCGGCCTGGCGTGCGGGGGACCCGGGTTCGATTCCCGGCCAGGGCACATAGGAGAAGCGCCCATTTGCTTCTCCACCCCTCTCCCTCCTTCCTCTCTGTCTCTCTCTTCCCCTCCCACAGCCAAGGCTCCATTGGAGCAAGGATGGCCCGGGCGCTGGGGATGGCTTCTTGGCCTCTGCCCCAGGCTCTAGAGTGGCTCTGGTCGTGGCAGAACAACGCCCCAGAGGGGCAGAGCGTCGCCCCTGGTGGGCGTGCCGGGTGGATCCCGGTCGGGCGCATGTGGGAGTCTGTCTGACTGTCTCTTCCCGTTTCCAGCTTCAGAAAAATACAAAAAAAAACAACAAAAAAACTCTACATCTATGAAAGCAACAAGTTAGGAAATACGAGTTGATTACTCAAAAGCCATAAACTGCAAAAACTCAACGAGGTGCAATAGTGTGCACAGCCCAATATCTTTACAGAAATCTAATCGGTAGTTAAAAACCAATGGCCCCTCTCAGGACTGCTTTTGCTGTGTCCCATAAATTTTGAGAAGTTGTTTGCTCATTATAATTTGTTTTTAGGAATTGTTTTATTTCTTCTTTGATTTCATTGTTAACCCATTCATTTAAGCCAGGCAGAGAAAGAAAAATATCATATGACCTCACTCATTTGAGGAATCCAAGGAATAATGAGAACTGAGGAACGGAATTGAGACAGAGGAGGGATCCAAGGGACCAGAGGAAAAGAGGACAGGGAAAGGGGATGATAGGATGGGATAAACCTGAAGGGAAGGGGGAGGGCGGTGTGGGGAGGGGGGCAAGGGAGATGTTCAGGGAGATGTTGAGAGAAATATGGGGAAAAGGAGATGCATTCGGGGTGACCCTAGAATCTATGTAAACACAATTAATTAAAAAAAAAAGAGAGAGATTCGTGGAAAAAAAAAACAATGGGAAAATCGCAGAGAGTAAATACCAGAAACAAACAATGCCTAAGTTTTAAACTGCACATCACTATGAACAGTGTCATACAATCTCTCACCACCCAACTCTGCGCCAGGCCCCCCAAGGTGAGTCAGCTTTTCGTCCAGTGTATCCACCCTGAGTCCACGACCACCTGCCTATCAGTCACTGAGGAACTCCGTTACCAGATCCACTGCTGAGATGTTGCAGCGCTTGTGTTCAAGGAACCATTATTTTACTTAATAATGGCCCAAGGCACAAGAGAATGTACGCTGCAATCCAGATATGCCCCCGAGAAGCCATAAACTGTATGAACAGATAGGAAAAACACAGCATGCGGTATGTAGGGTTTAGTACGATCTGAAGTTTTAGGCGTCCACGGGGGTCTTGGAACGTATCCCCCATGGATAAGGGGGACTACTGCACCTCAAAGAATATAGTGAGAAAATCACTAAAGAAATTAAAATGCTACATTGGCAAACATCGCTGTGATTCAAAAGAACGCAGTAAAGGAAGAACCAACGTAAGAAAAGACATGAAAAAGAAAAAAGAGTGTAACGGCAGATGTGAATACACCTCTCTCAATAAGAACATTAAATGTCAGTAGATTAAACAATCCAATCATAAGGTAGATATGGATAGGCAGGATTTTTTAAAAACTGATGCTAATGTATGTGATGTCCTCTTCAGGAGACACAGTTTAGATTCAGAGATACAAATAGATTGACAGTGAAGGTAGGAAAAAGAGAAATCATAAAACCAGCATCAGCAGAAACTGGAGCGGACATCCTCATACCAGGTACTAAGTTGTGACAGTAAACATACATGTATCATATGATGTGATGGCTCTACTCCTAGAGGATTCGTTCCAAGAGAAATGAAAACATAATGTCCACACAAAGACCTGTACTCACACAATCATGACACCTTTATTATAATGGCCAACCCAGAGACAAGCCACACGATAGGCTACAGACAGCATGATTCTGTGTAAATGGCATTGTGGAGAAAACATAGCCATAGGCACAGCAGTGTACCAGAGGTCGCGGCAGAATGGGAGTGAAGGACAGAGTCCCACGGCAAAGGGCACAAGGGAGCATTTCCAAATGATGAGAATTTTCTCTATTTTCATGGTGGCGGTGGTTAACAGTTGTATACAGTGGTGAAAGCTCTACAAACGGTATCTTTTAAATGTAAATTATACCTCAATACTTCTGACATCTTTTTTCAAAAAAATTTTTTTACAGAAAAGGAACTGATGGGGAAAGTACTTAAAAGCTGGTGTTGAGCCTGACCTGTGGTGGCACAGTGGATAAAGCGTCGACCTGGAAATGCTGAGGTCGCCGGTTCAAAACCCTGGGCTTGCCTGGTCAAGGCACATATGGGAGTTGATGCTTCCAGCTCCTCTCCGCTGTCTCTCTCTCTCTATCTCTCTCTCTCTCTCCTCTCTAAAATGAATAAATAAATAAATAAAATATCCCAAGTGAGCTTCTCTGCTGTTATCTCTTAAAAAAACAAAAAAAGCTGCTGTTGTATTCCATTTTGACCATGAGTTCATAAAATAAAAGTCTGACTCTGGAATCCCCCACAGACCGGGCCCTCCCCCAGTGTGCCCAGGTCAGTGGATGGCACCTGGAATTCCTTACCACACACAGAAACTCGGTCTGACCATGTGCGCCCTCCTCTCCTTTACCTGCGGTCCCAATGCTGGCTCAGTTCCGTCCCTTTCACTCACCAAATGTCTGTCCAGCGCTGACACGTCTTTCCACACCCACTACATCCGCTCTAGTCCAAACACTCTCCCCTTAACTGTCTGACCCGTTCTCTAACTGCTCTGTCACACCCACTCAGGGTCTGTCTCCTCTCCTCCCGCTCCGTTCTCCTGCGCCCTCTCCCCGATGCAGGGATGCCCATTACTTCTGAGACAGACCGCACTGCTGCACAGCACTCCAGGGCACGGTCTACCCCTGCGCACCTGCCCAGCAGTGAGGAAACAGCTTCCTCACTGTGTCTCTTTTATTGCCTTCTTTCACATCCTCCAGTTTCCCAAGCTGCTCCCCTTACACTCTCCCCTCTTCCTGAGGCTCCTGATTAGTGAAGTCCTGTTTATCCTTCATATTCCAACTCAACCAATGTCTCTCCAAGAACGACTGACCTAAAGGTCTTGCTACACTCATTTCCTCCCAAGCACCGGACTGCGCCTTTCAGGAAACACCCATCACAGGAGTCATTCTTGTATTTATTTGAGTGATCATTATGTTCACTATTGTCTCAAGATTTGACATAAACTCCATGAGGATAGGATGTGTCTTGTTTTGTTTTTGATTGTTAACACCCGGACACCCAGCACAGCGCCTAGACCATAGATGGATCTTGGTAAACCGTACTTAAATCAATAATGACTCTGTGTGTGTATATGTGTGTTAAATCAATAAAGGCAGTGTGTGTATTACACTCACACACACACTGAGAAACACAATCATAGTTATCAAGAACAATCCACAGTGAGCAGCGTCTAGGCCAGGAGTCCCCATACTATGGCCCGCGAGCCACATGCGGCCCCCTGAGGCCATTAATCCGGCCCCCACCGACTTCCGGAAGGGGCACCTCTTTCATTGGTTGTCAGTGAGAGGAGCATAGTTCCAATTGAAATAATGGTCAGTTTGTTGATTTAAATTTACTTGTTCTTTATTTTAAATGTTATATTTGTTCCCGTTTTGTTTTTTTACTTTAAAATAAGATATGTGCAGTGTGCATAGGGATTTGTTCATAGTTGGTTTTTTTTATAGTCCGGCCCTCCAATGGTCTGAGGGACAGTGAACTGGCCCCCTGTGTAAAAAGTTTGGGGACCTCTGGTCTAGGCAGTCGCCTTGACCTGGACCAGGAGGTTGGGGAGTTCGGGTAGTTTTGCTAGAAGCTTTCTGCGTCTGTACATGAAAAGGCCCGAGACCTTCAGGCCTTCACACACTCAGTGCCCCTTGTTAATGCTGATGGTGGATCCTAGGGCGCTCATCACTCAGTGTAGTGATGCCTCCCAGACCCCAGAGCAGGACGCCCTCTCACCACAGTAATGAGCCACTCTGTCCTCCTACCAGAAAAGCAGGGGCAGAAAACTGACATTTAGCTGTTCATCCCCTTAATGTGCTTTGAGTCACCCAATCTGACTCTGCTCATTTTGCACTGATTACTACAACCTGCATCTCACTTTCTGTGTATGGATTTATCAGGGGAGGGCGGGAGCTAACTACTGCACTATGCATTTTCTCTCTTCTTTTCCTTCTGAGGGTACCTTCCTTGTTCAGAGGGTATACCTTAAATGTTATGACCACACACACAAAATGGTTACTATGTGAGGTAAAAGGATGGTGATATTCACAACCCTTATCGCGGTCATCCTTTCATGACATATATGGTATCCACTCATCACGATGTCCAGCGTAAACCTACGTATGTTACATGTCAATAATACCTCAAAACTGAAAAAATAAAACTGTCCCCACTCTGTCAAGTGGGTGCCCTACAATCTATTTTGTGTGTCCTCTGACCTCTCCCCTCACTCCTTGAAATTACCCTCATTTTGGACACCACACATTGAGCCACGTTCATTCATCTTTTCCTCCCCCAGCCAGGAACCAATCAGTTAGTGGAGAATTGTATTTAGAAGCCGGAAACTGGGGCCAGATGTGTTATTGCTTTTGGAATGCTCATATGTCCACATTCACACACACATCAATATACACATCTGTATCTATCACCCTATCCATGCACACACATACTCATATACCAAAAACCATGAGTTCACATGGAGGCCCCCAATTCCAGTACCACCCTCACAGTTTGTTCCAGTTTCCTTCCTCTCCATATTTGAAACTCCCCTGTGCAGAGCAAGACTCATAGCTCCCATGGTCCCTGTACACCTACTGAGTTTACAATCCCCATGTACATAAAGCACCCCTTCCGCACACAGAGGCCGTCCTCACATGCTGTGCTGAAGAGCCCCCACCTCTGACCTCCAGAACCCACTCAGCATTGCATCCCTGAGTCAGGAGCCTTCCCCCACCCAACCCAGGGGACATCCTCCTTACTGCCCGGGGCTCGGTCACCCACTGTGGCCTGTCTGATGTATGGACGTCTCCTCACTGTGCCCGGGCTCTGACTCCCCGAGGTGCTTCCCTGGCTCTGCGGCACCTGACATGACAGCTCTAGGACAGAACTGCTCTGCAGCAAAGAGAAGAGCAGTGAGACACAGGGCAGGAGGGGAAGGGGACCGTGTCCGAACACAGTCAGTTCACTAAGAAGAATAGGGCCGAATCATGGTGATACTTTGAAGCCTTATCTTTCTCTCACTGTTCTCCAGCTCCCCCTTCCTGCCTCTCCCCTGTGCCCCAGTCCTCTCTCATTCCTGACATCCTTCCCTCCATCAAGAGTAGAGATGCTGCCTGACCAGGTGGTGGCGCAGTGGATAGAGCGTCGGACTGGGATGCGGAAGGACCCAGGTTCGAGACCCCGAGGTCGCCAGCTTGAGTGCGGGCTCATCTGGCTTGAGCAAACAGCTCACCAGTTTAGACCCAAGGTCGCTGGCTCCAGCAGGGGGTTACTTGGTCTGCTGAAGGCCCGCGGTCAAGGCACATGTGAGAAAGCAATCAATGAACAACTAAGAAGTCACAACGCGCAACGAGAAACTAATGATTGATGCTTCTCATCTCTCTCCGTTCCTGTCTCTCTGTCCCTGTCTATCTCTGCCTCTGTAAAAAAAAAAAAAAAAAAAAAAAAGAGTAGAGATGCTATAATGGGGCATGACTCCTAGATTAGCACTGATATTGGCGGGCTGGCTGACATGCTGTGTGGATGGTGTCCTCCGGAAACTCCCACACTCCGGCCTTCTGCCTCTCATGAGGGAGTCTAAGGCTTCATTCACCCCTTCGTAGCAGTTTCAGGTGTGGGCAGGAGAGCAGGCGCAGGCCTCTTCTTGGAGCCTCGGGTCCTTCGTCTGGAACACAGCATGACCCCAACTCCCTCCCAGGTTGGAGGAGACATAGAGACTGCTACAGCAGACACCTCTCAGGAGCCGTGTGCCAAACCCAGCGATGAGGTCTTTATCAGCATCACAGGCAGAGGCGGACATAAGGGTGGGGGCATGCAGCATGCGCCCTGCGCCCCCACTTCTGAAGGGCCCTGCAAATCTCAAACTTTACACTTTCTTCTAATGACACCTAGTTTGGTTTCATATGTGCAATTTTAACATTAATAGTACATAAAAATTTTTATTTATTTAAAAAGATGGTTAACAAGTATTTTTATTTTACCTGTGTCTCTCTTCTCTTAAAGGACACTAATATTGTCTTCTGCGCACGAGCCTCAATCGACCTTAATCCGCCTCTGATCACAGGACTCCTCGATTTCCAGGAACACATCCCGTGGATTTCCCCCTCGGCACTGTTACACGTGCTGCTGCTTCTGCCTGGCATGCTGCTCCCTCGGTCACTGTGGCCTCTCCTTCACTTCCTCCATGTCTCTGTTAGGTCATCACCTATCAGGGAGCCCCGCCCTGATCTCCCTGGATAAAGTACTCCTTCCCCTGACCTGGCCTCATTCTTCTCCATAGCACTTGTCATGTCAGATTTCTTGTCCATTTACTCACCAACTCCACAGAGTTAGAGACTTTGACACAGTTTGTCCATTGTATCCCCAGCTCCTAGGACAGTGCTCAGGCACACAGCTGGTGCTCAGAAATTTCCTGTGGAAGACTGACTGGGGTACACACTCTTCACACACATGGTTAAGATGTACAGTACTCTCCAATAGGGCATTGTCTCACGTTACTGACTGTGGTACATATTGAGCCTCATGGAGACAAGTGACTTTCCCAAGGACACACAACCAGGACTTGGGGCTCCTGTCTTTGGAATCATACCTGACAGGTTCCCAAAACCCTCTGTTCTGAGACAGAGACTTCACAACTAAAAAGATAAAAGCCTTGACTAGAGACAGAGACTCACATACCCAGAGACATCAAAAACAGCTCACTAAAGACAAGCTAAAACCGGTTCCTAGAATCTCTTCATATAGAGCTCGTGACTTGAGTTACAGACTCCGGAACACAGCAGAGACTAAACCCACTGAGACAACCCCTCCCCAACAGACCAACGTTCTCCTCGGAGGAAACAAAACTGCGATTCTTCACACCGTAGAGACAGACTCCCAAAGCCCGCAGAAAACTCCCAATTCAATATAGAATATGCACAAATGGAAAAACAGAAATTCAAATAACTCAGAAACACCACATACCTTAGGATAATGTTCTCCGACAATTCAGCGAACCTACACCCTGGACACAGACCCCCAAACAGTTCAGATTTTATACTTTACGATAAAACCTGCAGCCCTGACCAGGTAGCTCAGTTGTTTAGAACATTGTGCCCATATGCCAAGATCGAAGGTTTGATCCCTGCTCAGGGCACATACAAGAATCAAGTTATGAATGCATGCCTAAGTGGAACAACAAATTGATGTATTTATCTATCTATCTCTATCCATCTATGTATCTATCTATTTATCTATCTCATTCATATAAAATCAATTTTAGAAAAATATACCCCCCACACAGCAGTTCAGAGACATCACAACTTGGGACCCCAAATCACAAACTGCTCAGACATCTCATAGCCTGGGGTGAAGACACCTGAATAGAGAGCTCTCACCCAGGGACACAAATGTCCAAAAGCTCAGGAAATGCACATCCAGACATACAGGCACACAAGACTAAGAGACACTTAGATCAGGGGCACAAAATGCACTCATAAAATAGCTTGTTTAGTCAGGATCCCCCAGAAGGCTCATATACCCAAACACCATTTGTGATATCATACCTACCGATACTCGTTCACAAACACGTGGAGACAGCACTCTCACCCGCGTTTCCAGCTTGGACCATATTTACAAGCCAGCGATGGCGCCGAACCTCCCCACCGAAAGGGGCCGCATCATCAGCCTGGTCGGGACGGTCAGTCGGAGAGTAGTGCAACTCCGAGGAACATTCTATGCCCCGAAAAGCCACATCACGCACGCACACTCACACATGTACACACTCCTCACCCTCAGCTCCCCTCTGCATCCACCGCGTCTCCCCAGAGAGATGGCCAACGGGACGGGGCAGGTGAGGAAAGGCCCGGACTAGGACCCGACCTCGCCAGTCTCACCCAAAGGAACTTAATCCGTGCATCTCACTCTGGCCAATCACCGCCCAGCACGGCCTCTGATCCCGCCCTCCACATCTGGGAACCAATCTCTCACCCAGTGGCCGGCCCAGCTGATGCGACCAAGTGTGCAGAAACGGAGGGTGGAGCTAGAGAGTGGACGATGAAGGACGCCGGCCTCCCAGAGTGGACTCCGAGGCCCTCAGCGCTGCCTCCCAGGAAAGAACTGCTCCCTCTCGCGCGCTCCTTCGTGGTGGGAACCGGGAACAGCTCGTCCAAGCAGGTGCCTATGGACCATTCTTGCCCGGCCCGCAGAGGGGGCAAGGAAAGTCAGCATGAAGAATCCAGGGTTCGCAGCCATCTTGGACTCTTGAAAAAGTCTTCCTAAACGGAAATGTACCTCCCAGCGGTGGCCAGTATGATAACAGTGGGCGTTACAGCGTTTCCTGTGAACTGGGCATCTTGCTGGCTTGTGCTTCCCTGCGTAATGTGGAGTGGGTCTGGGTGGAATTTAGACAAAGTCCCCCACGGGGCAGGAGGGCTAGAGCTTCTGATTGGGGTCAGAAGCCCGGTGTGGGGCAGGCCTCAGTCCTTAATAGCTGAGAGAGAGCGGGATCTTTGGTTTGTTTAGGACAGCAGTCATCTCCCAGGGGCCCCAAGGACACTGAAAATGATCGAAATAAGGACCACAGGCTTTGTCACAATGTTGTCACCCCTGAACGTGCTCCCAAGCAGAACCCTCATACTCTCTCGCTATGTCTCTTGTCACAACTTTAATTTATATATTCATTCTCTCATTCATTTGTTAACCAGAGGAGAGGTTCAGGTTTAATAAAGAACAGAAAGCATTTATTTGAGCAAAAGAGTTGCCACCTGGAAGATGCAGATCCACGTGGCAACCCCAACTGCACTCCTGAAAGAACAAAGAAAGGCAGGGTGTGTAAAGAAAAACCCACAGAGTGTGTTTCTTTCACACACATGAACCACAGCTGCCTAGGTTTGCAGGGATAGTTACTTATAGAATGAAAACTAGGAAGGGAAACAAAATGAAACAAGACAAACAAACAGAAGGACAGAAGGAGGTAAAGTGCACAGGTGTCCTGTACAGCAGTTGTTGTCCCAGGATGTTTATGACTCAGCCTTGAGCTGAGTTTAGCATCAGGTTAGCAACTGAATAGCGGCCCTGAGAACTGAGGCACAGGATGTGCATAGATCCCACTTTGCTGATAGCCTGTGGCTCTATTTTAATTGAGTTTCCTAGTAATGCTTATTCGATGTCATTTTTTCCCCATCTTCACAATCATTCTGTCCAAATATGTCAGGCCGATAACGGGAGTTAGGAATGCAGGCATGTGGAAAGAGAAAGACACCTTGTCCTCCTGGAGCATTCTATTGGAATCTGCAGCTTAAAAACCTAAGCAATTTTTCAGCTGTTGTTTGTTGCTGCAATTAGAATTAAATTGTGGATAGAGTGGTCAGGAAAGTTTGTCTAAGATTGGGACATTTGAGCAAAAACCTAGAGCAGATAAATATCTGGGAGAAACGCACCCTAGACCGAAGTAAGAGCCAGTGGAAAAGTGGGAGAGTGGAACTCAGGCTAGCGTGTGTGAGGAACAGTGTGGAGGCTGGTGTGGCTAGCACCGCTGATCGCCGGAGAGTTAGAAGGTGAGGTCAGAGAGGTTATGAGGTCCCTGGCCAGTTGGCTCAGTGGTCGAGCATTCTCCCAGTGTATAGATGTCCCTGGTTCAATTTCCGGTCAGGGCACATAGAAGAAGAGCCCATCTGCTTCTCCACCTCTGCCCCTCTTGCTTCTGTCTCACTCTCTCTTCTCCTCCTGCAGCCATGGCTTGAGTGGAACAAGTTGACCTCAGATGCTGAAGTGGCTCCATGACCTCCACCTGAGGCACTAAGAAGAGTTCAGTTACTGAGCAACAGAGCCACGTCCCCGATGGACAGAGCACCACCCCCTAGTGGGCTTGCCGGGTGGATCCTAGTCAGGCACATGTGGGCATCTATCTCTCTGCTTCTCCTCTTCTCGTGAATAAAACAGAGAGAGAGAAGTCATGGGGCCAGAACCCGTAGGGCCTCCCCTCTTCTCGTGAATAAAACAGAGAGAGAGAGAAGTTATGGGGACCAAAACCCGTAGGGCCTTATGGGCCATGGCGAGGACTTTTACTTACTGAGTGAACCATGGGAGAGTATCTGTCGCGGAGACCCATGCCTCTGTCAGAGGGCAGAGGCTCAGGTCACCTAGTGCATGGGTAGGTATGCCCTGTCTCCCCAGGGAGAACCCCATTCCATCTGCTCTTGAGCTGCACTTACCTTGGAGAATCCTGAAGTCTTGGAAACTTTTGTGCTCCCCACAAAGACACGTAGAAGGGATGATACCCTCAGGAGAGGTGGAGCAAGGGCCCTCATGGCATGAGTGAGGTCACCCCCATGCTGATGTGTGACAGAGACAGTGACAGGCACAGAGAAGATAAAGGGAGAGAAAGAGACAGCATTAGAGACACAGGGACAGAGAGACTATTTCCACAGGACAGGGTTGCCACTGAACTAGCACCAGGGGCTCCCAGTCCTGCTACTGGATGTTGTGTCTGTCTCCTCAGGGAAAGGACACTGCTCCCCAAGGACTGTGTCTACTGAATGACCCAGCTGGACATGGCCTGAGCCTCAGTCTCTGTCTTAACACACGTCAGGACCCTCTGACTGTCAGGACAAACACATCTTCCAGTGACGGGGAGGCTCATTGTGGGGCTGCTGTGTTAGGCTTGCTCTCTGGGTGGCCAGGTGTCAGCACTTTGCCTGATTAGTGCACGAGCACGTGGCAGTGCCCCGTGTGTATGGCCTGTATTAGCCTATGGGAGCTTTTGAATGTGCTCATTACCTGCTTGCCAGTGTGAGGAGCCATTTTATGGTTTGTTTGCCTGATAGGCGTCTTACCCTGCCTGTGTGCTTGTCCGAAATTGTGAGACTTTATTGTACAGAATGGCCCAACACTTTCCTGCTCCGGAGATTTTCTACCATCTCCCCGAATCCATGTGGACCTCCTGGCCGCGGTCACCGGCATGGCACTCATGCTGTACACAGGCCCCCACAGCTCCTCAAGCCTTCGACAGCCTTTTGCTAATCCCACTGCCAAACAGTGCTTCAGGGAGGACTGGAGGCAGGGTCTCTACCTCTGCAGCGGCACCTTGTGCGAATTCATGAATCTGAGGTCCTTCCCCTCCTGCTGGGAGTCTCAGCTCCCGACCTTCCACCACCACCGCACAGGTAATGTGAAGACTACATTCCCACAACCAAGTACCAAGTCCGGTGTAGGAGTGAGAGACAGAGGGACAGACCTCCTGACAGTGAGTCAGCTGCAGGGTCCTTGTGGCCTGGAAAAACCTTGCCTGTTTTCTTTCCTTGTCACCCCAACTTGGTTCAGCTGTTCTGAGCTTTCCCTGACTCCCCCCAAGGAGCCCAGGTTACATCCAGTACCTCCCGTCACAAGCTGAGATCTCCTGTCTTCACTGGGACTCAAGCGCCTCATTTCAAATGCTGATCACGTGATAGGAATTCGGGCAGATTTCCTGAGGTGATATGGAGACATAGTTTGTCACTGGGCCCCCGGTATTGACCACGTGATGCCAGTGAGCACAGTTCTGCTGTGAATCTAGTTAAGGAGAGAGCACGAATAAAGGCTGAGTTGAAGCATTGGATACGGCACCACAGTTCCCTGTAGAGTTGGAAGGTCATTGTGGAGTCCTTGAACCAAGGTGGCCATTACCTTCGATTTCTATCTAAAATTGTGCAACTAGCTTTAATCTCCCACTTGTCAGAACCCAAGAACAGACCAAATATATTAAACGATGTCTGGAAAATGATGGTCCGTCAGGCAATGTGAGTGGTAGTGATCCCTCAGAAGGAGAAACAGAAGAGGTGTGAACAATGAAAGCCCAGGACACTGCCTACAGAGAGCTTTCAGTTTGCAGAGCGTGGAGGGAATCCAGCTTGTCCACAGACTCCCTGAGATGAGAGACGGAGCTGAATGTGTGAGCAGATCAGGGCAACTAAGTCTCAAAGTGTAATGCCAGTGGCCGAGGCCAGGGAGGTCCACATTGCATTCAGACAGCCGGTAGAAACACTGGAGTCAGAAAGGGTTGGCCCATTCTGTTTCATAAAGTCTCACAATGGCGGACAAGCACACAGGCAGAGGAAACTGCCTCTCAGGCAAACAAACCGCAAAATGGCGCCTCACAGCGGCAGGCTGGAAATTCGTGCATCCAGGATTGCCCTGAGTGTGAGCACCCACAGCCTCACACACCCGTGGCTCACACACACGCACTTACACACCAATCAGGAAAGCACTTGCCGCTGGTAACCCTGCAAGCAAGCCTAACACAGCTGCCCCACAAAAGGATACCAAAGAGAGGAAAGCTGCAAAGAGAGAGAATTCCAGGGGTCTCCAAAGTTTTCCCCTCGTGTATTCAGCACATGCATAGGAGGCCAGGGAAAGTACCATCTGTAGAGGGAACAGTGCCTAACGCTTGACCTTGGGTGGTCACAGTTCTTATCCCAATCAGTCAGACTGGAAAGCTGCAGGATTCATGAGTTAGTGGGTTTGTATTCCAATGAGTGTTTTTTTTAAAGTGTGAGGAGGGAAAATACAGAGACAGAGTCCTGCATGTGCTTCTACCAGGATTCACCTGGCAACTATTGTCTAGGGCTCAAGCTCTGTCCATGTGGGGCCACTGGCAACCAGATCTTTTTTTTTTTTTTTTTAGTGGCTGAAGCAGAGGCTCCACGGAGCCATTGTCAGCGCCCAGGACCAAAAGGTTGAATCAAGCATGCCATGGCTGAGGGAGGGGTAGCGAGAGAGACAGAGAGACAGAGAGAGATACAGAGAAAAGGAGAGAAAGGGAGAAGGGGGAAGGAGGGGAGAAACAGAGAAACAGATGGCCATTTTTCCTGTATGCCCTGACCAGGAATCGAACCAGGGACTTCCATGTGCCGGTCTAATGCTCTACCACTGAACCACTGGCCAGGGCCCTGATGAGTCTTTACTCCGTACTAGTGGAGAATAATTATCCTTACCGTGAGCACTGGCCCAGTTCACCTGACTAATAATATTAAGGCAAGTAAATGAATGAATGTACAAACAAGCAGACAAACAAATGAGTGGATAACTAAACAATATTGGAGAGAAGAGAGATAATGGTTACTCTCACTCACTGTTGGTGTGACTATTAGGCTAGGAATATGGATCAAGATTTCTGTGTAAACTCTGCAGGATCCTATGAGGCTTCTCGCGAACACCTGGATGTGAGGTAGCTTCCTGAGGCCCGAGAAATAACAGTATTGAAAGATCAGGGCAGATGATGCCTACTGCTTGTACAAGGACATGAGTAGCACCTCTTTCCAACAGCCTGGCTGAAAAATCTCAGGATTCATGAAACGTTGGTTAGAGAACTTAAAAGGCTATTTTCTTGGTCATGGAGAATAATTTTGCCTGAACTCACCACTGCAGCAGTTCTACCAAAGAAGTCATAAAAAGAAGACCCAAAAGACCAAAGTATTTCCAAGATTTTAACTGCATACTAGAAAAATGGAAAAAGAGTTTCAGCAATGCAAAAATATCTATCCTTTATTCAGGGAGGTAAGTAACACTTACAACCAGACATCTATCCCATCTTATCAGGCTTGCAAAAAAGCAGGAAAACCCGTACTGAAGTGATGAATGAATCAATTGGAACTCGCCCAGAAGTGACACAGATGTTAACAACAGCAGACAGGACATTAAAACAGCTCTTATAACTGTATTGTATATGCTTGAGAGTTTAGATATTTAAAATATTAAAAAGACACAAATGAACTACTGATGAAAACTGTAACATGAAACATAACAAAACACAGTGGATGGAACTAATGGCAGGTGAAATATTACAGAAAAACACTGAAGACAGCAATAGAAATTATACAAAATTAAGCACAAGGAGAACAGAAATATTGTAATAAATTACACAGCATCACTGAGCTGTGGGACACTTTCAAGCAGCCTCATAAATGTGCACTTGGTGTCCCCAGAGAATGAGTCAAAGAGTGGGGATAGATAAAATTTTTGAAGAAATTACACCCCATGGCCCTGGCCGGTTGGATCAGTGGTAGAGCGTTGGCCTGGCGTGCGGAAGTCCCAAGTTCGATTCCCGGCCAGGGCACACAGGAGAAGCGCCCATCTGCTTCTCCACCCCTCCCCCTCTCCTTCCTCTCTGTCTCTCTCTTCCCCTCCCGCACCCGAGGCTCCACTGGAGCAAAGATGGCCTGGGCGCTGGAGATGGCTCCTTGGCCTCTGCCCCAGGCGCTAGAGTAGCTCTGGTCACAACAGAGCTATGCCCTGGAGGGGCAGAGCATCGCCCCCTGGTGGGCAGAGTGTCGCCCCCTGGTGGGCGTGCCGGGTGGATCCTGTTCGGGCGCATGGGGGAGTCTGTCTGACTGTCTCTCTCCGTTTCCGGCTTCAGAAAAATACAGAAAAAAAAAAAAAGAAAGAAATTACGCCCCTAAGTTTTCCAAGTAGGATGGAAACTAATTCACATGCAAGAAGCTCAGCAACGTCTGAGCACAAGTATCATGAAGACTAACCCAGGGCATGTGTGCAAAACCAGTGACAAAGGAAAATATTAGAGCAGCCAGAGGAACAAACCATATTTCCCTATGAATAAGAAGCTCTCTTCCATAACACATACCTTAACTTGGGGCCTGAAAGGTGGAAAAAAGACAAGAACCACTAAAAAGCTGAAAATGCAAGTAAAAGAATCTACAACCACAGTGTAAGACGGACCCAGTTTTGAGACCCCAAATTTTTTTAAAAAGGTTTATCTTATACATGGGCAAATACGGTAGATCTTCAGTTCATTTTCAATTATAGTTGACATACTACTTTATGTAGAATATAGTGATTCAATATGTATATACTTTTCAAAGTGATCACTGTAAGTCTAGTAACCACCTGTCACCATTAAAGTGTTGTTAAGTTATTATTGATTATATGACCTTTCCTATGTATTACACCCCATGACTTATTTTATAACGGGACGTTTGTACTTCCTATTCCCCTTCTCCTTTTCTGCCCATCCCCTATCACCTCCCTTCTGGCAACTATCAGTTGATAATTTTCTGTATTTACAAATTTGAAACAAGAAATTAATTGCAGAGAGAATAGTATTTCCTTTGAAATTAAGTGATGGCTATAGGAACATCTTTCAAGTACTAAAAAAAATACCTGTCAGCCTAAGATCCTATAAGCGGTCAAAATATATTTAAAAGACAGTGTTAAAATAAAGTCTTTTCAGACATAAAATCTAAGAGGATTCCTCAGATAGAGATTCCTTGTACAAGAAATGGTAAAGTACGTCCGTCAGGCTGCAGGAAAGGAAAGGACACCAAATGGAAATTTATTTATTTATTTATTTATTTATTAATAGATTTTATTTATCCAATTTAGAGAAAGGAGAGAGACAGAGAGAGAAAGAAGGGGAGAGGAGCAGGAAGCATCAACTCCCATATGTGCCTTGACCAGAGAAGCCCAGGGTTTTGAACCCGTGACCTCAGTGTTCCAAGTCTATGTTTTACCCACTGTACCACCACAGGTCAGACTCAAATGGAAATATAGATCCACACTAAAGAATGCAGAGCACTTGCAATGGTAATTAATTGTATGAGTAAAGGTGTAAGAGTTTTCTCACTATTTAAAGTCTGTGAAAGATATTTGAAAGCTTATGAAAAAATAACAATGTAGTGTAGGGATGTAGACATATGTAAATTAAAATGTGTGAAAACACCATGCAGTAGTTGGGGGAGAGAAATGGAGTATTATTGCAATGATCTCACAGTATAACTAAGGTAAATAAAATACTTTTTTTCTTATCACGTTATACTGTTAAATAAAAGAAATATGTGATAAGTAATAGAGGTATGTGTGGTAAGTTCAAGGTGAAACACTAAGATAAGAATACAAGTGTGACTGCTAATAACACTGAAAAGTAGATAAAATGCCCCCCACACACATACACAGACACAAAGGGCAGAAAACAGCAAAGGGGAAGCACAGAGCAGAGGGAACAGAAACAGCCTCCCAGGAACTGTCAGCCTTACTATCTCTGCCGCATTCATCATGGGCTGACAGCAGACTGTGGAGAAAGTGTGTCTAGTAGACACGTGGGGGAGGTGCCCTCAGTGACATTCCCTGGGGCAGACTCCTGAGACTCACTCAGGACTCTCACATTGCTGCCTCTGTCCAGGGAACTCTGCAGTCCTCACTGCTTACTTACCCTGTCCCTTTCGTTCTGACATTTGTGCTTCTTCCTCAGGTAAGCTCATGTGATTTTCCCAAAATCTACAGTTGGCAAAAAATGTCCTCTTCATTCCCTCTGACCTAGGTAGTGCCTCTAAACTTGCTGTAATTATTTGTAAGGCTCTCTTTCTCCCCAAAGCCACGTAGAGTGTGATTTGAGTAGTGACACCAGTGTCCATCTCAGTGTTCCTTGGAGTTCTTGGAATTCACAGCATGTCCACCCCTTCTTCAGAGGTTTACAAGGCTGATCTCCATGCTTGAACCCATAGCAACTTCAACTATCTGCTCAGATATCACTTCAATGACACTGATTTTGAACATGCCATTTAAAACTTCACACATGCTAAAAGGACCACGCAGTCATCATAATCAAGTTTGATTTATTCCTGGGGTGCAGGGTAGTTCAACTTCAGGGAATCAAGAAGTGTAATAATAATCACATCATCATCAATACAGATGCATAACAAGCATTTGACAAAATAAAACATCCTAGTGACAAAAACCTCAACAGATTAAGAATAGAAGGAGCTTACCTCCAACATAACAAAGGCCATATAAAACACACATACAGCTAACAATACTCAACAATGAAATATTGAAAGCTTTTCCTCTATGCTCAGAAACAAGACAAGGATTCTCACTCTTATTAGTCTTGTTTGATATAGGACTGAAAGATCTAGCTAGAGCAATTAGTCAAGGCAGGAAATAATAGATGTACAAAGAGGAAATGGAGAAGTAGAATTGTTATTTGCAGGTGATATAATTTTGCGTATAGAAAGTCTCAAAGACTCAACCAAAAAACTGTTGGATGTAATAAACAATTTCAGTAATGTTGCAAGTTACAAAATCAACATATAGGGAACAATTGCATTCTTGTGTATGTACAGACTATTAATTCCTTATTTTCTTTTTTTTTTAAAGATTTTATTTATTAATTTGAGAGAGAGAGAGAAGGGAGACACAAGGGGGGAGGGGCAGGAAGCATCAATTCCCATATGTGCCTTGACCAGGCAAGCCCAGGGTTTTGAACTGGTGACATCAGTGCTCCGGGTAGACACTTTATTCACTGCGCCACCACAAGAGAGGCTAAAATACATTTCTAAACTCAAATTCACTTAGAAAGGCAACCATATATCCCTACTAGAAATTGAAATGACCATTTCTTGCTAGAGATGCAATTATAAAGTTAAATGAAATAAAACCTATTTGAAAGTTTTAGTAAGAAATGGAATATAAGCCAAATTATTTGCAATATAATTCCTATTTCATGTTATCTCATTTATTCTTTATAGCAATAATTAAATGGAAATATGTAATTTGTCTTTTGAAATGGAAAACAGAACCAACGTATGTAAACAGTTTCCCACTATCACAGTTAGGATGTTTCCAAGCCAGGATTGAAGCCCATGGCTCTTTCATGCAGAATCTTATAAGGTGACAGAGTAGGTGGCACCAGAGTAATTTTTCTCCAGCACGTACCCGTGGTTCTGTTCTCTTTTATTCTGCCCAAGCCTTAGTGTTACATCCTGCTCTGAAACCCAGGGACCGTTCACATGTTTTAGTGACAAAAGTGATATGCTGTGCTTTTAGTATCACTTTTCATTTCAACCATAGATTTTTCAGTCCTTTTGGACTAGGGAATATTTTTAAATCTCTGTAAGGCAGCAGGCAACAATTGCTGCTTATAATCCCTTGCCATTCCCCAAGTGGGTGAGTTCTGCATAATGCCCTTTGTTGCACAAGTATTTTTTGGGCCACAAGGATGCAGGTAGGACTTCAGAGGTGTAATTTTTGTACAGTGTATAGTAATATGTTCATAAGGCTCAAACCAGGCTACTGGACACACTTCTGAAAAGTGGTGATTGCGGCCTGACCTGTGGTGGCGCAGTGGATAAAGCGTCGACCTGGAAATGCTGAAGTCGCCGGTTTGAAACCCTGGGCTTGCATGGTCAAGGCACACATGGGAGTTGATGCTTCCAGCTCCTCCTCTCTGTCTCTCTCTCTCTCCTCTCTAAAATGAATAAATAAAAATAAAAATAAATTTTAAAAAAAGTGGTGATTGCTAGGCTGATTGAGCTTTACATAGAGGCAAGATAAATCGTGACTTCTCCTTCCACACTTTCAAATAAATAGTAGGTTTGAGAGTAACAGCATCATTCGAGGTTCCTTGCAGGGAAATGGGCACCTCACAAATGCTGAAGTGACGGGAACTGAAGCATCCCCTCCTGGCCTTGCCCTGTAAGTAAGATCTAATATTAAAAAAAGAGACGCCATCTGAAAAGAGCTGATCATGGGAAAGCCTATCTCTACACTCCTCCCAGCCTGTGGAGATTTCTGTTCCAGAGAACAGAGGAAGAGTTTTCACGTATCATTGATTTTATGAAGCCTGTGTACCTTTGTACCAAAGTCCAAGGAAGAAAGTACATGAAATAAAATAAGGGCTAACACCCCTGAGGTCATTCATAAACATCCTAAGTTAACTTTAAAATGGAGATTATTGAGAAGGATAATATATCATGACCAGCCTCCTCCTCCAAGGAATATGAGGTTTGTTTAAACCTAGGAACTTCCCTATGTCATTCAGCACATTAACAGATTAATGGAAAGAAAATCCTATAATCGTCTCAACAAATGCACAAGTGTTTGATAGAACTAAATATAATATTAATATTCTTACAAAACTTGGATTGGATTGAAACTTCCTTTACTTCACAGTGAACATGGTGAAATGTTTAAAATTTCCCATTTCCGACCAGGAATAAGATAACTTTGATACAATAATTTGTATTCTATAGACATTGTATTGGGTGGATCTGTTCGTTGTTGTAAAATGTAAAAAAAGGAAGAAAGGCACAATGGTAAAAACAACAGCCTTAGAAAATGTTAGCATTAGAAAATGATTTGATTGTACACATGAAACTTACAAAAGATATAGAAATAACTTTTGGAATTAATAACCATATGTAACGTTGCTGGACAGAGTATCAATGCACAAATATATCTGCCCATAAAAGTGCTTTACGAAGTAAAATATGTAAATGAAAAGAAGCTAACAAGTATATGATTGCACACATAGGTAAGATATGAAACTGAGATGCATGGACCTAGATAAAATTAAGTCGTTAGTCCCGGCTGGTTGGCTCAGCAGTGGAGTGTCGGCACAGCGTTTGGAAGTCTGGGGTTTGATTTCCTATCAGGGCACGAAGGACAGGCACTCATCTATTTCTCCACAGTCCCCCTTCCTTCTTCTCTGTCTCCTCTTACCCTCCAGCAACCAAGGCTCCATTAGAGCAGAGTTGGCTCTGGCACTGATCATGGCTCCATGGCCTCCTCCTCAGGCACTAGAATGGCTCTGGCCACAATGGAGCAATAGCCCAGATGGGCAGAGCACCGTCCCCTGGTGGGCATGCCAAGTGGATCGCCATCAGGCACATGTAGGAGGCTGACTGCCTCCTTGCTTCGAACTTCGGAAAAATACAAAAAAAAATAGTTAAGTGCTTACTAGAGGGAAGGGGTCAGAGAGAAGAAGAGTAAAGAGAGACAAATATATATGCCACATGGCGGGATATAAAACTCATGGACATAAATAACAGTGAAAGGATTACTTGGGGGAGGGGTTTGGGGGAGGGGAATAGAGGGACAAATATATGGTGATGAAAAGTGACTTGACTTTGGGTGATGGGCAGAAAACGCAATCATCCATTCCAATGCTATAGAGATGTTCACCTGAAACCTATGTATTCTTACTGATCAGTGACATCCCATTACATTTAATTTAAAGAATAATAAAAGCCCAACTGGTGTATAAAATTTAGAAAATGATAATAGTTTTCAATAGTATCAAGTACTTGGGAATATATTTCACAAAACATTTGCAAGATTCCTTGGAGAAGGCTGTAAAATTTCATTGAGAGAATTTTAACAGTCAGATATCCCACTTAAGAACAGTCTGCACGTTTTCAGATCATCTTCCTTTAAACAGGTGGTTTTCCATCCCCTGCAAGTTAAACATAACTGTTGGGAACATTACTTAGCCTAATTCGACTTAGATTACATTAAAGGCGTGCAAATGACAAAGTTTTGGTTTTATGACAGACTTCCAAGCATATAGTTTGCCTATATTTATGAAACACACCACTCTTTCTATTGGTATTCAGACACAGAAAGACTGTTCAAGTTCAGAGGACATGAAATGAAATGAACCTTTTAAAAAGTGGTTTTAAGTAGTATAAAATTGTGTGAACTTTTCCAAAACATCCGAACATCACCCAACAGAAAACCATTAAGAAACAAAAGAAATTTGCAAGAAAGTGTCATTTAAATGCTTCTAGTTGAAATAACATTCTGAATATAAGGAAGGTGAAACAATAATGTCACATTTGCTCCTGCGTATTTGAAGTAAATAGAAAGGCTTTATTACCTTTGTTATTTTTCTATCGTGCAAAAATGCAAAAATTGTTTGGCTCAGTATAGCCCATATGTGATTAGGTAGGGTAACTATGCATCCCCAATTCCATCTGTAGTCCTTGTGTGATTATGAATAATGCCTTTCTCATAGTTGAATTGGTTTCAATTTGTTTTTTTTCTTTTTCTTCTTCAAAAGAATTTCAATTTGTATAATAACTTATACAGACACATTAGTTTTAAGTCTCTATCATCATTTGGAACACCGAGATGTGGAGCTCATAATGTAAGATGCCATATAATATATCAGAAAAGAAAAAAAAAGAAAGAAAATGAAATAAAAGGAGAGAGGGAGGGAGGGGAAAAAGAAGAAAAAGGAAGAATGAGAGAAAAAAGAAAACGTACCTAGAGAAGCCAAAAAACCCCACAAAAACAAACAAACAATATTTGTTTCTAAAAGTCAGTGCTTTTAATTTATTTTTATTTTTTATTTTTACTTATTCATTTTAGAGAGGAGAAAGAGAGAGAGAGAGAGAGAGAGAGAGAGAGAGAGATAGAAGGGGGGAGGAGCAGGAAGCATTCACTCCCATATATGCCTGGACTAGACAAGTGCAGGGATTTTTTGAACCGGTGACCTCAGCGTTCCAGGGCAATGCTTTATCCACTGTGCCACCACAGGTCAGGCTAAAAGTCAGTGCTTTTTACAAAATGTTTACTGAATCCTGACCTGTAGTGTTGCAGTGGATAATGCGTCCAACTGGAACACTTAGGTGGATGTTTCGAAACCCTGGGCTTGCCCAGTCAAGCACATACGAGAAAGTAAATACCATGAGTTGATGTTTCCCACTTACCCCACTTTCCATCCCCCTCTTTCTCCCTCTTTCTGTCTCTAAAATAACTTTAAAAAATTACTGATAATTAACAATTATAATTGTCTTTGTGTGTGTGTGTGTATATATATCTTGTGTGTGTGTGTGTGACAGATAGAGTCAGAGACAGAGAGACAGAGAAGTGAGAGAGATGAGAAATATCAATTCTTTTTTGCAGCACCTTAGTTGTTCATTGATTGCTTTCTCATATGTGCCTTGACCAGGGGGCTACAGCAGACCGAGTGACCCCTGCTCAAGCCAACGACCTTGGGCTCAAGCTGGTGAGCCTTGCTCAAACCAGATGAGCATTGCTCAAGTCAGGAACCTTGTGGTTTTGAAACTGGGTCCTCCGCGACCCAGTCCAATGCTCTATCCACTGCGCCACTGTCGGATCATGCTAAAGATCCTTTTGATTTTTCTGATTTTCAAAGTATTAAACCTCTTTAAAGTAATTTGAAAGTAAAACTCTCATAAATACCTGTATACGTGTATTCTGAATTATCTAGCCCTTGGCAAACTGACCGTATGGGAACAAAGATAACACCTGCCTACATTCCCTGAGCTCCTTCCCGAGACTCTAGGCTGCTCCACTGAACTGCGTCTACTCCTGGGGCGGCACTGAGACTCCTTACATTTCACACACACTTGAGTACTCAGCATTTTGTACAAAACCATGGACTATTTTGTGCACCAACATAGGAGGTAGAAGAGGACACACCTTGGGATGAAGTATGAATTGTCTCAATGAGTCAAGTGCTCAGTTTAAGTTTCCTCACTTTTAAAATGGGGCTACTGGCCTGACCTGTGGTGGCGCAATGGATCAAGTGTTGACTTGGAACACTGAGGTCACTGGTTCAAAACCCTGGGCTTGCCTGTCAAGGCACATATGGGAGTTAATGCTTCCTGCTCCTCCTCTCTCTCTCTCTCTCTCTGTCTCTCTTCTCTAAAAAACTGAATAAATAAAAAATAAAAATAATTAAAAATAAATAAATAAAATGGGGCTACTATCCCTACACAAATAGGTTTGGTTTCGGGTGCTCTAGGATATGCTCACTTGACACTCAACACATCTTAATAAACATCACTTTCACTTTCGATGCAATGACGGCAAAGTTCAGAGATAAACGTTCAGAGAAAGACCAATTAAACTAGAGGATTAATGTACATTTTTGTAGTGTAAGTTACACAGTTTGCACTGGTTTAGCAAGGCTTGTATTTAAAGCACAGAAATTTTGAAGAAAAGCCATATCGAAGGAGTCCACTCAGTTGCAAACTGTAAAATCTTCAGATTTTCAGCCAGTTTGCAGGAAATGTTAGCGTTGCCTTTTTATGCTCTCTAACAGTTCCGGTACGCTATGGTACAGAAGAGACAGTGCAGCCCCTCCCTCCCTCAGGCGGCCTTTTCCTTTCCCTTCACCTGGAAGCTCGGTGCTTCCGCAGGTCCTCCCTCCTGATAGGTGAGCTATGCTGACTCAGAGGGAGGCTCCTGTGGTTGAGATCGCTCATCCCAGGACTGCTGGCAAATGAAAGTTCTGTTGTTAATCACACCACTGGTACACACACAATGCACAGGACACTTATATATATAAATTACATAGATAATCATAAATAAGTAAAAAAAGTTTTAAAAACATAATTCCTCATATTTTTTGTTTTACTTATTTTATTCTTTTATTTTTTTATGTCTCTACCTTTTTCAAAAATTATTAGTCTTTTTTTCCTTTTTATTGAATTTATTGGAGTGACACTGATGAGTGAAATTATACAGGTTTCAGGTGCACAATTCTATAATGCATCATCTGTGCACTGTAGTGTCTATCCACCATTCCCAGTCACGTCTCTGCCCATCGCCTTTTACCCCCTTCTACCCTCCTCACGTCCCGCCCCGGGCACTCACCACAGCTGTCCATGTCCATGAGCTTTTACTTTCTTTATGCTCAGTCCCTTCACCCTCTAGCTGCTCCCTCCAGGACTGTCAGCCTGCTCTTTATTAAATATGTATTTTGCTTCTTAGTTCATTTTACTAATTAAATTGCACATATGAGATGCTGGCAGGTTGCACAGTGGCAGAGCATTAGCCCAACCTGTGGAAGTCTCAGGTTTAATTGCCAGGCAGGGTACACAGGAGAAGTGACTATCTGCTTCTCCACCTTTTCCCCTCCTCCTTCTCTTTCTCTCTCCTCCCCTCCTGCAGCCATGGCTCGATGGTTTGAATGAGCTGGCTCTGGGTGCTGTGGATGACTCCATAGCCTCAACACAGGTGCAAATATGGCTCGGTTGCTGAGCAAACAAAATAAAATGACACTAGAAGGGCAGAGATCACCCCCTAGTGGGCTTGCCAGGTGAATCCGGGTCCCAGGTGCATGTGGGAGTCTGTTTATCTGCCTTCTTGCCTCTCATTTAATAATAATAATAATAATAATAATAATAATAATAATAATAATTCCACGTTTGAGTTAAGTTATACGGTACTGCTCAAAGCCGGTCTACATACTTCAGGAAGTAGCCAGAGTGTGGCTATTCCAAGATAAGCTTCCCACAGGGACTTCCTAAAGCTCTTTTAAACATGGCTGGAATGGATGTGGGCAGTAGTATGTTAATGAGCAGGATAAATGACTCAGGCAACACCAGACTTGATATCCCCTGGATCAATGTTTCCTTCTGAAGGTATCCTCCTTGGCCAGTGTTACTGCCCCCTTCTCAACATGAAACAATTAACACTCTACTTATAGTCATTTAACAGTATTTTCAGAAACAAATTTCTGATAATAGACAACATCCAATATCAAAGTACTCACAACCACAGTTCCAACTGGCTGGGATGACTCTTCATCTTCTATTATTATTTTCCATTTGGATCGTGACCTTACATGTTCACTTATGTTTCTCACTGAATGCAGTACATTTTGATTTGAAAAATGAACTTAAGAGGATAGCTATTCCACGTTCATTGCTAAATTTTTACTTTCATTAACATTTTTTGTTTTTATTTTTTTGAAACTCCTTTATATTTATTTATTCATTGTCATTTAAAATTGTTATTTATTTTCATAGAATTTTTTGGTGACATTGGTTAATTAAATTATATATATTTCAGTTATACAGTTAAAATTTTTTTCCATTCAGAGTAGTGGAGGCACAGACGGACTTTTGCATGTACCCAGAATAGGATCCACCAAGCAAGTCTACTAGGAGGTGATGCTCTGCTCATCTGGGATGTTGCTCTGTTGCACAGCAAAGGAGCTCTTCTTAGCACCTGAGGTGGAGGCCATGTAACCATCCTCAGTGACTGTAGAGAACTTGCTCCAATAATGGCATGGCTGCAGGAGGGGAAGACAGATTTAAATTGAGAGACAGAGAGAGAGACAGAGAGAGACGTGAAGAAGCAGATGGGAATCGAACCAGGGACATCCTCTTGCCGGGCTTAAGGTCTACCACTGAGCAAACTGGCCAGGGCCTCAGTTACAAAATTTTATAATACGTCATCTGTATACCGTATTGTGTGTGCACCAGCCAATGTCAATCCTCCTTCTCTCAGCATTTATCCTCCCTTGATCCTCTTCTACGTACCCCTGACCCCAGTTTCCTTGTGGTAATTACCATGCTGTTGTCTGAGTCTATAAGTCTTACTCCTTTTCCCCCATAAACCCTTCAACTTTGTGACTAAGCCAAACAACCCCCTTATCTCTAATGGCTGTCATTCTGTTTACTGTATCTGTGAGTATGTTTCTATTTGTTTATTAGATTGCACATATAAGTGGAATTGTGTACCTGGATAGAAAGAATTAATGTCATTAAAATATCTATACTACCACAGCAACCTATAGATTCAACACAATTCCTATCAAGATACTAATGGCGGCCCTGGCCGGTTGGCTCAGCGGTAGAGCGTCGGCCTAGCGTGCGGAGGACCCGGGTTCGATTCCCGGCCAGGGCACATAGGAGAAGCGCCCATTTGCTTCTCCACCCCTCCGCCGCGCTTTCCTCTCTGTCTCTCTCTTCCCCTCCCGCAGCCAAGGCTCCATTGGAGCAAAGATGGCCCGGGCGCTGGGCATGGCTCTGTGGCCTCTGCCTCAGGCGCTAGAGTGGCTCTGGTCGCAATATGGCGACGCCCAGGATGGGCAGAGCATCGCCCCCTGGGGGGCAGAGCACCGCCCCTGGTGGGCGTGCCGGGTGGATCCCGGTCGGGCGCATGCGGGAGTCTGTCTGACTGTCTCTCCCTGTTTCCAGCTTCAGAAAAATGAAAAAAAAAAAAAAAAAAAAAAAAAAGATACTAATGGCGTATTTCACAGAAATAGAATAAATATTGTAAAAGTTTATTTGGAATCTCAAAAGGCTCTGAATAGACTTAGTAATCTTCAGAAATAAGGACAAACTTGGAGAAATCACACTACCTTATATCAAAGTACACAACAGGGCCACAGTAATCAAAACAGCATGGTCCTGCCATAAAGTCAGACATATAGATCAATGAAACAGAGTAGAGCTGAAAAACGATTATTTTTCAAACTTGAGGTTAACTTTTAACTTTGAATATACTTTAAAAATAATTCCTAGGGAAAGTGCAAGTGCACACAAGCTTTCCAGTTGCACCAAGTACATGGCCTTGAAAAGCCATTAATGTCACAGCCAAGTTGGCAGTGTCATCTCCAGCACATGACAAAAGACGACGTTTGGTTTTACAACTGGATTCCCTTTTATTAAGACATTTAAGAAAAATGATTTTAGAAACTGGAAACTTGAGTGACTATTGCTTCTGTCACACTCCATTGATTAGCACATTCCCCCTTTTATGTGTTCACTTGGCAGACACAGAGAAAGAAAGGCTCAAGGCTGTACGTGCTTCCTGTGCTGATGTGGCACTCGGAGGCAGAGGTGACTAGTTGTGATACAGAAGGATGTGTCCTCCTCTCCCAGGCACTCTGCTTGGTGTACTACAAATCTCTGGGATGCAGCTACAGCTCCACCTCATTCCTGTTTCTAGCCCCTTCCTCTGCTGCCCGCCATGGCCCCTGCCCAGGACCCCAAAGTGGACTCCTGTGTTCTCTGGGCAGTTTCCGGTGTCTCCAGGACCCTGATTCCTGAAATAACACCCCCAAGAGTTTCCCTAAGACACTTAATTTACTCCTCCCCGCCTCGGCCCTCCATCCGCCCCTGTCCAGGTCACTATGTGACATCAAGGGCCCTGGCGGTACTGACCTCTGAGAGAAGAAAGGCGATAACCTCAAGGACCCTCCTCCTGGGAGGCCACAGATTCTGCAGCCTCACGACACAGACGCTCACTGGCCCTATCCTCACACTCATCACGGTTAAAGCATCCAGAGAACTACTATGTGGACCTACCAGCTGGATCTCAACTACAATGAAGAAATCAAGACAGAAGGAATACCCCTACCTCTCACCCAATTCTCCTCCCAGAACATGGACAGAAAGCACATAGCCACATACATGCGCAGCAATGGCCATAGGCTGAAGCAGGTATTTGCCAAAATGGGGGTGCCAAGCAATAAGCATGCGCCATAAAGAATGGGCGTGCTCGGTAATGGGCATGTGCAACTATGGGCACGGACACTAACTTGGTGGTGCAGTGGGCTTGTCAATTTCCCACCCCTGTTGCCAAGACTTGCAACTACCAGGTACTTGAGAATGAGAAAAGGTCCTCGAAGAGATGGTTTTGTTTGTTTGCTTGGTTGTTTTTAACTTTCACCCAATCTTTCTTATTCCTGAAAGATTTTGGACATACAGTGCCTGACTATCCTTTGTGGAGAGTGTCAGAACGATGACTGTGATAGAAATTGATAGGAAAGGGTCTAATACCCATTTTTGCAGGTGCCTCGATTAATCACTTCCTTCTCTGCTTATTTTTTCCTCTCGCTTACAAGGAAATGTCTTACTTTCAGAGATTAAACAGACCCACTTTCTTTACTTTTGGCTTGTCTTACTACACATTTAAGTCTCTGGATTGGTAACTGACCCCCTCATTCCATCCCCTTCCCCCGATTATTCCTGTGGTAATTGAGTCAGTGTCAGGTTCAGAAATAGTCTTAGATAATGGTCCTATGATCTAGGCTCATCCCGTTATCACATGGAATACAGCCATGGGGACTGTGCTCATCTTATATTTCTCTAACAACAGCAAACAATCTGATTAGCAAACTGACGTGGTTGCCTATACTGTCAGGAGAGGAACCACCTGGACAGAGCTTTAGTAGGTTCTAAGATGTGGCAGGGAAGAAGAGATATTTATTCAGATTCTGAAGTGTGGTATAAAGGCGTTCTTTCATTGAGTGGGCCGGGTGAGATTACAATTAGGTAAGAATGCTGATATCATAGTTTAAGTCTGGGCAACAGGACAAGGGAAGAATTTTATGACAAAACGTATAAAGGATCTTTGTGTTAAAAAATGGCATTTGGCTCTTTTTATTCAAGAATTGATGCGTCTTTCAGGTAGTTCCTGAAGTGAATAATAAAGTTATTTGCAACTTTTATCTTCTTAGGGAAGAGATTCCTGCATTAGTAAATTTCTGCTGATGAAGCCAGTGGATGTAACTTTTAATGTAGACAATGTTCTCTGTTCAGTTTCCATCCCATGACTTTTACATAATTTTTCGGTTCGGTGTGGTGAGTAGTATACGTCAGACAAGAGAGGAAGGGGGAGCTAATCAGGAAGTAGTATTTTGTAAATAAATTATGAGATTTGGTTGTACTAACTCCTACGGATTTTATCACTGTTTTTTTTCTTTCAATTTTTCCTGAATTTATTGAGGTGATACTGGTTACTAAAGTTACTCAGGTATCAAGTGTACAATTCTATGAGGCATCACCTCTATGTTGCATTGTGTGTTCACCACTCAGACTCAGTCTCCTTCTGTCGTCATTCATCTGCCCTTGACCCTCTTCTACCTGCCCCCACCCGCTTTCTCTTTGGTGATCACCGTAGTATTGTCTGTCTCAGGGTTTTTCTTTTTCTTTTTTGCTTAATACCTTCACGTTTTCACCCGACCCGCCTGTCTCCCTCTCCCCTGACACCCATCAGTCTGTGTACTGTATCTATGAGTCTGTTCCTATTTTCTTTGTTAGATTATTATATTAGATTCCACATGTAAGTGGAATCATGGTATTTGTCTTTCTCTGGCTTATTTCACTTAGCTTCATATTCTCCAGGTCCATCCATGCTGTCACAAAGGGTAAGATTTCCTACATAGTATTTCATTGTGTAAATGTACCACAGCTTTTTCTATCCTCTCATCTACTCATGGGCACCTGGGCTGCTTCCATATCTTGGCTACTGTCAGGAATGCTGCAGTGAACATAGGAATGCATATATTTTTGAATTAATGTTTCAGGTTTCTTTGCATATATTCTCAGAAGTGGAATTGCTGGGTCACAAAGCAGTTTCATTGTTAATTTTTTTGATGAAACTGCATGCTGTTTTGCTCGGTGGTTCCACAAATCTGCATTTCCATCAACAGTGCACAAAGGTTTCCTGTTTTCCACATCCTACCAACACTTACCGTTTGTGGATTTATTGATTGTTGCCATTCTGACAGGTGGGAGGTGTTATCTCATTGCAGTTTAACCTTGTATTTCTCTGGTGATTAGTGATGTGCATCATTTCATGTCTATTTCCGATCTGTATATCCTCTTTGAGAAGTGTTTATTCAGATCTTTTGCTTATTAAAATTTTTAAAATTAAATTTACTGTGGTGACGGGCGCTGGGGATGGCTCTGTAGCCTCTGCCTCAGGCGCTAGAGTGGCTCTGGTCGCAACATGGCCACGCCCAGGATGGGCAGAGCATCGCCCCCTGGTGGGCAGAGCTTTGCCTCTGGTGGGCGAGCCGGGTGGATCCCGGTCGGGCACATGCGGGAGTCTGTCTGACTGTCTCTCCCCGTTTCCAGCTTCAGAAAAATGGAAAAAAAAAAATTTACTGTGGTGAAATCGGTTAATAGTATTATAGGTTTTACGTGTACAAGGTTTTAATACATCATGTGTACACTGTGTGGTGTACTCACCGTGCAAAGTGAAGTTTCCTTCCGTTACCATTTATCCCACTTCCCCTCCTGTGCCTCCCCCACCTCATTTTCCTATTGAATCGCCCCGAGTTGTCTGTGTCCATGAGGGTTTTTCTTAATCCCTTCTCCTATTTTACCCAGCACCCCAGGTCCTCTCCCCTCTTACTGCTGTTCGTCTCATTTCTGTTTCTATGAGGTCATTTCTGTTTTTTTAATTTTGTTCATTAAATTCCTTTGCACATTTTAAAATTGGGTTGTTTGTTTCTTTTGTGTTGAATTTTGTATATTTGTTATAAATTTTGTGTATTACCTAACCCCTTATCTGATGTATCTCTGGTGAATACGTTCTCCCATTCAGTGGGCTATCTTTTCCTTTTACTGTTAGTTTCCTTTATTGTGCAAAAACTTCTTAGTGGATTCAGTCCATTTGTTTATTTTTTCTTTGCACAAGGAGATATATTAGGAGAAAAATATCGCTGCAAAGAATGTCCAAGATTTTACTGCTTATGTTGTCTTCTTAAATTTTTATAGGTTGAAATCTTACATTTAAGTCTTTAACCCATTTTGAGTTTATTTTTGTAGGTGTAAGAAGGTATTCAGTTACATTTTTGACCTTGCATTTGTCCAGTTTTCCCAACTTCAGTTATTAAGAGAATGCCTTTACTACGTTGAATGTTCTTGCATCCTTTATCAGATAATTGATCATAAAGGAGTGTGTTTAATTCTGGTTCCATAAAATTACTGAATTATTAGTTCTAGTTCTGTGATATACGGCATTAATATCTTGATAGGCATTGCACCGAATCTATAGATTACTTTGGGTGTTATAGAATTTTTTTTTTTGTACTTTTCTGAAGCTGGAAACGCGGAGACAGTCAGACAGACACCCGCATGCGACCGACCGGGATCCACCCGGCACGCTCACCAGGGGGCGATACTCTGCCCCTCCGGGGCGTCGCTCTGTCGCAACCAGAGCCATTCCTGCGCCTGAGGCAGAGGCCATGGAGTCATCCCCAGCACCCGGGCCATCTTTGCTCCAATGGAGCCTTGGCTGCGGGAGGGGAAGAGAGAGACAGAGAGGAAGGAGAGGGGGATGGGTGCAGAAGCAGATGGGCGCTTCTCCTGTGTGCCCTGGCTGGGAATCGAACCCGGGATTTCTGTACGCCAGGCCGACGCTCTACCACTGAGCTAACTGGCCAGGGCCAGTAACTTTTATTGATGTTATTTCTTCTCATCCATGAACATGTAATATTCTTCCATTTATCTGTGTCATCTACACTTTCTTTGTTCAGTGTCTTATAATTTTCTGTGTACAGGTTTTAATATCTTCGTTAAACTTACTCCTAAGTATTTTATTTTTTTGAAGCAGTTATAAATTAAATTGTTTTCCTGGATTACATTTCTGATAGATCATTATGGGTTTATAAACATGTAACTGATTTCTGAATGTTTATTTATTATCTTGTTACTTCACTGAATTAATTCATCAGTTCTAGTAGTTTTTTTGGAGGAATACTTAGAGTTTTCTATATACAGTATAATGTAATCTGCCATTAGTGACAGTTTTACTACTTACTTTCCAAATTAGATGCTTTTTCTTTCTTCTTCCTGTCTGATGTTGTGGCTAAGACTTCCGGTGCTCTGTTGAATGAGAGTGTTGAAAGTAGATATTCTTACTTGTTCCTGATCTTAAGTGAAATGTATTTAATTTTTCTCCATGAGTATAATGTTCTGTTGGTTTCTCACATGTGGCCTTTAATATGTTGAGATATGTTCCCTCTATTCCCACTTTACTGTCATTATTATTATTATTTTAATTCTATCATAGATGGGTGCTGGATTTTATCAAATGATTTTTTTCTGTATCTATTGATATGTTTATGTGACTTTTATCCTTCATTTTATTTATGTTGGGTATCATGTTTGTTGATTTGTGCATATGTTACTAACCTTTCATCCCCTGAATAAATCCCTTTTGATTATGGTGTTTGATTTTTAAAATTTTTATTGCTGGATTTGGTATACTAATATTTAATTGAGGATTTTTGCACATTTGTTCATCAGGTATATTGGCATATAATTTTTTTTAGTGTCTTTATCTAGTTTTGGAATTAAGATAATGTTGGCCTGGTAAAATGAACTTGGGTTCTGTTTTTTGTTTTGTTTTGTTTTTTTTTTCATTTTTTCTGAAGCTGGAAACAGGGAGAGACAGTCAGACAGACTCCCGCATGCGCCCGACCGGGATCTACCCGGGACACCCACCAGGGGTCGACGCTCTGCCCACCAGGGGGCGATGCTCTGCCCATCCTGGGCATCGCCATATTGCGACCAGAGCCACTCTAGCACCTGAGGAAGAGGCCACAGACCCATCCCCAGCGCCCGGGCCATCTTTGCTCCAATGGAGCCTTGGCTGCGGGAGGGGAAGAGAGAGACAGAGAGGAAAGCGCGGCGGAGGGGTGGAGAAGCAAATGGGCGCTTCTCCTGTGTGCCCTGGCCGGGATTTGAACCCGGGTCCTCCGCACACTAGGCCGACGCTCTACCGCTGAGCCAACCGGCCAGGGCTTAGGTTCTTTACATCTTGAATTTTATAAGGTAGTCTGAGAAGGACAAGTGTTAATTTTTATTTGAATGTTTGGTAAAATCACCTGTGAAGCCATCTGGCCCAGATCTTTTGGTTCTTGTGTGTTGTTTATTTTTACATATATATATTTACAACTCCAATTTCATTCGCTTTAATCATCCTGTTCAAATGATCTGATTCATTCTGATTCAATTTTGGAAGACTGTACGCTTCTACGAATTTATCCATTTTGTTCAGATTGTCCAATTTGTTGGCATATATTTCTTCGTAATATTTTCTTACCAACCTTTGTATTTCTGTAGCGTCAGTTTTACTTCTCTTTCCCTTCTGATTTAATTTCTTTAATCTTTTTCCTTGATGAGTCCAGCTAAAGGTAGATTAATGTCTTCTATCTTTTCAAAGAACCAACTCTTTTTTTTTTATTTAGAAAATGAATTTAATGGGGTGACATTGATCAGAAAGAATACATAGGTTTTAGGTAAACATACATCTCGATAGTATTTGGACTGGTAATTCCATGTGTGCCCAGCACCCAAAGTCATATTGTTTTCCATCACCCCCTACAACCCTGCTTCTGGTAATCATTTCACTTTCATCTATGTCCATGATTCTCATTTTTATGTCCCACATATGTGTGAAATTATATGGTTTTCAGCTTTTTCTGATTTACTTATTTCAGTTAGTATAATATTCTCAAGGTCCATGCATGTTGTCTTAAATGGCAATATGTCTTCATTTGTTATAGCTGTGTAGTATCCATTTAATATATGTACTATATAGTCTTTATTGAATCCTCTATTGGGGGACACTTTGGTTGTTCCCATGTCTTGGCCACTGTGAATAATGCTGCGACAAACATGGGGAAGCATGTGTCCTTGCATACCAGTATTTTTGAGTTTTTCAGTTAGATAACCAGTAGGGGGAATGATGGGTTATATGGTAGCTTTATTCTTTCTCAAACTGTTTATTATATTGACTTTAGAGAGAGAGAGGGGGGAACGGAGAACAACAATCTATGTCCGTTTGTGCTCTTACAGAGAATTGAACCAGCAACCTCTGTGCTTCGGGACAATCCTCCAAACAACTGAGCTATCCAACCAGGGCAGCAGCCCTATTCTAATTTTGGGGGGAACTATAATATTATCTTCTATAATGGCTGTACCAGTTTATTATCCATCAACAGTGATTGATCTAATCAACTCTTACTACAAAAGGATAAAGTGACAACTGTACTCCATTTACATAGGAAGAAACTGCAGGTGAAAGTTTCAGTGACCTGCCAGCTGGAAAGTAGGATCATTTGAATTTGAACCAAGTCTTCCTCTGTCCAAAGATTGAGATCTTCTCCTTATGTTCCTACTGGGATGGTTTAAAGAGATACAATCTCCATATTTAAAAATGCACCTATATGAAGAGTACAGTTCTATAAATTTTAACAAACGTATATTCCTCAAGATCCTATATCGCTGATATTCGTCAGAGATTGGACACAGCGCATTTAGGTCTGGGAGTAGGGAACTGTGTGTGTGTGTTTGTGTGTGTGTGTGTGTGTTTGGGGGGGGTAAGGTGTCACTACAAATAATCCCTATACTTTGTGAGGGATCTTATGGAATGATGATGTAGCCAAAGTTGGGAGAGAAGGCAGAGGGAATAAAGAGATAAAAATGCAGGGAGGTATTTGAGATGGAGGAGTCTATGTCGGGGAGAAGTGAGAGACAGGGGGGAGCCATACCATGGGAATCTCTAGTCCAGACTCAGGAGTAAGAGGAAGTAACAGCGTTTATGAACTCTCACTATGCACCAAGTACTCTTTTGAGGTTCTTAAGCAGGGGTCCCCAAACTACGGCCCACAGGCCACATGTGGCCCCCTGAGGCCATTTATCCAGCCCTCGCAGCACTTCCGAAAGGGGCACCTCTTTCATTGGTGGTCAGTGAGAGGAGCATAGTTACCATTGAAATACTGGTCAGTTTGTTGATTTAAATTTACTTGTTCTTTATTTTAAATATTGTATTTGTTCCCGTTTTGTTTTTTACTTTAAAATAAGATATGTGCAGTGTGCATAGGGATTTGTTCATAGTTTTTTTTATAGTCCGGCCCTCCAATGGTCTGAGGGACAGTGAACTGGCCCCTGTGTAAAAAGTTTGGGGACCCCTGTTCCTAAGTAATCTTAACTGTAACCTTGTAAGATAGTCTTTTGTGAATGAGACATGGGAGTTTAAGTAATGAATTCAGGACCCTAGTAAATAATCAAGTGCATAAATAAGTAAAGCAGAAAATGAAACCCACTCGGTCAACTCTAGAACTCATAGACCACTTAACCACTGTATTGTATTACCTTACAGTTATAGACTTGACTACATCAAGTGCCGGTTTCCCAGACCTAGAGTCTGCAGACTCCTAAGTGGTGATTTCATTTAAAAATACCAGATGAAAAAAATAGCCCTTTGTGGGGCTTAAGTAGGAAGGAGGTATCCTTTGCATTTTGACCCATCCAGCCTTCCCCAAACCATTTTAGGGTATCTTTGGGCCTCCAAGAATCACATTTCTCCCTTTAGAAGCATTACAGTTTTTAAACATATCAACTGTCTCTAAAAGAGTTATCAGCATGAACCAGGAGGACCAGCTAATCCACAACCTGCTGTTGGCCGTTCAGAGCAACGTGGCCAGGCTCCACTGGCACATATATCCCAAGGCCATGGGCTTTTCATGCCACCCTCGGCTTTCTATAAAGAGAAAAAAACGTATAAAGCCTACTCTAGAAGCCTGAGATGTCAAATTCAGGATATGGGCCCCAGGACTCCTGCATTCCAGTGACAAGGAAGCAGGCTCTGTACTTTAGCAGACCGGATATGTAGGTCTTCCCTTTAATTTGGAACTTGGCGAAGATTAAACGCCCCCTGGAGGACAACATTATAGTGTCTCTGTAAGGACTGCCATTGGGAGATGCCTATCAGAATACATCCCTGTTTGGGAGAACTTGGTTCCCCTTGCTCCAAGTTTCTATGGGACACAAAGACTTTAAAGCCAGTATCTCCCATGGTGGAGAGCAAACTGTCCGACGAATATAGTCATGTTCCCCAGCCATCTCTATCAGAAATTAAACGGATCTTTTGATCTAAAAAAAAAAAAAAAAAAGAAATAGGAAAATGAAGGGTATGTTAAGATAAGCTTTCAAAATTGTAAATAAATTGTATTTATTGGACTGTGTGTGTCACATTCATTTTAGAAAAGCTTTCACAAGGTACATAATCCATTTCAGGCTGCTACTTTAAAATTGTACTAATAAGAGCTTCGTTTCCTGACAACCAAACACATTAGTGAGGGGAAAGTACCCACACAGGAAAACCCCTGAGGGGTGTTGTAGTGAAGGCCTGTTCTTGTTCAGAGGTGGCAAAGCTAGATCCCCACATTCTAGTTTGTAATTCTCTGCATCCGGGGACTTAAGAGGTGCCTCCTAGGTTAATAATTATCCTATGGCTTGATTCTCATATGCGTATTTTCAGATAATACTATAGGTGCAAGTGATTTTTAAAAAATAATTTAGTTCCATTACACTATTTAATAATAAAATTTATTTTTAAATATAAGACCAATTGAAAAGAATATTAAGTGTCTGTTTTCTTGTGTTAACAGCAACCTGTGGGACCCCTTCGTGACCAGCACTAAAGGGAATGCAGTCCCCGTCCCCTCACCCCAGACTGACCGACATCTCACGATGCCAGCGAGTGGGAAGTGCTTCCTGAGGCTCACGGCTTTACACAACAAGGTCTGACATGGATGCTCTGATATTGCTCCCAACATGCTTCCTAATTTTTCAAACCTTTGCTTATATACATAGAGAGCTGCCTGTTCTAGGGCAGTAAGGTTTTCAAAATGAACTCTCATCTTATTTACGGCTCATACCTTCTTATCTTCTAAATATTTTAAATAGCAGCTTCTCTGCTCAACTTTCTCATTTAGCATCATAACCTCAATCTTTTAAATTAAAAAATACCATGGGGGCTCAGGCCAGATGGGTCAGTGGATAGAGCACTGTTCCAGTGTGCCGAGACACAACTAGTGGAACAAGTTGATGCTTCTCTCTTGTTCTTTCTACCTTCCCTCCTCTCAGGATTTAGGCTCAAACACCAGTTCAAGTCTCACAGTCCCATAGCCCCCAATAGCTATTTGTCACAGAATCCCTCACCCACATTGGAAGGAAGGAGATACAGGGTATGAATGCATCATTTCTGAACGAGGGAGCTGAGATTCAGAGATGTTAAGTTACCTTCCTGAAGTGTCTCCAGGTAAGGAGGGGGAGAGGGGCACTTGCAGGAAGCTCTGTTGACAACAAAGCTCTCGCTCCACCCACTTCTAACAGCTGAGGCGTGAATGCCTGTGGACAATGGTCTGCTAAGGCAGGAGGAGAGTAAGATCTGGTTCAACAGAACACTCTGTTGTGGGGGGTGCAGAACATTGACATGATAGCCATTACCACTTATATCAGTCTCTTTGAGCCTGAAAGGTCCTTTCTCATGTCAACATTTCCCCCCCACCGCATTCTCCTCCCAAGGTAGCTGCTGGGTGCAGGAGGAAGCTCAGGCCACCCTGTGCGGATGGGGGAGGCCAGGGGCTCTGCCTGCCTCATTCTGCTGCTGGCCTCGCTGCTCTTAGGTGGGGCGACCCAGCTCTGTTATTGGGGCATCTGACTTGCCACCGCTGGTTTGAACCATCTTCTCTGTGGTCCACCCACACCTCCCCTGCTGCCCCATGCTGTGGACTCACCAGTCAACACCTCAGCCGTCTTCTGTGTCCTAGAGGCAGGTAGGAGCTGTGTGTTCCCATCCACGCCACACTCAGAACCACCTGGGAGTGGGGCCAGTATATCAGCCCACCAGCCCAGCTGCCTTTTCATTCTTTCCGGCTCTTCTACCCAAGGAGGCCATTATTCAATTATACACTCCACAAATATTTTTCAATATCTGTTAAGTATCAGGTACGAGACTCGTCCTCAGGAGCCGTATGTTAAGTGCCCATACAAACCACACAGGAAGCAGTGTCATAATGATCACAAAACTTCTCTGAAGCCCCTAGTCTTTTCTGGCAACATCTGGATTGCCTTGTCAAGCCCCTGGTGTGTTTTACCAACTGTCCCACTTCCCTCCTGAGGCTCACACCTCCTGGCAAAGATGTGGGGTAAAACATGGATGTTGACACCGGCCTTCTCACCTTCCATCTTCCCGTCAGGCGCCTTCTCTGAGCGTCAGGCAGCCTCCCAGTGCTCCGTCCCCTCTGCCAGAAACTGCTGTCCCATCACGGCCTTCTCTTTCCCCAGGCGGTCTTCATCCCAGCCTTCCTTGGGTTAGAAGGCTCAGCCTCAGGGCCTGGTCTCCACATTGTAAGGGTCTGGGAGGAAAAGTACACAAAATTATCTAAGAAGGCAAAGATACAGTGGCATGTATTTTACACCCTCATTTTCTGAAGACTTCCAACGCTATCCATCTAATCTCAGCCTCCTCTGTGTGCCAGAGCTAAATTTTGAACTAGATTTGTACCTGTATGTCTAATAGGTGTCTCATATGTAGCAAGCCCCATAGTGAATAAGTTTTCTTCCCTTAACTCTGTCATCTCCTACATTTCATCACCTTAACTGGGACCTTGACTCATTCCACTTACTCTCTTTTCAATCCTACACCCACTTCATTATCAAGCACTTACCAGGTTTATCTTTGAAATGTCTGAGAAATCCACTGTATCCTTTTAGTTCTTATTCTCATGATCTCACATCGGATCATTGCCATATCCAACGGTCTTGTCTCTAGACTCTTCCTCACCCCCCAGCAATGGTCCAGTGTTCTCCCTCTGCCCTGTCCACAGGTCATTAGGAAGTGGGAGGGGGTGAGGAGGTACCATTGTGTTTATCCCAGTGACTTTCTATTCTGCTGGTAGGATGCTAATATTATTCCGTTTGCAGGACAGCCCTATACAAAATGTGTGAAGCAGAACTAGTGGGCGATACAGATCATGAGATTTATTGCAAGGAATTGGTTTATATGATTGAAGGGGTTGGTAGGGAAAGTCAACAATTAACAGGGCAGGCTGGCTTGAAAGGCAGGCTGGAAGTCTTGGGTGCAGGCCAACACTCATGTCCACAGATGTCATTTCTTTTTCATCTCAGAGAAACCTCGGTTCTCCTTCAAAGACCTTCCAAAGATTGAGACTGTTCCACCCCGGCAATCTAGAATGACCTCTTTTCCTTAGTCATATTCTATGTGTCTACCAAAACTATCTTTCAAAAACATCTTATCTTGATAAATTATCCTATGCTTAAAACAGTGGGTACATGTTCATATATCAAGTCCTAGAAATTTAAACTTCAGTGAATTAAAAAATAAAGATTTCTATGATAATCTGATATTGTCAAACTATTGAAATATGTCACACATACTTACCATCTTAAACTGTCAAGTCTTACTGATTTTATTCGGCATCTTTGTTAAAAATCATTTGACAGTATATATGTGAATTTATCCCTGAGCTCTATTCTGTTATGTTGTAATTTCTTTTTTTTATGTGAGAGTCGGGGAGGCAGAGACAGAGTTCTCCATGTGCCCTGACCAGGATCCACCCGGCAGGCCTACTAGGGGGCGATGCTCTGCCTGTCCAGGGCCACTGCTCCATTGCTCAGCAACCAAGCCATTTTAGTGCCTAAGATGAATTCATGGAGAGATCCTCAGCGCTTGCGCCAACGCGCTCAAACTCTTTGAGCCATGGCTGTGGGAGGGCAGTAGAGAGAGAAGGGGGAAGGGTGGAGGAGCAGAAGGCCGCTTCTCCTGTTTGCCCTCACTGGATGTTGAACCCAGTTTTTCCACATACTGGGCCGATGGTCTACTGCTGAGCAAACTGGACACGGTGTAAATTTTAATGTTTTTTTTTTTTTTTTTTTTTTTGTATTTTTCTGAAGCTGGAAACGGGGAGAGACAGTCAGACAGACTCCCGCATGCGCCCGACCGGGATCCACCCGGCACGGCCACCAGGGGTGACGCTCTGCACACCAGGGGGCGATGCTCTGCCCCTCCGGGGCATCGCTCTGCCTCGACCAGAGCCACTGTAGCGCCTGGGGCAGAGGCCAAGGAGCCATCCCCAGCGCCCGGGCCATCTTTGCTCCAATGGAGCCTTGGCTGTGGGAGGGGAAGAGAGAGACAGAGAGGAAGGAGGTGGGGGGGTGGAGAAGCAAATGGGCGCTTCTCCTATGTGCCCTGGCCGGGAATCGAACCCCGGTCCCCTGCACGCCAGGCCGACGCTCTACCGCTGAGCCAACTGGCCAGGGACTTAATAAGTTTTGAAATCAATTGCGTAAGTCCTCCAATTTGTTCTTCTTTGTCAAGTTTGATTTGGCTGTTCTTGATCTGTTTATTTCCTTATTGATTTTAAAATAATTTTGTCAATTTCTTTAAAAACCATGTGGAAATTTTTATTTCTACTCCTTGTTTTTTTTTTTAATTTTTTTTTTCATTTCAGAGAGGATTGACACACACACATACACACAGAGTGAGAGAGAGAGAGAGAGAGAGAGAGAGAGAGAGAGAGAGAAGGTAGGGAGGAGCAGGAAGCATCAACTCCCATATCAACTCCCATATGTGCCTTGACCAGGCAAGCTTGGGGTTTCAAACTGGCGACCTCAGCATTCCAGGTCGACGCTTTACCCACTGCACCACCACAGATCAGGCTCTACTCCTTGTTTTAACAAGGAGAAGATATTCACATCACTTTGAAAAAAATCAATCTCGTATTTTACTTATTCAACAAAATATATTAAGCACCTACTTTCTTCTGGGAACTGTTCAAGTCTGGTATTATAACAGTGAACAGAACAGTCAAAGCACCCCATCTTCATAGTGTCTGTTTTATATAGAAAATAAACTTAATTGTTATCGTATATGTACAAAAATGATAAGAAAGCAAGGTAATAGTAAGTGATTGGTATATGTGCAGAGAGGCTATTTTAAGTAGAGACGTCATGGAAAACCCCAATAAGTACCTGGTATCTAAGAAGAAACCAGAATACTTTAAAGGGGTGAGTCATGCGAATATCTGGAGACAGAACGTTGCTAGCAGAGGGAATAGCAAGAAGATCTTGAGGGGGGAGTGCCTGCCAAGTTCAAGGAGGGAGCAAGGAGCCTGTGGGCAGACAGTGAGGGATGGGGAGGGTGTCTTCCGTGGTACAGATGGAATGATGTGTGTTTAAGAAAGGGGTGCCATAGTGCTTCAAAATGGTGTGCAGAGCCAGAAGTGGAAGTGGGTAATTGGCTAAGAAGATACTGCATTAGGACCGGGCAAAAAATGATGGTGATTCTTTTCCTTGATTTTTCATTCTTACTCTATTGATTCTTTAACAGTTTGGCAATTTAATGTTATGTGCTGTATGTGCTATTTCACAAGAATTAGGTCTTTCTCTGTGTAACTATGTTAAAAAATGGAACAGATCGTGGGAATCTAATTTTTGAGTTTCATCCCTATTGATATCACCCATGTCTAATTTCATTCTGTGGAATGCCTTCAGCATTTCTGCTTTTCAATTACATTTCTGGTTTTTGACAAATCCAAATTAAATTGTCTTAAGACTTGATAATTCTCTGTGCATTGTTTTTCCTACATATTAAGTGATATCGCTTGATTCTGGCCCCTTTGGAGAATCTTTTGGAAACATGAACGCAGATTCAGTTCATGTCTGTGTCCCAGTCCTGGAACAGGGTGGAGGTCTGTGCGTGCTGATGTACGCCATGTTGTCTGTTCTCAGTAGTGAAATTTCAGACTGTGGCTCTCTCCCTTCATCTTTATTAGCGTTATCATTCCAGCAAATCTGTCCTTGAATTAGGAATACTAGGTTAGTTATGGGGTGGGGGGGGGGAAACATTACTAAAATGGTAAATTTAATGCTAGAATTTTAGCCTTAATTATTATAATCTATTCATTCTCTAATTTAATTTAGTGACAGCACATAAATATGCTCTTGTATTTTAAGAAGTTTTAATTAAGAGTCATGATAATAGTGGGATCATAATTGTGTACATTTTATTATATGAAGGTGAAATGTTTAGTATTATATAAATATTTTAACAAGTTCAGAACAAAATAATTGATATGCCAACATGAAGAGATAGTTTTCTTTATTATGGAATATTAATAAATTTAGCTACTTTTAAAGCCCAGACATCAATTGTTCTGCTTTAAATTGAACATATTCTTCTTCTACTTGACATGTGGGCCATGAGAGAAAGAAAATGCTTCAAGGTTTGATCCATGAAATTAGACATGAGTCAAACTACTCTGTAGCTGAAAGAATTCTGTGCTCATGTGGGGGACCAGACTCTGGCCCTGCTCCACCAGCCCCTCTCTGTGATGGCAAAGCCCATGGCCCCAGGGCAATCCTTGGAGAGGAGCCTCTGAGTGATCTAAACCTTCTGCCTTTATTACTATAATACTTGCCAGGAAAGAATTGAGAATGGGCTGGCTTGACGTTTACCCATTTTTAGCTGGGTTTTATAGTCTCATGCAGTGTATAGATTGACAATTAAAATCCAATAAGCCATAACATTTTATTTCAATTTACAAATTAATTATTCTGTATACTGGAATTTGATTGTGCACAGAAGAGTTTCAATCTCTTTTATTATCACATACATGCTGGTCCTACTAAGTTGTGGTCACTGTGTTATGACCTTCTTAGCGATATCAATTAATAAATTCAACTCACAAAAAATATTACTGTGTGTGGGTACATACCAGAGTATGCTTGGTCATTTGTTTCTTGTCTAGGGCACAGTGTACTTACTGCACAGAGGTGCCAATCCACAAATACTGGTTAATTAGTTCAGTGATTTTTGTCTTAACATAAAGTCTGTATTTCTCACTGTTACAAGACTGAAATATCACCTACTGCCTTGAGTCTAGAGCCTTTGCCATAGTCACAGTTTAAGGCTCCCCTCGTCCTTTTCCTTAAGATTCTGTTGCTCAGGCAACAAGAGTTCCCATGCCTGCCTGCATTCTGTTGCTAAGGCAACAGGGTTAGTTGGCAGGCTGGTTTAAGACATCAGATGTTTACAATATGAGAGATGCCTGTGGTTCACAACTTCTTGATCACTCCGTGTATGCATAATGGTCTTTAGGGATGTGTACCTGACTGTAGTCTTCGTATTTAAAGATAATTGTGGACGTTTATAACCTTCCAATACCATACACGTGGCCAGAAATACCCTTTTTTAATATCAGGAACTGTAGATCTTGCCTCCCTTTAGCAAAAGTATTGCTTATTTTCAATTGTAGATATTCTCCACCCATATCTCTTTTTCGTAATGCATAATCTAGTTTTACTTAAATTGAATAAACACTAGTTGATCTCTGCTTACCAGAGTCAACCTGGCACAATCAAAAAATCTTGATTTGGCCCTGGCCGGTTGGCTCAGTGGTAGAGTGTCAGCCTGGCGTGCGGAAGTCCCGGGTTCGATTCCTGGCCAGGGCACACAGGAGAAGCGCCCATCTGCTTCTCCACCCCTCCCCCTCTCCTTCCTCTCTGTCTCTCTCTTCCCCTCCCACAGCCAAGGCTCCATTGGAGCAAAGATGGCTCGGGCGCTGGGGATGGCTCCATGGCCTCTACCCCAGGCGCTAGAGTGGCTCTGGTAGCAAAAGAGCGACACCCTGGAGGGGAAGAGCATCGCCCCCTGGTGGTCAGAGCGTCGCCCCCTTGTGGGCGTGCCAGGTGGATCCTGGTCGGGCGCATGCAGGAGTCTGTCTGACTGTATCTCCCTGTTTCCAGCTTCAGAAAAATACAAAAAAAAATCTTGATTTACTGCTCGAAGACCATGTTCTTTCTTTTCAGCAGAGGTTCTACACTTTCCTGGCTCGGTGCTCATTTGTTTCTGGCTGGTACTGGAGCAGGAGTGGAGCCACGGGAGAACTACACTACTTTCCCATATGACAGCAGCTCCACTGACACTGTGGGTAGATGAAAGCTCTTGTTTGACAGCACTCAACGCTGCATGATACACAGAACTTGTTTATGAATTTCACAACTAAAGAAGACTTTTAAGCAGTAAATACTGCCTAGCTCTTACAGAATGGTCACCTTTGCCACAGAAAATATTATCCTAACACTTGTAAGCCAACTCTCTAATTTCATAGGGCTACACATTTCTTCTTTGACAGTATGGACTGATTTTCACAATTGGATTACATTATGTGATACAGCTGTAATGCACATGAAAATATTTCCTTCCTTCAGAGATATATTTCATAGAATTTTACAAGAAATAAATTTCTAGAACTCCATTTCCTACTACAGCGACAAAATAATTATTCAAATAACTCACCCCATAAGTGACGTAATTCAGTGAGAATTTAAACAATTACAAAGCTTACAGGACCTCCAGTGTCTACCGTAGTTGCCGTGGTGTGGGGCGGGGGCAGCAGCCTAATACATTCAGTGCTTCTGCTTCTGGTGTGGTCTGTGAATTCTGGATGACCACACCAGAGTTGAAGAAAGTTGGAAGTGATGACCTCTCAGAATCCTTTGAAACCGTCCATTACTCTGAAATTCTGTTTCATCAGACTAAACTACTTACTGCTGCTCCATGGCCATTTCACTACAGTAGAGGACACAAGCTTCACTGTGTTAAACCTTTCACCATACAACATCTGGGATGTTTTTTCTGTGTTGAAGCATTTCTATCTATTTCACAGCTTTCGCTGTCAGGGGAAACCACCCTCTGTAGCCAAAATGCTCTATTGGTCACACATACTCCATCTGGTTCAATCCAGAGGCAGACTTCCCTAAAAGTTAATCTTACGTTTGTGGGTAGCATTCTATTTCTATGAACAGTGCTGGACTTGTCTAGAAGGGTAGGAGGCAGGATTCCGATGCACTGCTAGGTTTCCTGTGTGATTAAGGAAAGGAGGTGCTAAACGGAGGGAGGCTCAGCTCCTTAGCTCAGCCCCGAGGCGTCCTGCCACACGGGGGCGCTGCTGAGAATCTGCCCTCTGAATATTCTGAGGGCAGAGGCCATCCCTTTCATTTCTTTCTTCATGCCCCTTATATCAGGAACAAGGAGAATAAACTAGGAACCAAACAAGGCTAGTGAGTTTCATTTAATTTTCAAGGCTCTGGAAAAATGGTCTGAGAATAAAACAGAAGAAAAATAATGGGATCAAGACAGGGCCAGTTATAGAGTATTGGGCAGAATGGAAAAGGAAAAGGAAGGGCCTCACAGTTGGATGCAAAGATTTTGGAATTATTCTAATACTTAAGTTAGGTGGTAGATCTCGAAGGCCAATTTTGTATCCTTCATGACTCAGGGAGGTATTACTTGGATGTATCAAAATGTCTATGATTGAAATGAATGGATGGTGTAAGAATCATCAGTCATGTTCATTTGAATTTTATATTTATTCATTCCTACTCAGAAAATGACAATCACATGTCCTATAAGTGGTAGATGTTGTATTGCATTAAACATTGAAGTGGGTTCTTAAAACTTTCTAGGGTACAGATGATTTTTATTTCATTATAAACTATTATGAAATTGGCTGTAAATTCTATTGGAGAAAACAAAGTGGAAGGTTATGTATGGCTGACCTTGGTAGGATCTTAGCCCACTTCCCCGGTGGACGGCACTGAGTCCAACATGCAAAATGATAAGGATATCCAGAATTTTAAAGTAGTGCAAACAAAGGTAGGTTAATAACACTGGAAACTTAGAAAAATTATAATTTTTTTTAAATACAAAAATCATCTAATTTCTTAAGAGTTAGTTTCTTTTCAAGAACAGCAGGCACAAAGTATGGAAAAATAATTTTTCTTACAAAATAGTTTCATTAGAAAATCAGTATGTTATATTAGTGTAAGAACAAAGTCGAGATGATGTCAGAGTAATGGTGCGGTAGGAAGCGATACCGATAAATCTCCCCCAAAACTCAACAAGATCTTCAACCAGAAACAGAAAAACCTATCCTTGGAGCCTGCAGATGTTTCTCAATACACCTGAAGGTATGGTCGAGCGAAAAATTGGCTAAATATATAATCAAAGTCCATAGGAAATAGGGAGTAAGAAATGCTCCACCATCCTCACTAACCTAAATAGGGCTGCTTTCACTGGGAACTGAAAGTATAGAACTAAGGCAGGCAAAGGGGGTGAATAGATCCAGGCCGCGGCACAAACGGCCGAACCAGGGTGTGGCACGGAGATCCAAGCCGAGGAAGAAAAACTGTGCCTGTGGCAACCCAGTCAATACAAGCTAACACTCGCACCAAACCCAGACAAAGAAAGACAAGTGGGGCAGCCATTTTACCCGATCTCCTGGTCTGCGCGTGCAGGTAGTGAGCAAGAGATTCCTCCGAGTGCCTCAGCAGTGGGCGCCTGCCTGTGTTACCCCACAGAGAGGCAGAGTCAGGGGCATTTGTGTGGGACAAAAGCGGAATCTCCAGGCCACCACATCGCCCTGAAAGAGCCACGCACGGGGAGGGAGTGAGAGCCAATTCCAATGCTGGAACTTTTCCGTGCGGATGGGGATTTCACTCAGAGGGTGAGACTGCCGGCCCTGGCCGGTTGGCTCAGCAGTAGAGCGTCGGCCTGGCGTGCGGGGGACCCGGGTTCGATTCCTGGCCAGGGCACATAGGAGAAGCGCCCATCTGCTTCCCTACCCCCCCTTCCTCTCTGTCTCTCTCTTCCCCTCCCGCAGCCAAGGCTCCATTAGAGCAAAGGTGGCCGGGGCGCTGGGGATGGCTCCTTGGCCTCTGCCCCAGGCGCTAGAGTGGCTCTGGTCGCGGCAGAGCGACGCCCCGGAGGGGCAGAGCATCGCCCCCTGGTGGGCAGAGCATCGCCCCTGGTGGGCGTGCCAGGTGGATCCTGGTCGGGCGCATGCGGGAGTCTGTCTGACTGTCTCTCCCCATTTCCAGCTTCAGAAAAATACAAAAAAAAAAAAAAAAAAAAGAGGTTGAGACTGTCCGCCTGATATCCTGGTCTGCACCCAGATAATGAGCGAGAGTTTCCTCCAAGAGCCCGGGAGTGGGTGCCCGCCCGTATTACCGGACAGAGTGGCAGAGCCAGAGGTATTTGAGTGGGTGGAAACCTAGCCTGATTATATTAGCAGCTCTGACTGATTGAGCCTTACCCAGAGCCCTGTGCTGAGTAGTAATAGAGTGGGGAGTTGCCAGCTCTTTGAGCCTCTTACTATCCAGGCAGAGGCAGCAGCAACCCCATAGCTGGATTATCAGGCTCCTAATTGAGGAAGGAAAGACTAGGAGAGAGGTTCCAGGAACACGGACTCTCTCACTGTCGGAGCCTATAAATGCTAATGAGGCTCGACTGCCAACGAGACTGAAGCAGAATACATGACATCGCCATAGAGACTTATCAACTGCAAACCTCTACCTGAGCGTGCCAAAGGGGCAGAACCCGGGGTACAGAGTCACCGACCAGAAAGAGGGAGAGAAAAGAAAAAGCAAGAAGATAACCTCTCAAAATCAAGAATAATCCGCAGACATTATAACCTATCCCATTTTATTATAGTTGTTCGTTTCTCTTATCTTCATTCTTAATTTTTTTTTCCTCCTCCAATTTGGTAGTTTAACTCTCTGCCGGACTTACTCTCTCCTTTCCTTGAACTACACTACCCATCAGTGTTACATCTCCCATTATCTTTTCTTTCTTCTTCCTTTCTCTCTATGAGGGTTGCACTCCAAAACCCTTAACTCTCTCTCTCTCTCTCCTTTTTCTTTTTTCTCCTTTTAGTGGTTCCCTTTTTCTTTCTCTCTATCTTTCTTTTCTGCATCTATATAAGTTTTTCCTTTCTCCTTTACGTCTCCTCTCATTCAAACCTCAATAACGAACAAATTATCTTATCTGGGACTCAAACTTATGTTTGTGGCATTTTGGGGGATTTTTACTTCACCTTTTTAACTCACTAGCAGTGCTCCCATCCCTGGCTCTCCATTTTATCTAGTTCTTGTTCCAGTAAATACAATAGTAATTTTTTAATTTGTCCCCCCATTTTCCTGTTTCCCTCTAATTCCTCTCATCATAACTCTTAGTCAACCAACACCTAAAAGCAAATCAATTTATTCTTGACACAAATTTTTTCCTTATTTGCTTTTTGTGGGTCCATACTCGCCCTTTTGTTTTTGGGGGGGGGTTTGCCCCTTTATTACTTCTCCCCAATTCAGGCCCTCCATTACACGCATTGTTTGTTCAATTTAGTTTGATATAATTCACAGTTCACCACAAGATTTTCTCAAGAACGAGGGTATAGGAGAGGAGAGGAAAAAAGGGGGGGGGGAAGAATTTCCTTTTTTTTAATTTTAAATTTATTTTATTTTTCTTTATTTAATTATTAATTTTTTAAAAATAACAACTTTTCGATTATTTATTTTTTTAACTTTTTATTCTTTCTTAAATCTCATTAATATAATCAAGAAAAGCACCGTCAGATGCCATTAAGGAAGAGAAAATCGAATATCATGGATACAAAAGAAAGGAGGTAACACAGATATATGAGGAAAAATGTATGGAGAATATATTGGAAACCTTGGAGTTAAACGACAGAGAATTTAAAATAGAAATCCTAAAAATACTCAGAGATATACAAGAAAACACAGAAAGGCAATATAAGGAGCTCAGAAAATAACTCAATGAACACAGGAATATATTTCCAAGGAAATTGAAACTATTAAAACAAATCAAACAGAGATGAAAAACTCAATTCACAAGCTGAAAAATGAGGTAACAAGCTTATCTAATAGAACAGGCCAGATAGACGGTAGGATTAGTGATATAGAAGACAAGAAACTTGAGGCACAACAGAGAGAAGAAGAAAGAGACTCAAAAATTAAAAATAATGTGATAGCCCTACAGGAATTATCTGACTCCATCAAAAAGAATAACATAAGAATAATAGTTATATCAGAGGGAGAGGAGAGAAAAAATGGAATGGAGAACATACTCAAACAAATAATAGATGAGAACTTCCCAAGCCTGTGGAAAGATCTAAAGCCTGAAATTCAAGAAGCAAACAGAACTCCAAGTTTTCTTAACACCAAGAAACCTACTCCAAGGCACATCATAATGAAATTGGCACAAACCAATGGCAAAGAAAAAATTCTCAAGACAGCCAGGGAAAAGAAGAATACAACATATAAAGGAAGGCCCATTAGATTATCATCAGATTTCTCAAGAGAAACTCTACAAGCTAGAAGAGAGTAGACCCCAATATTTAAAGTCCTGAAAGAGAGGAACTCTCAGCCAAGACTAATATACCCATCAAAACTATCCTTCACATATGAAGGAGAAATAAAAACATTCATAGATACAGAAAAGATGAGAGACTTTATCATGAGAAAACCCCGACTCCAGCAATTAAAAAGGGAGTTATCCAACCAGATACAAAGAACAAAACAAAACAAAACCACAAGTAAAAACTACACCATGAACACAATAAAACCAAATTTAAACTGTGACAACAACAAAAAGAAAGGGGGGGGGGAGAGGATGGAGATTAACAATAGCAAAGGACGATGCAGTACAAAAGTACTCACAAAATAGTGCACTACAATGAACAGGGTAGGAACCCTTTTCATTACTTAAAGGTAACCACCATTGAAAACACCACAACAGAAACACATGATTTAAAAACATAGCAACAGAGGAAAGATGTATGGAATACAACCAAATAAAAACAAAAGATAGAAAAACGAAAGAGAAGGATCAAACAAGACACAAAACTAACAGAAAGCAATCTATAAAATGGCAATAGGGAACTCACAAGTGTCAATAATTACATTAAATGTAAACAGATTAAACCCACCAATAAAAAGGCACAGAGTAGCAGAAGAAAATCCAACTGTATGCTGCCTACAAGAAACTCATCTAAGCAACAAGGATAAAAACAAATTCAAAGTGAAAGGCTGGAAAACAATACTCCAAGAAAATAACATCCCCCAAAAAAGCAGGCGTAGCAATACTCATATCTGATAATGCTGACTACAAGACAGCAAAAGTACTCAGAGACAAAAATGGCAATTTCATAATGGCGAAGGGGACACTGAATCAAGAAGACATAACAATTTTTAATGTATATGCACAAAACCAAGGAGCACCAAAATATATAAGACAGCTACTTATTAACCTTAAAACAAAAACTGATAAAAATACAATCATACTTCGAGAACTCAATACACCGCTGACGGCTCTAGATTAGTCATCCAAACAGAGAATCAACAAAGATATAGTGGCCTTAAACAGAACACTAGAATACCTGGGTATGATAGATATCTACAGGACATTTCATCCCAAAGTTACTGAGTATACATTTTTCTCCAGTGTACATCGATCATTCTCAAGAATTGACCATATGTTGGGCCACAAAAACAACATCAGCAAATTCAGAAAAATCGAAATTGTACCAAGCATATTTTATGATCATAAAGCCTTGAAACTAGAATTCAACTGCAAAAAAAGAAGAGAAAAATCCCACAAAAATGTAGAAACTAAACAACATACTTTTAAAAAATGAATGGGTCAAAGAAAAAATGAGTGCAGAGATGAAAATATATATACAGACAAATGAAAATCACAATATGACATATCACAATCTATGGAATGCAGCAAAAGCAGTGATAAGAGGGAAGTTCATATCACTTCAGGCGTATATGAACAAACGAGAGAGAGCCCAAGTAAACCACTTAACTTCACACCTTCAGGAACTAGAAAAAGAAGAACAAAGACAACCCAAAACCAGCCGAAGAAAGGAGATAATAAAAAGCAGAGCAGAAATAAATGAAATAGAGAACAGAAAAACTATAGAAAAAGTTAAACAAGTAGCTGGTTCTTTGAAAAGATGAACAAAATTAAAAAACCCTTGGCAAGACTTACCAAGGAAAAAAGAGAAAAAACTCATATAAGCAAAATCCAAAATGAAAGAGGAGAAATCACCACGGACACCGTAGATATACAAAGAATTATTGTAGAATACTATAAAAAACTTTATGCCACTAAATTCAACAATCAAGAAGAAATGGATAAATTCCTAGAACAATACAACCTTCCTAGACTGAGTCAAGAAGAAGCAGAAAGCCTAAGCAGACCTATTAGTAGAGAAGAAATAGAAAAAAACATTAAAAACCTCCCCAAATATAAAAGTCCAGGCCCAGATGGCTATACCAGCGAATTTTATCAAACATTCAAAGAAGACTTGATTCCTATTCTACTGAAAGTCTTCCAAAAAATTGAAGAAGAAGCAATGCTTCCAAACACATTTTATGATGCCAACGTAACCCTCATACCGAAACCAGGCAAGGATGGCACAAAAAAAGAAAACTACAGACCAATATCTCTAATGAATACAGATGCTAAAATACTAAACAAAATACTAGCAAATAGAATACAACAACATATTAAAAAAATAATACATCATGATCAAGTGGGATTCATCCCAGAATCTCAAGGATGGTTCAACATACATAAAACGGTTAACGTATTACACCATATCAACAAAACAAAGAACAAAAACAACATGATCTTATCAATAGACGCAGAAAAGGCTTTCGATAAAATACAACACACTTTTATGTTTAAGACTCTCAACAAAATGGGTATAGAAGGAAAATATCTCAACATGATAAAGGCCATATATGATAAACCATCAGCTAACATCATATTAAATGGCACTAAACTGAAGGCTTTCCCCCTTAAATCAGGAAGAAGACAGGGTTGTCTACTCTCTCCACTCTTATTTAATGTGGTACTAGAGGTTCTAGCCAGAGCAATCAGACAAGACAAAGAAGTAAAAGGCATCCATATCGGAAAAGAAGAAGTAAAGGTATCACTTTTTGCAGATGATATGATCCTATACATCGAAAACCCCAAAGAATCCACAAAAAGACAACTAGAAACAATAAGCCAATACAGTAAGGTCGCAGCATACAAAATTAACATACAGAAGTCAATAGCCTTTCTATATGCCAACAATGAAACATTTGAGAATGAACTTAAAAGAATAATCCCTTTCATGATTGCAACAACAAAAAAAAATACTTAGGAATAATCATAACAAAGAATGTAAAGGACTTATATAATGAAAACTATAAACCATTGTTAAGGGAAATCGAAAAAGATATAATGAGATGGAAGAATATACCTTGTTCTTGGTTAGGAAGAATAAATATAATCAAGATGGCCATATTACCCAAAGCAATATACAAATTCAATGCAATTCCCATCAAAATTCCAATGATATTTTTTAAAGAAATGGAGCAAAAAATCATCAGATTTATATGGAACTATAAAAAACCCCGAATAGCCAAAGCAATCTAAAGAAAAAGAATGAAGCTGGGGGCATTACAATACCTGACTTCAACCTATATTATAGGGCCACGACAATCATGGTATTGGCAGAGAAATAGACACTCAGACCAATGGAACAGAATAGAAAACCCAGAAATAAAACCACATATATATAGTCAAATGATTTTTGATAAAGGGGCCAACAACACACAATGGAGAAAAGAAAGCCTCTTCAATAAAAGGTGCTGGGAAAACCGGAAAGCCACATGCAAAAGAATGAAACTAGACTACAGTTTGTTCCCCTGTACTAAAATTAACTCAAAATGGATCAAAGATCTAAACATAAGACCTGAAACAATAAAGTACATAGAAGAAGACATAGGTACTAAACTCATGGACCTGGGTTTTAAAGAGCATTTTATGAATTTGACTCCAAAGGCAAGAGAAGTGAAGGCAAAAATTAATGTATGGGACTACATCAGACTAAGAAGTTTTTGCTCAGCAAGAGAAACTGATAACAAAATAAACAGACAGCCAACTAAATGGGAAATGATATTTTCAAAGAACTGCTCAGATAAGAGCCTAATATCCAAATTATACAAAGAACTCATAAAACTCAACAACAAACAAACAAACAATCCAATAAAAAAATGGGAAGAGGACATGAACAGACAGTTCTCCCAGGAAGAAATACAAATGGCCAACAGATACTTGAAAAGATGCTCATCTTCTTTAGTTATTAGAGAAATACAAATCAAAACTGCAATGAGATACCACCTCACAACTGTTAGATTAGCTATTATTAACAAGACAGGTAATAGCAAATGTTGGAGAGGCTGTGCAGAAAAAGGAATCCTCATTCATTGTTGCTGGGAATGTAAAGTAGTACAACCATTATGGAAAAAAGAATGGTGGTTCCTCAAAAAACTGAAAATAGAACTACCTTATGACCCAGAAATCCCTCTACTGGGTATATACCCCCAAAACTCAGAAACATTGATATGTAAAGACACATGCAGCCCCATGTTCACTGCAGCATTGTTCACAGTGGCCAGGACATGTAAACAACCAAAAAGTCCGTCAATAGATAACTGGATAAAGATGTGGCACATGTACACTATGGAATACTACTCAGCCATAAGAAATGATGACATCGGATCATTTACAGCAAAATGGTGGGATCTTGATAACATTATACTAAGTGAAATAAGTAAATCAGAAAAAACCAGGAACTGCATTATTCCATACGTAGGTGGGACATAAAAGTGAAACTAAGAAATATTGATAAGAGTGTGGTGGTTACGGGGGCAGGGGGGAGAGGGAGAGGGAAAGGGGGGAGGGGGAGGGGCACAAAGAAAACTAGATAGAAGGTGACAGAGGATAATCTGACTTTGGGTGATGGGTAGGCAACATAATTGAACGACAAGATAACCTGGATATGTTATCTTTGAATATATGTATCCTGATTTATTGATGTCGCCCCATTAAAAAAATAAAATTATTTTTAAAAAAAAGAAGAAAGGAAAGTCATTCAAGGCATTAAGATATTTAGGCTCTTAATCAGCCTCAGGGCTTATAAACAACTGTGATGGAACATGTTTTTCCATTGGTCAGTGGATTGTCAGTTCTGTTCCAGGTTCAGATAGGTTTATTTTCTTCTTTATTGAACTCTTGAGAGTGTCTTCAGGGAAGACAATACAACCTTCATATATTTTTGTAATCTAAACAATAGCGAGGTAAAGGCTTTCAGTAAATGTAGGTCAACTACAAGTTGAACAAGTCCTTCTAATGGCCCCTGATTCTGTTCTCAGGTATTTTACTGGTGGATTTGGATCAGGACCGAGACCAAGTATCTTAGTGCTGGCAGTAATGAAATCATGCATGCCTCCCTGACGTTCAATGCCATTTAAGTTATAGTTTCATATCTTTCCCCCTTTTATTTCCTCAGCTTTGCTGCCTCTTCACCTGCTTCTGAAAGTGCCACCCCTCATTCTCAGGGCCCACATTATAGAGGCAGAGGACAAGTTAGTGACGGGGTGGCAGTCCCTAGCCGTCCGCTGTGATTCTCTGCAATGTCACAGATCATGGTAGTACTGACTAGATCAAGTTGATATCAAGCACACCATGGGCAAACACAGAATTAGAGTTGGTCCTGAAATGTCTGAATGATTCTTGGGGTGGGGGGTAATTTTAAAACAAACATCAGGAGAATTCCGTTTTGTCTGTCATTAGTTGGCATTTAAAAATATTAAAATACTTTGTGTACATTTACTTGACTTAAATATAGGATGTTTTTTCCAAATTTTTATTTCTGCTTTGGTGGGAATGTTAACCAGTTGACCTATAGATGCTTGAAGTACATATCTACTAACAAGAACTAGTAGCCATGTTTCACATACATATTTCTGTCAGCCCTGGACCTAGATGATACAAGAGCCTAAAGCATATTTTTTTTCTATCTCCTTTATTCTGACACATACTCCTTTTTAATTATTTTGACTTATATTTGACTGAAACAATATTATATCACATTGTTTCTTTAGTAATTTAATAATTATGATTTCTTAAAACAAATGTTTATAACTATGGTTTGTGGATAAAAGAATGTGTTTATTAGTCTCTGGTTTCTATTAAAGAAGATCAAAGTACAACAGCAACGGTAAAGGTGTGAGCCAAAGCTGGACAACTCAGGACAAACGTAGTGACTATGCTTTTCACATGGGTGCAAGTGCACGATTCCTCACTATAAGGTTCTATTGTACTACTTTGGTTAATCTGGAATCACTGGATCATGCGATTTTCACTTTAACTTCCTTAATTAACATGTTTTTCTGGTTAAAACACATCGTGAACAAAGGTAACATGAATTGATTTACTGTAATGTTAGTCCATTTCTCCATATTTAATAAAGTTACTTTGAAAGAGTTATTGACAGTTTGGGGCCATTTTCACTGTGAACATGGATGTAGAAAAGGATGATTTTGTTATTAACATGCCCAAAGTTGTCATTTCCCCCTTGCTTCGCCTCTACTATTCTGTCCTAAAGGAAGTTCATAGCATAATCATGACACTAAAACAATCATTGTTGATTACTTCTATATCAGCAAGAATAGACAAGCACATATATGCAGACAGTTCCTAGGTCTGTGTGATTCATCCTAAGGCTTCCTTTTTCTAAGAGCATGTTGAATTAGCCAGGTTGAATATTTGACTTTATGTTGGTGAAATTCATCAAATCTTTGTATCTTTAAACAAACCAGTATATTATAACACAGTTTACATGTAACACATATTTTATACCTATAGTTTGTTATACTGCACAACTTTTATCTCCAGCCTAACTAGGACAATAAAAGGCATCCTGAGACACTGCTGCTCTGGTCAGTTGCCAGTTACACTTTAGGTATTCGTTATTCACAGTAGGTGGAGCACAGAAAGGTGTGAGTGTTTTGTTTAAAAAATAAGCAGATTTACTATTTTTTTTTTCACGTACTTAAAATTGGATTTAGCTTCTTGGATGAAAAAGAACATGCTGGAAATTATATCTAACCAACAGCAGCAGCCCTGTGCTACCTAAACGTTCTGGAAATATTGTCAGGGAGGCAAGATTTACATACATCACCACCTGGTTGTGCCCCAGCGGTATATCTAGTCTGTGAGCGTCATTTTCCCTGTGCTGTGGGATAGCAAGTGAGAACTATCATTTTAGAGCCCCAAGTGGCTGTATTGTAATAACATCTTCCTCTGTGGTACCCCTAAAATTCTAGGTCCATCTTGTGATCGTACAGCAGTATCAAAACTCCTGTAGTGCAAATAACCACGGAATCATTTCAGGCTAACACAATTAAAAGTTCTCTTAGTCTTTTAATACTAACTAGAGTGTGCAAATAATTTATTTTATAGACATTCTTTAGGTTAAATAAAAGACTATAGTTCTCTACTAACGGAAATTAAAATTTAGGAATTCTTGTATCACATAGATGAAAATATTAATAGTAATTAACATGGAATGAATAAATGAATAATTTAATCATGTTAATTCTTTTAGTTCTACTTCCTTAACTTTCTTTTTAAAAAAAAAACTTCTTGTTTTTATTATTGTTAATTTTCTTTTCTTTTCAAATTTTATTCATTCATTTTAGAGAAGAGAGAGAGAAGGGGGGAGGAGCAGGAAGCATCAACTCCCATAGGTGCCTTCACCAGGCATGCCCAGGGCTTTGAACCGGCGACCTCAGTGGTTCAGGTCGATGCACTCCCCACTGCACAACTGCAGCTCAGGCTGCTTCTCTAACTTTCCTCACTGACAGATTTTCATTGCAAAGTTGGCCATACCCGAATACTACACGTACTACTATTTTCCTGATATATGTTTTCATAACTTTTTGAAAGGAACATTACATTTTATTTTTCAATTACAGTTTACAGTCAATATTATTTTGTAATAGTCTTAGGCATACAGCATAATGGTTAGGTAACCATGTACTTTACAAACTATTCCTCCTGGTATTTCTGGTACCCACCTGATGCCATACATAGTTATTACAATATTATTGACTGTGTTCCCTATGGGTTTCTTTAATTTGATTCACTTTCTCAAGTTAAATTTATTTGAAAGAGAGTTTGTTATTACTACAAATGGGAAGAAAGTACAGTATAACTAGCCAAAAATAGCAACTGTAAAAAAATGCAAATCTAAGGGAGAGAGCATTATCAAATTCTAAATTGATATTGCTATCTGCTTATCATGAGATCTTTTTTATGAGAGAGTATTAGCTAATATTTGAAAAGGGGGAATAACATCTCTGCTCCATACTGAAAATTAACCTTGATATTGGCTCTCTTGTCTGTAGAGTCACATGAATCAATCAAACAGCTGGATGTTTTGAATGAGAATAAAAGAAGTCTAGGGTCTGTTGTATATGAAAAGGAAAGGTTCTTTCCTGTTGAGGTAGGGGAAGCGGTGTCTTGCATATGTGAAAATTAGATCATACAGAACATGAGGAGAAGTGTATTCTTTGTCAACACTTAGAGTACATTTAATGTTGTGGATGCTATCAGAGTGGGTCAAATGTAAATTTGGGGGGACATCAGTCAAACTCAAATTAAACTGCAGGTGTCATGTTAACTAAGAGAAGGGCCTAATTTGACTGGATTGACACCAATATTTTTTCTCCCTTGCTCAATTTTTCATTTTCAGTACCTTTAGCAGGTACGGAAATTTGGAAATTCTTATGCTTTGCATTTTTGACCAGAAATAGCCACTTTATGATATGTGGGCTCTTAATCTGGTTTTATTAGATGGTAAGGGCAAGTGAGAAGACAAGCTTTTACACTTGTCTTTGGTTCATAAAGGTGTAATCTAAAGAAACCAGTCAGGGTAGTTAATAATATGTAAATAAGGAATAAAAGCTTTAAAAGATAGCCATTCGGATTTTTATCCTTTTTTGTTTTCCTAATATTATTAATGGCTAGATATACATTTTTCAGTGAGTGGATGTAAGAAATTTTGAAGATTTGACCATGTAGAAAAGAAGGAATAATATTGTTTGTACCCCGTTAGCCGAAGTTGTTCAGGAAATCAAGAGGGTTTGCAGGTGTAATAGCTAGACTCCCTCCCTATGGGCAGCCTCAGATTTCCTTTTTCTCTGCAACCCTAACTCCTGTGTGACCGATGTCTTGGTGAATTAGCCAGAACACGCCAGGAGCGCTGCACTGGCCGTGGGTCCTGCCTGAGCACGATACAGCAGCAGCAGGTCCCCGAGGGTCGGCCTGGTGGGGCCTGAGTCTAAAAATGACCCTTAGTCCAGATGATGAGGTAGGAAATGCCCTTTAAATGGAAAAGAAGTAACAGATTAGGTGAAAATGCTTTTAGCATATTAATGCAATAGCAGAGTTAGTATTGAGATGAAGTACACAGCACGTAGATCGAAAAAAAAAAGAAAAAGAAAAAAGCGTGGGACACAAACAGGAAACCCACCAAAGAGATGCAGCAACCTCACTCACCTTGAGATAAACACTAAATAAAACAAATTCAGAATGGGAGAATTTAAATATTTGATAATATATAGTGTTGAAAAGGTGGAGAAAAATTAATTGTCTACTGGCAAAAGTGCAAATTGATTCAGCTGCTTTAAAAAGTATTTTTCATATAGGAAATATGTATTTCTGAGGGCTGAACTAATGCTTCATTTCTTTTTATCTGCCCTGAAAGAGCTCTTGTACTTATGCACATGTATACGCACTGCAGCATCAAGTATAATCACGAGCATTGAAAACGAACTAAGTGCCCTGGGACAGGGGGCTGAGTGGACTGTGATGCATAAAGAACACATGGTGCACTCAGTGGTGGGCATGAAGAATGAGCTAGAACTCAGTTTTCGCAGAAAAGAGTCTCCATGCCAGACGGAGTGAGAAAAAATGAATTATTAAAGTCTGAGGAGGTGTCACCGTATATTTACAAAGAGAGAAAGAACGCATGAGGTAATGCTATATACAGTGATACCTCGGTTCTCGAACGCCTTGACTTTCGACCAAATCGGTATTCGACCAGGAAATTCGAGAAAATTTTGTCTTGGAATCCGAACAAATATTTGGAACTCGAACGTCCGAGATTAGCCGAGTTGAGCCGAATGGCGTTCATTCGGCCGAGCGCGCTTTGCCTGCGTCATCAGTGTGAGTCACGCTTTGTCACGCTTTGTGGAGAGAGAGAATCACGTTTTTGTGGAGAGAGTCACGCTTTGTGGTGAGAGTCACGCTTTGTGGAGAGACTCACGCTTTGTGGAGAGACTCACGCTTTGTGGAGAGACTCACGCTTTGTGCACGCTTTGTACACTGAATTTAACCCTTAGACATGGGTCCAAAGAAAGCCAGAAGTGGTAATGCAGACAAAGGTAAGCGGAAAGCTGTGAGAACAACGATTGAGCTGAAAAAAGAAATCATTGCCAAATATGAACAGGGCACACGTGTTTCAGATCTGTCTGCTGAGTATGGCATGCCAAGATCTACTATCTCAACTTTCCTTAAGAATAAAGCTGTTATAAAGGCTGCCAATGTTGCCAAAGGTGTTACATTGTTAACAAAGCAAAGGCCTCAGATAATGGAGGAAATGGAGAAGCTGCTTCTTATTTTCATTAAAGAAAAAGAGTTAGCAGGTGACAGCATCAATGAAGTCGTTATTTGTGAGAAAGCACCAGTAAATAGGCATATTTTTGGGGCTTGGAACAAATTAATCCAGTTTCCATTATTTCCTATGGGTTTCATTGTTTCGGTTCTCGAACAATTTGGTTCTCGACCGTTCTCCCGGAACGAATTATGTTCGAGAACCGAGGTATCACTGTATCTTCTTCAATATTAGCTTTCAAACTCTTTTGGAAATGACTCACAGTAAGAAACACATTTTATATCTTGCAGGCAGCGGACTCCGCTCCCTGCTAAGCACTCTGAAATTGTTCTATCTGCTCTACTCCATTTCATCACAGTTTTCAAAATGCTGATCCTGACCCACTAAGCTGATTGCAGGACTCAACCACAGTTTCAAAAATACTGTTGTGCAGTTACACACTTATGTGTGAGCATAGATAGAAAAGTGAGTGAGGGCAACAGACTGGGAGGATATTGGATATTGCTTCCGGGAGCAGGCCGATGGGTGGGGTTCCCGGGGCCTCCAGCCTCTTCTGTCATACTGAGGTTCTGAGTATGCTTGTTTTCTTGGTTTACAAAGGGCATGTGCAATTAAACATTTTTAAGTTTATAATTTTAGAAAGTAAGCCATCAAAAATATTTTTTTTGTTTCTTTTTCTCCAATGTTTTGGGATATTGCTTTCTTTTTAAATTTCAGTGGGGTGACATTAATCAATCAGGGTACGTAGGTTCAGAGAAAACATCTCAAGCTTATTTTGACATTTGATTATGTTGCATACCCATCACCCAAAGTCATATAGTCTTCCATCACCTTCTATCTGGTGTTCTTTATTTCTGGGCTTTCTATTCTGTTCCATTGGTCTGAGTGTCTATTTTTCGGCCAATACCATGCTGTTTTGATTATTGTGGCTCTATAATATAGTTTGAAGTCAGGTATTGTAATGTCCCCAGCTTCGTTCTTTTCCTTAGGATTGCACTGGCTATTCGGGGCTTTATATAGTTCCTTATAAACCTGATGATTTTTTTTAATTTCGATAAAAAAATGACATTAGAATTTTAATGGGAATTGCTTTAAAGTTGTATATTGCTTTGGGTAATATAGTCATTTCTACTATATTTTTCTTCCTATCCAAGAACAAGGAATATTTTTCCATTTCATTATATCTTTAATGATTTCCCTTAATAATGCTGTGTAGTTTTCATTATATAGGTTCTTTTTTTTATTTTATTTTATTTTTATTTTTATTTTTCCGAAGCTGGAAGCGGGGAGAGACAGTAAGACAGACTCCTGCATGCGCCCGACCAGGATCCAGCAGGCACGCCCACCAGGGGGCGATGCTCTGTTGCGACCAGAGCCACTCTAGCGCCTGGGGCAGAGGCCAAGGAGCCATCCCCAGCACCCGGGCTATCTTTGCTCCAATGGAGCCTCGGCTGCGGGAGGGGAAGAGAGAGACAGAGAGGAAGGAGAGGGGGAAGGGTGGAGAAGCAGATGGGCGCTTCTCCTGTGTGCCCTGGCCGGGAATCGATTATATAGGTTCTTTACATTCTTTGTTATGTTTGTTCCTAGGTATTTTTTTGTTGTTGTTGTTGCCACCATGAAGGGGATTGTATTTTTGAGCTCATTTTCTGATGTCTCATTGCTGGCATATAGGAAGGCAATGAGCTTTTGTATACTAATTTTGTATCCTGTGACCTTACTGTATTGGTTTATTGTTTCTAGTAGTCTTTTTGTGGAGCCATTGGGGTTGTAGATGTACAAGATCATATCATCTGCAAAAAGTGAAACCTTAACTTCTTCTTTCCCAATATGAATGCCTTTTATTTCTTTCTCTTGTTTATTTGCTCTAGCTAGTACTTCCAGCACTACGTTGAATAAGAGTGGAGAGTAGACAACTTTGTCTTGTTCCTGATTTAAGGGGAAAAGTCCTCAGCTTTATACCATTTAATATGATGATAGCTGATGGTTTATCATAGATGACCTTTATTATGTTGAGATATTTTCCTTCTATACCCATTTTGTTAAGTGTTTTAAACATAAAATGATGTTGTATTTTATCGAATGCCTTTTCTCCATCAATTGATAGGATCCTATGGTTTTTGTTCTTTGTTTTGTTGATATGGTGTATTACATTAACCATTTTGCGTATGTTGAACCATCCTTGAGATTCTGGGATGAATCCCACTTGATCATGATGTATTATTTTTTTAATATGTTGTTGTATTCGGTTTGCCAGTATTTTGTTTAGTATTTTAGCATCTGTATTCATTAGAGATATTGGTTTGCCGTTTTCTTTTATTGTGTTGTCCTTGCCAGGTTTTGTATGAGGGTTATGTTGGCCTCATAAAATGTGTTTTGCAGTAAAAAAATTTTTTAAAGTAAGAAATTTACTGGTGTTAAAAAATAGTGGTCCAAGTGTCTCAGAAAGAACAATTTTAAGTAACTTTGCATAACTGAGTATTGGAGAAGACAAACATTCTAGCCAGCGATCTCTGTTTTTGTATGTAGGCTCACAGATGAGTACATTTTTATAGCAAGGTACAGTCACACCCATGTGATATCCCACACAAAAGTCATCACAAATCTAAGAATGCTCTGCCAGGCTGTGAGATTTATCTCATTCCCTTGAACCTCTAAGTCTAAATATCAAAACCATAAAGTAGCCTTCATGAAAGTGATCAAAACCCAAGTCGTTTAGTTCCTGAAAATGGAAAGTTAATGTTCCTGTTGCAACGTGAACTCGCCCACATTACATGGTCTCTAGTTCTTGGTGTGGGTCTGGACAGAGAGTTCCACTTTAAGAATTCTTTCTGCAGGAAGCCACCACTACAGACAGTCTGACATCTGTACACTTGGCCATCTCTGCAGGCTATGGCTCCAGTCTCTGTTTTCTAGTTCAAAGCTGTCTTAATTCTTTCCAATTTACCTTCCCGTTTTTACCCTAAGGCTATTTATTAAACCTCATCTCAATGGTCAAGTAATGGATAATTAGAAGGAGTTAGACACTATGCCTAGGGAAGATAGAGCCTTTACATTTCAAACATTGAAACAAAGTATGAAATGAAGATTAACTAGAAATGGATTATCTCTTGTGTGAATTTTTTTAATTAATTCAATGAAAAACCATAAAGAACATATAAGTTGATACCAGCATAGTCTAAAACTGGAAATGGTCTGACTTTATGATGAGAATTGGGGAGCAATTATACATGTGTCCTACTGCGACCTGATCAGAAATCCAGGTGCAAATTAATTTGTAATAATTAAGGATTTGAAAGATACTTAATTTGAACCAACTTATGTTACTTAGAATTTTTTTGTTTTGAGGGATCTTTTTCCATTGTAAGATTATGTATTCAGTGTTTGCATTCAGTAGTTTTAGTTAAATTAATTTGAAATGTTTAATAAGTTTAAAAATTAAAAGCATGATAGTCTCTTTACTGCACTTAGCTAGAGCCCAGCTTTTCAATGGCCACAATTCCTACTTGTAATTGCAGGCAAAAATTCCAAGACATAACCAGACGTCCACATGTTATAAGAAGTAACATCATTACAGTAGAACTCTGAGAAATAAAAGGAATAAACTCTGTATCCCATATTATACTGAAGTGTTACAGGGTCTGTATATATTGTCGCATTGGTACAATGGGGGTCATTGCTCAATGTTTTATAGAATTTAACCCCATTTTCTATTAATAATCACCTTTAAGAGAGAAAGCCAGGGTGGTGACTGAGTAATAATTTATCATCCACAGCACCTACAGGGATTGCTGTTCCCAGAAGAAAGTTTGTAAGATCAGGGACCCTATTCAGCAGATCTGAATCCACTGGTACAAAATTGTTTACATCATGCAGGTCAGTGTTTTAGCTTTTTCTTATGTTTTCCTTTATTTTCATTTCTTTTATTTCCCTTCCCTTTGTTTCCTTTCCTTTTCTTTTTTCCTTTCCGTTCCATTCTCTTTTTTTTTCTGTTCATATCTTTTATTTTCCTTTCCTTTCTTTTCTTTTTTCACTTTCCATTCCTTTCTTTTTTCTTTTTACTTCTTCTCTTTACATCTTAAATATAAATTTGCTGCTAATATTGCTTAAAAACTTTGTGAAACTTTCTGTTGGGTAAATACTTGTTCTTATCCTGCCCAAGTACAAACATTTGGGAACACTATGGCTTAGCAGCAAATCTAGGGAGATAGCAGGTTTAAGAAAGAAAATATATCAGATCTTCTCTATGTTCGCAAACCTGGTCTTTCAGTGTTAGTGCTCAACCAAACCCAATTCAATAGGAGTGGGCAGTCTGTGTGGGGACTGGGGTGGGGAACCTGATGGGCTTTTGAAATAGCTTGACTCCAGGAAGAGGTAGGCAGTGCTCACCCACAAACCCTAGAGATGCTGGGTTAGAACCGGGACCTCTCAGAGAAATGAAAACTAAAAGCACATAAAACTTAGGATTGTTAAAACTTCCTATTCCTAAACCTCAGTGACTCTTAGACACTAGGGAAGGAATCGCCGTTCAAAAATGGCTGTTAGTTATTCACAGAACTTTGTCTGACTTGATTGTTCATTTACCTAAGGTATGGATTGTTAATAGGAAAATTTTGTAGGTACAGAAGTGTACATGTTGGGAGAAGAAAGTAACTATTATTTTGAGGTTGATGATTGCATGTCCTAAGTAGCGTATTCATATATTTGACACATAATTATTTGGTGCCTACAATGTGCCAACCACTGTTCTAGAAACTTGAGACATATCTGGGAGCGAAACATATATACAGACCCTCATGCAAAGACTCAGAGAGCCAGTCAGTCTGGGGATTCTGTCAGTTGCCACTTGTAGCAATTTCAATTATGCTCTTAGGTGCAGCAGTCATTTGGCCACTCAAGGCGCTCGCTTTAGCTGACTCTTCATCAATGTGATAACTGGATTGTGATGCCACCGCATGCCATGACATCCTCTGTCCAAGTGGCAAAAACTCAGTACTGGGCTCAGTTCTGAGAAAACAATCAATTCACTTCCCAAATCTCACCTGTGTGAGTCATACTCCTGGGACACTCATGGAGCCAATCTGTACCAGAGAGGGTCCAGTCAGAGAGGGATGTCACTCCTTAGTGTACTGAGCCAGAGCATCCTACTGTGTAGAAATCTTACCCTTGTGACAGCATGGATGGAGCTGGAGAATATGAAGCCAAGTGAAATAAGCCAGAGAAAGACAAACACCATGATTCCACTTACATGTGGAATCTAATAAAATAATCTAACAAAGAAAATAGGAACAGACTCACAGATACAGTACACAGACTGATGGGTGTCAGGGAGAGGGAGACAGGCGGGTCGGGTGAAAACGTGAAGGTATTAAGCAAAAATAGAAAAAGAAAATCCCTGAGACAGAGACAATAGTAGGGCGATCACCAAAGGGAAAGCGGGTGGGGGCAGGTAGAAGAGGGTAAAGGGCAGATGAATGATCACAGAAGGAGACTGAGTCTGAGTGGTGCACACAGAATGCAACATAGAGGTGATGCCTCATAGAATTGTACACTTGATACCTAAGTAACTTTAGTAACCGGTATCACCTCAATAAATTCAGGAAAAACTGAAAGAAAATAAACAGTGGATGAAATCTATACCAGATAGTACAAGAATATCTCATAATTTATTTACAAAATTCTACCTCCTGAATAGAGTCCCCTTCCTCTCTTGTCTGACGTATACTACTGACCACACTGAAATGAAAAATTATGTAAAAGTCATGGGATGGAAACTGAACACAGAACATTGTCTACATTAAGAGTTACATCCACTGGCTTCATCAGCAGAAATTTACTAATGCAGGAATCACTTTCCTTAAAAGATAAAAGTTAAAAATAACTTTATTGTTCACTTCAGGAACTACCTGAAAGACACATCAATTCTAGAATAAAAAGGGCCAAATGACATTATTTTAACCTGAAGATCCTTTATACGTTTTGTCATAAAATTCTTCCCATGTCCTGTTGCTCAGACTTAAACCATGATATCAGCATTCTTACCTAATTGTAATCTCACTCTGCCCACTCATTGAAAGAACACCTTTATACCACACTTCAAAATCTGAAAAAATATCTCTTTTTTCCTGCCACATCTTAGAACAGGGGTCGAGAACCCTTGGCTCATGAGCCAGATGTGGCTTTTTTGATGGCTGCATCTGGCTCGAAGATAAATCTTTAATGAAAAAAATAATATCATTAAAAATATAAAACATTCTCATGTATTACAATCCATTCATTTTCTTCCGCTCATGTTCATGGTTGCGGGTGGCTGGAGCCAATCACAACTCTCCTCCGGGACAACATGAAATTTTTATTGGATAATGCATAAGGTACATGGGTTGTTGTATGGCTCTCACGGAATTACATTTTAAAATATGTGCTTTCATGGGTCCAACTTTGTTCTTGTTTCTGAAGATTACTGTGTCTATTTGAGGACTTTTGAGATTCCATATAAACTTTTGAATATTTATTCTATTTCTGTGAAATACGCCATTGGTATCTTGATAGGAATTGTGTTGAATGTATAGATTCCTTTGGGTAGTATGGACATTATAATGATATTCTTTCTATTTATGAAAAACAATTTCACTTATATGCGGAATCTAATAAAGAAATAGAAACAGACTCACAGATCCAGTAAACAGACTGACAGCTATTAGAGGGAAGGGGGTTGTTTGAATAAAAAAGGTCAATGGATTAAGGGGGAAAATGAGTAAGACTTATAGACTCAGACACCAGCATGGTGATTACCAGAAGGAAACTGGGGTCAGGGGGACATAGAAGAGGCTCAACAGAGGATGAATGGTGAGAGAAGGAGATTTATTTCAGTTAGTATAACACTTTTTTATTGATATTCTGTCCAGCAACCTTGCTACATATGCTTATTAATTCCAAAAGGTAATTTTTAGATCTTTACTATGTTTCATGTGTACAATCATATCATTTCTAATGCTAACAAGCGTTTTCTGTTTTAAACATTGTGCCTTTTCTTTCTTTGCTTCATTTTACAACCATGGACAGACCCACCCAAAACAGTGTTTATAGAATCGGGATTAGTGTATCCAAGTTGTCTTGTTCCTGACAAGAAATCAGAAATTTTAAACATGTCGCCATGTTTACTGTGGAATAAAGGAAGTTTTCTTCCAATCTATGTTTGATAGGAATATTAATCTTGAATTTACATTGAGCTCCATAAAACACTGGTGAATTTGTTGAGATGATCATAGGACCTTCCTTCCATTAATATGTTAATGTGCTGAATGACTTAGGTAAGTTCCTAGGTTTAACCAAAACTCATATTCCTTGGAGGAGGATGCTGGTCATGATATATTATCCTTCTGAATAATCTCCATTTTAATAGTTAACTTAGAATGTTCATGAATGAACTCAAAGTGTAAGAAAGATTTTCAAAAATGTTCGGTGCCAAAATAAAAGATAATATATACTTAAAGGGCACCATCTACTCTTAATGGGCCATATGCAGCGACGGGACCACGGTTTGATGACTTGACTGTACTTCCTCTGTCCCCCCCATTGTCCAGAGTGGAGCTGAGGGACTGCCCTGACTGACACCCACTGCTCTAGGCCCATCAGCCCCGCCCCCTCTCCAAAAGGGGGGAGAGAGCCAAGGACGATGCCCTTCAGAGAGGCAGACACACTGCCTGCTAAGCGACCCCACCCAGGCTGCCAAACTATCTATAGGTAGAAAGGGCCATTTGAAAACGAAAATGTTTCTGTCCACAGGATCCAAGTTTTTAGGGCTGCCGCTGCCAAAGCAGTAGCTTAGGCACGAAGGCGGCGGAGTCCGCCCGCGCAGACTCAGAACGCAGCCTCCGACTGAGGAAAACGGCGCGCTGCGCTTTTTTCAAGCAGGACGGGCGGGGGGAGAGGCGGCCTGGCGCTCACACGGGGCCCCACTGCCCCCTGCCGTCCGCAGAAACCGAATGGACACGGACCGGACGGAACTCGGCTGTTCTCCGCCGCCATTCCGCGCCAGGTCCCAGTCCCCGTGGCTGAAGCACTCTTCCTGGTGACCATGTCTATCAGGGACGGTCACAGAACCAGCCCCAGAGTCCCCGCAAGGCCGCTCCCACAGCCGCCCCCGGGCTCGCGGCAACAGGACAGCGGCGCTCCCGCGGGCTGGCGTGCGGAGCGTTGTGGGCGGGACCCGCTGCTGCGCTCCAGAGGGCGCATGCGCACCGGGCTCCCTGGGAGCCCGAAGACCTCACCAGCCGCGATTATTTTGTTCTGGATCCCGCGGCCCACAGTGAGCTGCGGGACAGTAAGGACCAGTGAAGGACAGGTCCCGAGGCCCGACTGCCCCGGGCGCTCCACCCACGGCCCCGTACCAATGCGGCTTCCCCACGGCCCTGCCCCTGGGACGCGCTCACTCCTGCTCCTAGCTCCTTGGAGCATGGAAGGGGGCAGGCCGGCGACCTGAGGGCCCTTGACCTCATGGGGCCAGCAGGGAGCCTTGAAATCCTCAGGAGATTTCTGCAATTACTCCCCGTCCTGCATCCCATCCGCCGGGGTCCATGCCTTCCTAGGTCGAGCCTGGACATCGGGGAACCCCCAGCCCCTGCCATATACCCTCGGGGCACTCCCTCTCTCATGGTCTCTTGGGCTCTGTGTGCAGCCTGTGTCCTCTCAAGTCTCTGCTTAGCTGATTAGCAGCCTGCAAATTCCAGGCCTCAGGTGTGGACCCCACAGGCTGCCTCACTTTCCAGCCGGCCGGTCCTCATGCCTGTCCTTACCCAGCTTCTCCAGGACTATATACTCCCCCCTCTAACACAGTCGCTGCTCCTTTCTGCCTCCCACCCCAGCCCAGGCTGTCCCCCTCTACCCCAGAACAGGACACATCCCTACCTGGATCTGAGCTCTGCAGCATCGATGACAACACATCTAAGCTTTACTTAGAATGGTCTCAAATCCAGAACCAGGAGCCCGCCGATTCTCACTCCCCTCTTCCTACCCAAACCACTGCCCACTCACTAGCCGCCCTCTCTGTCCCAGCGACCTGCCCTACTCATTTCTCCAGACCAGGGGAGCAGGGAGGGAGGGCTACTCACTCTTCCCAAATGCATCTGGACCTGTTTTTGCCCTGCCAGCCTCTGCCGCCCAGGGACATCCCTGTGCTGATGGAGCCAGCCCTCCCCTGGGCTCAGGTCCCCGTGCCTTCCACCTACCTACCCGGTGCTCGCGGACTGACTTGGCTCCTGCACGCGTCTGTGGTCTCCTCCAACACCAGATGCTCTCTGTATAGGGGACCATCCTGCAACTAGTGCGGGAGACCCGACCCACTTCTGACCTGTCATTCTGCAGCAACGGGCCCATTAGGGATGATTTTAATAGTGAAAATCTTTCAAGTTCTCCCGACACCATGTTTGCTCCTCAGTCCCTTCGATGAGGCTTCTGTGCCTATGGCTTCTGTGCGACTGGCCTACCCATGGCCGCCATCACTATCATGTGGACACAGCGTCCCCCACGAACTCCTGCCTCGCCCATCTTCTATTCTGTCTCTCACAGGGGACCTCGGTATCCTTGCTTCCTCCTCTCTTGAACCCGGGACAACATCTAAGCGTCCCATCAACGGACCCCTGACACGGCTCACTGTAAGAGGAGACCCCGGTGAGACTCACGGAGTGGAGGAGCTGAGGAGGGTTGTCACTGGGCCGCGCAGGGACTCCTCACAGCCGTCTGAGCCCCCACAGGTGATGACAGGCTCCTTCTCCTTGAACAGGAACAGAACAGGCCTTCTCTTCCAGGCCCGAGTCCCGGAGCTGGGCTTCAGGAAATGTTTCCAGAGCCAGGAGACGAAGCCTGCGGGAACATGCAGAGAGTCAATAGTTTTACAAGGAGAAGTCGGCATTTCCCTCCTTTATTTGATGGTGAATCCTGCCAGTGTCCTTCCAGGGCGACGAGAGTCCCGAGGGTGAGAGTCACAGTCCTTGCTGACAGGCCCAGAGCATCTCGCCATCTCTCTTGACAAGCCCGCTGTGTCCTCAGAGAAGCTCATCTTCAAGGGGGACCCTGCCCTTGTCTCCCTCACATCCCTGCACCGACACAGGCGCTGCCTCGTGTCCGGGGAAGAGCTGAGACCAAACCCTCCTAGTGACTGACGGTCAGACAGGGCAGGTGTCAGGTCTCCACGTCTGGGAAACGCGGTGCACCTGGCATTCCCAGTGTTTTCTGTAGAGGACACCCACGGAATGATGCAAAACCACCGACGACATGTCAGACACTGTGTCCCTTGTAACAGGCCTACTTTACACAGAGCTACGGGACTCAGGAAACGCGTACTGATGCGCTCTGCCTCCAGTGGTTCTTGCCTCTCAGAACAGCATCCCCACAGCCCTACTCCCTGTGCAGGAGACAGAACTGCCGGACGCGCTAGAGTCTGTCCAACCCAATCCAGAGTCGAGGCCAAAGAGGCCGCCCGGAACCTTGTGCCTCCCGGGGCCCATCTGTAGGACGGGAGGGCTTGGTTGCTCAGTTTCCACAGTCACGCTCCAACCCGGGTCCCCTTGCTTCATCTTCTGCCGCCTGGCATCTGACTCTACCCTCCCTAAGTCCCCCAAACAGGGGCAGGGTGAGGAGCTTTGGACAGACAGGCGTTCCTCCGCAGAGGCCTGCAGTTCTCATAGCTCCTGGCTGGGGCCCGGTACGGATGGCGGAGCTCTCTCCTGCTTCTCCCTGCACTTTCCTGCTCCTTCACCCGAGAGAACGTGCCCCCGGCGATGTCATGGTGTCCGGACATGTGTGGCCCTCGGGGAAATATTGGAAGACCTGAGTCAGGTTTTCCTCTCAGCTTCTGAGGACCCACCAAGCCGTTGGCAGTGACCTGAGGCTAGGTTCCTATCCCAGCTCTGCAGCCCCTGACTCTCCAATCGCGAGGGAGTTCTTTCCTATTGCTCTGTGGCCTGCCCCCGCTCTTCCTCATCCGCAGGGCCCCAGATCGCAGCCTCCTCACCACCAGACAGGCTTGGTCTAGGGACAACCTCATCAACAGGCCGTAAGTCAACCGGGGCTTTAAATCCATCTGAGCCCGGGACACAGACAATACAAAGCCCTCCTGTCTCCTCAGTGCTTCCCGGGCCTCTGTGGTCTGGAAAGAAGAAAGGCCTTTGTAGAAGACGTTTTGTCTGAACCTCTGGCCCACTCAAATACCCACGTACTTGCACAGGTCTTGACACCACCCCACACCCGATCCCCCTGCACCCACGGCCCTCATCACAGGACTGCTGTCGCCTCCCAGCGCACCACTCATCTGCCCCTTACCCTCCTTTGCCAGAACTGCCGATCCTTCCCCTCTTCCGAGTTCACTCTCAGTCTCCTTCTCCCCTGACACCACCGATTGGGGATTTGACTTGGAAGAGGTGGTGTCTCTCACCCCACAGCTCCGTGGGTCACTGAGGGAAGAGTGCGGGCAGGATGGAGGATGGGTCTTCCCGCAGACAGGGCGCTGCTTCAGACCGCTGCTCCTCCCTCCTGCACCGAAAGCGTCTCCTCTGAGGTTCCTGCCGACTCCCAACACTCTGTCATCCTTTCAACACCCGCAGGATCCCTAGGCATTTCTGGTACGTGCATCCTGGGCCGTTCTCTCTCTTACTTTGGGGACGATAAATCACATACTGAAAAACAAAGCGCCCTCTTCTTCTAACACCTGTATCTTAATTCCTTAGGAGCCCAGCGTCCTGACCGTGTAGGGCTCCAGCAGCAACCCCATCGGGTTAGCTCTCCCTCCTCCTCAGTGAGGGGTCAGGACAGAGGAGTGACGGTGAATGGAGGAACAGAGTCCCGGAGCCTGTGGAAGACACGGGACCCTGATACAGGCGCAGACCGATGGGGTGCAGGGGCATGCGTGCCTGATGGCATGTGAAAGTGTGGGACGTGGATGAGGGTGTGGCTGCTGTCCACAGTCAAAAGCTGGCGTGCGCAGGGGCAGCAGAGAACATCAGGGCAAAATCAGGTGGACTGGGCTTCTGCACGTCGGAGAAGCCACACCTCACGGGCTCTGTGTTCCCCAGTGGAACAGAAGATGGTTGCGAGAGTGTAAGGTAGAGGTGGAAGTTAGGACGGAGAGGACGGTGGGATGCGATGCTGTCTCCTGGTCACGGGTTTAGGACAACTGAAATTCAGTAAGGTTAGACATTTCTGACGTCAAGGCTCTGGCGCACACATACTGGCAGGTCTCTGTCCCATACAGGGGCGTAGCGGGGGAGTGTGACAGGGGCAGAAAGGACAGAGAGACAGGTGTGAAAAAGCCCCACCTTTTGTGCTGGATGTGGAGGCCCCGGCCACCTAGCTCAGGTATTTAAAGCGTATTCCTGATGCGCCAAGGCTGGGGGCGCGATCGCAGGATCAAGGCCCACACAGGAACCAGCCAAAGAACAACTCAATGAGTGGAGCCAAGAAATCGATGTCTATCATCCTCTGTGTGTGTGTCTCATTCTCTCTCTCAAAAGTCAACCGATCCATTAAAAGTCAAGAAACAGGGAAGAAGGGGAGTTCCTAGTCCTGAGTAGGCTCCGTAAGGAGAAGGGGGGGCCTGCTGGAAGGCAAGGAAAGCTGTGGGGTCCACCCTGGAGATCGCAAGAGGTTGAAGGCTGTTGAAACCGACAGATTAGAAGGATGGGGCTGGTTCAGCCCGGCACAGGTTGAGGGGTCGACCGAGGGCAGTGCTAGAACAACATCGTGAAGGGGAGGAAGGTGCAGGTGGCTTCCTGAGGTTCAAGACCATGACCTTGTGCAAGGTGATGCCTGGTTGACTCAGAGAACGACCCTGAGGTCAGAGCGACCCCTGGGTGACGTGGTCAACCTCCTGGGCCCTAATGTCCCCTGAATGAGGACCGAGTCTCAGTTGTGTAGGTGCAGTGGCTAAAGCAACAACCTGGAACACGGAGGTCACGGGTTTGAAACGCTCGGCTTGCCCAGTCAAGACACATATGGAAGTGGATGTTTCCTGCTCCTCTCCCCCGCCTCTCAAAATGAATAAAATCTAAAAAACAACAAACAAACAAACAAAAAAACAAAAAAGAATGAGGCCCGAGAGGAAGTAGGCGTTTGTGCCAAGGCACCAGCCTGTTCACGGGCTAGGGAGGGCCTAGGGTGACCGAGAAATTGATAAAGAGCCCCATGCGCCCGCTTGCTGGGCCCGGGAGGTTGGTCCATAGGATGTGGACATCACTGGTTCTGTCAGCTGACAGTCTGGAAAGGGTCCCTGCAACCACTACCAGCTGAGGTGGGCTGGCGGTCAGGCACCGACCTAAGTTCCGGCCCAGGTCCAAGTCTAGAAGCCTCCCAGGGGGTAGGGTCCTGGACCAGGGACCCGGTGCTTCCGCCCATGTTGCTATGGTTCCGAGGGCGGGAGGAGGTGCTGGTGGTCTTTGTATGGCAGCGGTCCCCTTGGGCCTTTCCCTGCCTTTTTTTGGGCATCTGGTGTTGGTGTGCCCAGAAATCGTCCATCTCTGTTTTTTTGGTTCTTTTTTTGTTTTGTTTTAGCAACCCAATGAAACACAGGCATTTTTTTTTTTTTAGTAGAGACAATGGAGAGGAGTTTCTCTGGTCAGCAGGGGGCAGTGTGGACCCATGAACTCTTCTCAGCCCCGCCTTTTGTGCTTGAAAAAAGTGCATGGAGACATTTCCAGGAGAACTGGCCAACTGTTACAGTAAAGGAGCTGGCCTGTTCTACTCCCCTCCTCCCCCCTCCCCGGGGCTGAATTGCACCATTCATTGCAGCAGACCTGACAGTGTGGAAATCTCCAGGGCCTAGTTCCCTAACTTCTTGGATTTCTGGTCTTTCTGATTCCTGCATGGCCTTTCGTTGGCCTGTATCGGTATATGTCCCGGTGACCCTAGTCACTCGACCCTCAGTGTGGAGCACACCACGTGGAGGGCTGGTAAAAAGAGTTCAGCAATGCAAACCACAGTTGCAACACCCACCGACGACCACTGATCATTTGTGATAAATGTCTTTAGAGGACCTCCCTACACCCACGGAAGGTGCATTGCACTCACAATCACATTCATTATGCATAGTGATTTTGGCGGTTTTTACTAAACTCCAGTGTTTAGCAAGAGCTTAGCTACTGTAAAGATCATTTGGAAGGGCTTGAATCATTGGTATTAGTTTCTCTTCTGAACACCATATGGAGTCTTCCAGACTCAAACGCTAGATTCTATAGCTGCCATAGGAAGTAACAACAACCTCTGGCTCACACCTCAAAGGGACATACCACACGTACCACACCGTCACCTTCCTAAGGACGGGAGCTGTATCTGCTCTGTCTATGCTTAACCTTGTATCTGTAACACCTGAGACCCACGGTTCCCTCGGGCCTCCGGCATCCTTACCTTGTAGTCCCCGAGGGCAGGGCCCGGGCTGCCCTGCTCCTGTCCAGTGGGCGGGTATGGAGAAAACCCAGGGACACCGGTCCTTCATTCACTCCATCATTGTTGCCCTCCGGGTGTAAAGGAAATTCTTCTGAGTGTATCCACTTGTGAAGAAAGAGAAAACACAAAAAATCATCCATGACCCCAACCACTTTCCACACGTTCAGCATGTCACCTGGGTCTGTGCAGGCTCGTGACAGTTCTGTGTCTGAAGCAGAGTTGTGAGGATTGGATGGCTGACATAGGAAATGTATTTATTTTCTTGAAACGCAACCTGGCCCAGGCAGAGCCAAATGGATCTCGCCCTGCCCCTACATGGTTTTGGAGATACCAAACTAGGGGTAGGACAACTTCTGTCAATAAATCCATGCCTGCCTAGCACGGAATCCTACCAGCCGACACATCACATTCCTCTCATCCGGAACGTCAGCCGGGGCCTGCGCGGTGGTGTCCTGAGCTACCGAGAATTGAATTTGATGATTTGCTGGGAGGTGCAATGTCTGTCCTATTGTTTTAAATTTTTTTCTGTTCTATTGGTGAGATCCGTGATTTTTTCCTCTATTAAAAACCTATGCATTTCCTCTTAATACTCCTTATGCGAACCAAATCGAGGAGAATTCGTACAAGGAGCTTCAGTTAATTACAAAACGTGTACTTGAGAAAAATGAAAAATGAGAATTGTGAAATAAGATGAACTAAAGGAAAACCAAAGGGAGCTAGACAGAAGTGACATTAACTCGCAAACTCCGTGTGTCTCTAGTTTGCTGTCTGTCCCTCTCACTCCCATAGGTATATGGCTAATCAGGGCCCCCGATGCCATCAGCCCTGCAGCACTGGACCGTCCCAACAGATCATCCACGCTGTGACCCAGGACAGAAGACCGCAGCCCTGAGCGCTCCTTCGGAGTCCAAGACTCACCCCCGGGCCTTCCTTCTGGACTCGGTTCCTGAGCCTTGCACACCCCTGGGCTCCCCTCTCTGAAAAGAATCCGCTGTTGATGAAAGGGTTCATCGAGACCAGTAGTTTGTCTTGTCCATGAGTTTATCTGATCTAAGGGGGGGGGGGGGGGGACACGCTGGAAAACACGAGCAGGGAACCCAGCGTGCCTTGCTTCCAGCCTTGTCTCCTTAAAAGGAAAGTTTTCTATTCTTTCATTTTACTTCCCAGCTGACTTGTGTGTGTGTGTGTGTGTGTGTGTGTGTGTGTGTGTGACCTCCTATGAACATCAAGAGGAAACGGACAGCGAGGCCCACAGTAACCGTTCTCAAGGAAATGTTCTGACCGCTACTGGGGCGAGTTAGCTCCAAGGACCCAAGCAGGAGACAGGAGTAGCTTGAACCAATTCGCAGATGTTGCGCTGACACATCTGTGACAGGTCAAAGAAAAGGCAACCTGACCGACTGCAGTCCTGGACCTGTCTTCTCCGTTCCCAGTTCGGGGCTCCTCCCCCCCTTTCCCTGTGACCTGTACCTCTCTCCTCCACCGCCTCCCCCACTCCCCTTCTTGTCCAAACTCCAGTGGGCTTCAGCTCTGACAGTGACCTGGTCTTAAAGAGACAAACATCCCTTCCTGTGGAGGAAATCCCTATCCTCTACTTGAATCGCTCTACGGGGTTTGCTTTTCCCCTTAAGTTCTCCCAATGACTTGACGCCGTTTCCTAGCATCCAAAGCAAAGAGCTGGACAGCGTCACTTGCATGAAGCACAGTCACCACTGGGTTGATGCTCACACATCAAGGGGAGCGCCCGCTCCTCCTGATCCTGAGCTTCCAGGAAACCTCCCCCTGAGTCATCATAAGGCCCAGGCTATCCGGACACCCTGGGGCAGTGATCTCTCTCAGTAGCCATTTTCTCTCTGGTCTGGAGGATGGGGACGATGTTACCAACCTGCCGTTTGCCCGAAGAAGTTTCTGTGTGAATGGCATCGCACCACACGCAAAGGACTTAGCGGACCGAGTTCCTGACACGTAGTGTACGTTCAGGAGGTCTGAGCCCCGTGATTTAGTGACAGCTGAGAGCACAAGCTGCGGAGTCACAATAGAAGGGGACAGTGAACCGTCTCCTCTACACCCTCCGGTTACTGACCAAGGGTGTCTGTGCCACACTAACACCCCCAGACGTGCCGTTCCGCACCATATGCAAGATCAGTAGGATTTGCTATTTGGAAAAGATATGTGAGGAGAACTGAAGAAGCCAGAAACTGGACCCAAATTTCTTTCAAGTTTGGTTTTCTGATGATGCTGCCATTCGTCATGCAAGTCCAAAACTCAGGGTTCGGTATAGTCTTTCGGAAAAGGGAGTGGTGATGCATTGGATTTAATAATAATTTTAAAAAGTGGAAGCTTTCTCTTTAAACGATCTTGTCATTGTAGCAAGGGCGGGTCTAGTTACTTGGCAGCGTCCTGGACCTCAGCTGAGGATAGACTTGTAGTGTCTGGTACTCTCGAGGATGGCCCGGTCTCCTCGTATTCATCATTTCATTCTTCCCCATTCCCCCTTTCCTGTCTGTGGGACTGAGCCCCGAGGAGATCTTTGATCTCCTGTCGATGACCTGGGGAGAGAGAACCCTCTGTCAAGAGAAACATCAACCTTTCCTGCAAGGAATTCCAGTGCAGGCAAGACCAGGAGGAGTTTCTGTACCGGGAGCCGGCCCTCTGTCACCACAGCCTTACCTAGATGTGCCCGCCTGTCTGTTTAACCAACAACTGAGCTCGACTCTTCCTCCAAAAACCGAATAAACAGCGGGCCCGGAAATCAAAGAAACTTAAAGGGCTGCTAGAGCTGGACCTGAGAGAGAGCTCTCCGGAACCCCGGCCCAGGCAGGGCCTCCAGGAGACCTACGGGAAGAACAGATTGGGGAAGAAGTGCTTGTCCAATCAGGACGCCTATCTGGGGAAGACGTAGTTGGGAGAAATGAGTTTAGATTATTCGTGTATATTACTGCCTCAAATGAAGTGTTCTGCTGAGAATCATGGGACTTTATCCGGGTCACGGGGACTGCCACAGCAGCGTCCAACGTTATCAGCTGGACTTGGGGAGAGAAAGACCACTGCAGTCAGAGGAGGCTTCTTTCAGACACACCACTCACTGTCGGATGAACGGGTGACGATTCCAGTAGCCTGCTGGTGTTTCCTTCCTTATGCACCGTGACCTGAGCTGGTCACATGACCTAAATCAGTCGCCCAGGGAAGTTGGCTAGGGTGAGTGTGGTTTTTGCTCACTGGACCAAATCACCTTAGGATGCGTTGTAGAATCGAACTGCTGTGGCGTGAGTATGCAGTAGGGCAGGGTCCTTCTGGAAAGACTCCGGTGTATTGAGAGCTGATGAAAACGGGGAGGAACGGTCAAACATGCACCCTCTCTGCCAAGGCCAGTCTGTGCTACTTCTGGTTCACTTTCATCTCACTGAACTTCTCATGGAGCAAAGGCCTTGACACTGGAAAGACTTGGGCTCTGACCTGAGCCTGTCAGCAACAAGCCAAAGGGCCTTCACTTGCTTGGTTCACTTAAACGAGGAACAAACATGAGTATGAGTCAATCGAGTGACACGGAGAGGTGCAGACTTGCAGGGACCAAACGGAGAACGAACAGACAAACAAACCCACAATCAAACACGTGGAAAGCCGATGTGGTACCTTACAGAACTAGGAAAAGGTGGATCATACGAACAGAAAAGGAAGTTTTGGAAACATCTCACAATATTTCCGGAGACCCACCCTGTGTTAGGTCCTACTCCCAGCGCTGATTGAAAAAGAATACAAGAGGCATGCGCTGCAGCTGCTGCTCCCAGAAAGGGGACCTGCCCTGCTATCTTTGGATCACAGGTCATGGCCTATTCCACTCAAAATTTTCAGAAACCTTCCCCACCGCCTGTAGTTCAGATGGTTACAACTTCCTCCTGGTCCAGCAGGCTCCAGGGTCTGGGTGAGATCTCCCGTAGGGGCACATACAAGAATCAGGAATTGAACGCTAAATAAGTGGAGAAAGCAACCCATGTTTCTCCCTCATTCTGTCTTCAGGCCTCTCAAAAAGCAGCCGATTAAATAAATAATACATACATACATACATACATACTTAAAGTTTTTTTGGGGGTGGTGAGAGAAGACTTGCAAAAATTTTCAACAGCTTGTTTTAAAATGTCTCCATTGTCTTTCAGTAAGAACTCAAAGTGTAAAGAAGAGTTTCAAAAACGTCCTGTGCCAAAATAAAAGGTAATAAAATATATACGTAAAGGGAACCTTCTACTCTTAAGGGTCCATATGCGGCCACGGGACCGCGGTTTGATGACTTTACTGTACTTCCTCTGTCCCCCCATTGTCCAGAGTGGAGCTGAGGGACTGCCCTGACTGACACCCACTGTTCTAGGCCCATCAGCCCCGCCCCCTCTCCAAAAGGGGGGAGAGAGCCAAGGACGATGCCCTTCAGAGAGGCAGACACACTGGTTGCTAGGCGACCCAATCCAGGCTACCAAACTAGAAAGAAAGGGCCATTTGAAAAAGAACAGGTTTCTGTCTACACGTTTTCAGGGCTGCCACTGCGGAAGAAGTCGCTTAGCCAAGATGGCGGCGGAGTCCGCCCGCGCAGACTCAGAACGCAGCCTCCGATTGAGGAAGACGGCGCGCTGCGCTTTTTTCAAGCAGGACGGGCGGGGGGAGAGGCGGCCTGGCGCTCACACGGGGCACCACTGCCCCCTGCCGTCCGCAGAAACCGAATGGACACGGACCGGACGGAACCCGGCTGTTCTCCGCCGCCATTCCGCGCCAGGTCCGAGTCCCCGTGGCTGAAGGACTCTTCCTGGTGACCATGTCTATCAGGGACGGTCACAGAACCAGCCCCAGAGTCCCCGCAAGGCCGCTCCCACAGCCGCGCCCCCGGGCTCCCGGCAACAGGGCAGCGGCGCTCTAGCCGGCGCGCATGCGCGGGCGAGGCGGGGCGGGGCGTTGTGGGCAGGACCCGCTGCTGCGCTCCCTTGGGCAATTTCGCTGCGGATCCTGGGGGAGCCCGCAGACTTCACTGGCCTTGGTGGATTCTGTCTCGGATCCCGCGGCCCACACTGAGCTGAGGGACAGGAAGGAGCAGTGACAGCCAGGTCCCAATGCCGGACTGTCACGTCGCTGCACCCACGGCCCCGTACCAATGCCCTCTTCACCACGCCCCTGCCCCTGGGACGTGGTCTCCTCTGCTCCTTGCTCTTTGGTGCAATCAAGGGGTGGCCAGGCGACCTCAGGGCCCTTGAGCCTCATGGGGTCATCCGGGAGCCTAGACGTCCTCAGGAGCATTCTGCAATTTCTACCCATCCTGCATTCCCAGCAGCCCTGGTCCCTGCGGCCCGTGGTCCTCTCTGCACAATGGGGAACCCCCAGCCCCTGTGTGACAGGCCTTCGGGGCACTCCCTCGCTCCTGGCCTCTTGGGTTCTCCTGCAGCCCGTGCCCTCAAAGCCTCCCCTGAGCTGGCCTGCAAGGTCTAGGCCTCAGGTGTGGACCCCACAGGCTGCCTTACTTTCCAGCCTGTCGGCCCACCTGCCTGTCCTCACCCAGCTTCGCCAGGAGTATATACTCTGCCTCTAACACAGTCACTTGCTCCTTTCTGCCCCCCACCCCACCTCAGGCTGTCCCCCTCTGCCCCAGGACGTGACACATCCCTACCTGGATCTGAGCTCTGCAGCATTGATGAGAACACATCTAAGCTTTACCTAGAATGGTCTCAAATCCAGAATCAGAAGCCCACCGATTCTCACTCTCCCCTCTTCCTACCCAAACCACTCCCCCACTCACTAGCTGCCCTCTCGGTCTCAGAGACCTGCCCTACTCATTTTTCCAGACCAGGGGAGCAGGGAGGGAGGGTACTCACTCTTCCCAAATGCAATTGGACCTGTTTTTGCCCTGCCTGTCTCTGCCGCCCAGGGGCATCCCTGTGCTGATGGAGCCAGCCCTCCCCTGGGCTCAGGTCCCCGTGCCTTCCACCTACCTACCCGGTGCTCACGGACTGACGTGGCTCCTGCACGTGTCCGTGGTCTCCTCCAACACCAGATGCTCTGTGTATGGGGGACCATCCCGCAACTAGTGCGGGAGACCTGACCCCCTTCTCACCTGTCATTCTGCAACGATGGACCCATTAAAGTTGATTTTCAACGTGAAATACACTGTGTTCGTAAAATCATGGCGCACTTTTAACCGGTCTCAGGAAAGGAACAAAAGACAATAGAAATGTGAAATCTACACTAAATAAAAGGAAAACTCTCCCAGTTTCATAGCTATTCAGTGAAGTTCAATCTGGGCTCACGCACAGATTTTTTAGGGCTCCTTAGGTAGCTATCCCGTATAGCCTCTACAGACTCGTCACTGACTGATGGCCTACCAGAACGGGGTTTCTCCACCAAACTGCCGGTTTCCTTCAACTGCTTATCCTACTGAGTAATGTTATTCCTATGTGGTGGCGCTTTGTTATAAATGCATCGATATTCACGTTGTACTTTGGTTACGGATTCGAATTTAGTGAGCCACAGAACACACTGAACTTTCCTCTGTACCGTCCACATCTCGACTGGCATGGAGGTGGGCTGCTCCGCTGTATACACGGTGTTATGTCATCATCTGCACATGCACACGTGCTGCCACATCATCCTATAGAAACTGGAAGGGTTTTCCTTTTATTTGGTGCAGATTTCACATTTCTATTGTCTCTTGTTGCTTTACTATTACCTGTCAAAAGTCCACCATGACTTTACGGACACACTGTATTTCAACTTCTCCCGAAACCATGTTTGCTCCTCAATCCCCTTCAATGAAGCTTCTGTGCCTATCGCTCCTCTGCGACTGGCCTACCCGAGGCCGTCATCACATCCGCGTCCTCTGATCCCACAGTCTCTTCTCTACGCTCATGTTAGAGGACTGTTCTGGCGACCCTGGCACATGGACCCACTTTAGCTAGAGCTTGGGAAGAAGGGAGGCTTATGTGCCAACATATTCTCCTGTTGTCCTCCTCGTGGCACACATTCACAGCATGCCCGATGGACCCGGGACGGGATGCGAGGCGTTGAGTCAACAGGATAGACAAGGGATACACTCCCCCTGCAGAAGGTCCTCTTATCCAGGTGGGGAGGAGAGAGATAATGGGGAGCATGGGGGCCTAGGGGGGCCGACCTACAGCAGCAGGGACAGAGGGAAGTCACGCCCCTGAAGGGAGGTGAGTCCCCAGAAGTGAAGAGAGGCTCCAAGTAGAAGGGGGTAAGAGCTCATTCACCCTCTAGACACACAGCAGGACGCTCTGCCAGGGACGCCTGGAGTGTTACACACACAGCGTTCATAGTTCTCCGGAGCTGAACCCGGCCCCGCCCGGCTGTGCTGGAAGGGGGACCCGGGGGGCTGCACTCCTCCCAGGGGGCTGGGGGTGGGGGCGAGATGGAGAAAGCGGTTGCCCAAGGGCAGGGGGTTGAGGAGGGAAGCCGCAGCAGGCAAGGGGCAGAGGACCCGCATCTGAGGCTGTGGAGAGGGCAGTCGTGCCCCAGCGTGCACGGGCGGATGTCGCACAGGTTCACGGGTCGTCACAGTTACGTGAGTAGGAGGCGGTCAGGGGACACCTGGTACCGACCAAGAGATGATTCAGAAATGCAAGGTAGGCCTGCCTCACCCATGGGGTCTTCCCCACTTGGACCCGGGAGACTCGGGCCATCATGTCCATAGGAACCAGCTAGTGAGGCACAGAGGGTGTCACAGGTCCCCTCCCCGATGAGGAAGGACGTGGGGACGTGGGGCAGAGATCTGAGCGGGAGCGTGTGCGCTGACACTCACTCACTGAGCATCTGTGCTCACCCCCCACCCCCTTGTGGGCGTCAGCCCAGGGCTAGGAAAGTGAAGCCCCCTGGAACTCGGGGCTGCATCCCTCCCCTTACATTCCGTCCTGCTCAGCGGGCGGCCCTTGTGAGGAAGGTCAGCTCAGCCAGGCCCATGGAATGAACCAAAGTGGGTTCCGGGGCCCCCTGAGGAGCGACAGGGAGTCGGCCATGTCTGCACAGCATCCCCCAGAACTCCTGCCGCGCCCACCTTCCAATCTGTCTCTGACAGGGGACCTCGGGGGCCTGGCCTCCTCCTCTCTTGAACCCGGGACAACATCTAAGCGTCCCATCAACGGACCCCTGACAAGGGTCACGGTAAGAGGAGACCCCGGTGAGACTCACGGAGTGGAGGAGCTGAGGAGGGTGTCACTGGGCCGCGCAGGGACTCCTCACGGCCGTCCGAGCCCCCACAGGCGATGGCAGGCTCCTTCTCCTTGAACAGGAACAGAACAGGCCTTCACTTCCAGGCCCGAGTCCCGGAGCTGGGCTTCAGGAAATGTTTCCAGAGCCAGGAGACGAAGCCTGCGGGAACATGCAGAGAGTCAATAGTTTTACAAGGAGAAGTCGGTGTTTTCCTCCTTTATTTGACGGTGAATTCTGTGAGTGTCCTTCCAGGGCACGCGGAGATTTGAGGTCGCTGCCGACAGGCCCAGAGCATCTCCCAATCTCTCTTGTCAAGCCCGCTGTGTCCTCAGAGAAGCTCATCTTCAAGGGGGACCCTGCCCTTGTCTCCCTCACATCCCTGCACCGACACAGGCGCTGCCTCGTGTCCGGGAAGAGCTGCGACCAAACCCTCCTAGTGACTGATGGTCAGACAGACGGACAGGGCAGGTGTCAGGTCTCCACCTCTGGGAAACGCGGTGCCCCTGGCATTCCCAGTGTGTTTTCCGTAGAGGACAGACCATGGAATGATGCAAAACCACCGACAACATGTCAGACACTGTGTCCCTTGTAACAGGCCTACTTTACACAGAGCTACGGGACTCAGGAAACGCATATAGATCCGCTCTGCCTCCAGTGGTTCTTCCCTCTCAGAATAGCATCCCCACAGCCCTGCTCCCTGCGCAGGAGACAGAAGTGCCTGACGCCCTACATCAGAGGCAGTCAACCTGGTCCCTACCGCCCACTAGTGGGTGTTCCAGCTTTCATGGTGGGTGGTAGCGGAGCAACTAGTGTATAAATAAAAGATAGATTTAACTATAGTAAGCTGTTTATAAAAGCTTATAAACTTAGCAAAAATCTGACATAAATTTCTTGGTAAGTAATTATTATTATATGCTTTAACTTGCTGTAACTCTGCTTTACAAATTTTATAAAGTAAAGTACCTTCCCTACTTTATAAATCACCATTACCGTGCAACTGGTGGGCGGTTGGAAAATTTTACTACTAACAGAGATACAAAAGTGGGCGGTAGGTATAAAACCGTTGACTACCTCTGCCCTAGAGTCTCTCCAACCCAAACCAGAGTCGAGGCCAAGAGGCCGCCGGGACCCTTGTGCCTCCCGGGGGCCCATCTGTAGGAGGGGCGGGCTTGGTTCTTCCGTTTCCACAGTCACGCTCCACCCCGGGTCCCCTTGCCTCATCTTCTGCCGCCTGGCATCTGACTCTACCCTCCCTAACTCCCCCAAACAGGGGCAGGGTGAGGAGCTTTGGAAAGACAGGCGTTCCTCCGCAGAGGCCTGCAGTTCTCACAGCTCCTGGCTGGGGCCCGGTACGGATGGCAGAGCTCTCTCCTACTTCTCCCTGCACTTTCCTGCTCCTTCACCCCAGATAATGTGCCCCCGGCCATTTCATGGTGGCCGGACACGTGTGGTTCACGGGAAAATATTGGAAGAACCGGATCAGGTTTTCCTCTCCACTTCTAAGGACCCACCAAGCCCTTGGCGGTGACCTGAGGCTAGGTGCCTATCCCAGCTCTGCAGCCCCTGACTCTCCAATTGTGAGGCAGTTCTTTCCTATTGCTCTGTGGCCTGGCCCCGCTCTTCCTCGGTCGCAGGGCCCCACAGTGCAGCCTCCTCACCACCGGACACGCTTGGTCTAGGGACAACCTCATCAACAGGCTGTAAGTCAACCGGGGCTTTAAATCCATCTGAGCCCAGCACACAGACAAGACAAAGCCCTCCTGGCTCCTCAGCGCTTCCCAGGCCTCTGTGGTCTGGAAACAAGAGAGGCCTTTGCAGAAGTCGTTTTGTCTGAACCTCTGGCCCACTCAAACACCCACGTACATGCGCAGCTCCTGACACCACCCCGCACCCCAGCCCCCTGCATCCAAGGTCCTCATCACAGGACTGTGTTGGCTCCCAGCGCACCACTCATCCTGCCCCTTAGCCTTCTTTGCTTGAACGGCCGATCATTTCTCCTCCGAGTTCACTCTCAGTCTCCTTCTCCCCTGACACCACCGATTGGGGATTTGACTTGGAAGAGGTGGTGTCTCTCAGCCCACAGCTCCGTGGGTCACTGAGGGAAGAGTGCGGGCAGGATGGAGGATGGGTCTTCCCGCAGACAGGGCGCTGCTTCAGACCGCTGCTCCTCCCTCCTGCACCGAAAGCGTCTCCTCTGAGGTTCCTGCCGACTCCCAACACTCTGTCATCCTTTCAACACCCGCAGGATCCCTAGGCATTTCTGGTACGTGCATCCTGGGCCGTTCTCTCTCTTACTTTGGGGACGATAAATCACATACTGAAGAACAAAGCGCCCTCTTCTTCGAACACCTGTATCTTAATTCCTTAGGAGCCCAGTGTCCTGACCGTGTAGGGCTCCAGCAGCAACCCCATCGGGGTAGCTCTCCCTCCTCCTCAGTGAGGGGTCAGGACAGAGGAGTGATGGTGAATGGAGGAACAGAGTCCCTAGCCTGTGGAAGACATGGGACCCTGACACAGGCGCAGACCGATGGGGTGCAGGGGCGGGCATGTGAGCGTGTGTGTTGGGGTCTTTGTGAGCTGGCGTGGGAGGGTAGAGGACGTGGACGAGGGCGTGGCAGCTGAGCACAGTCAGAAGCTGGCGTGCGCAGGGGCAGCAGAGAACGTCAGGGCAAAATTGGGTCCACTGGGCTTGTGCACCTCGGATAAGTCACACCTCACGGGCTCTGTGTTCCCCAGTGGAACGGAAGATGTTTGTGAGCGTGTAAGGTAGTGGTGGAGGTTAGGACGGAGAGGACAGTGGGATGCGATGCTCTCTCGTGGTCACGGGTTTAGGACAACTGAAATTCAGTAAGGTTAGACATATCTGACGTCAAGGATCCCGCGTACACATACTGGCAGGTCTGTGTCCCATACAGGGGCGTAGTGGGGGAGTGTGACAGGGTAAGAATGGACAGAGAGACAGCTGTGCAAAAGGGATGTGGAGACCCCGGCCGGCTAGCTGCGGTGGTTACAGTGTCTTCCCGATACACCAAGGTTGGGGATGTGATTGCGGGATCAGGGGCCATAGAAGAACCAGCCAGAGAATGCCTCAGTGAATAGAACAGGGAATCGATGTCTCTGTCCACCTCTGTGTCTGTGTCTCCTTCTGTCTCTTGACAAGTCAACTGCAGTGGATAAACTGTCAATCTGGAATTCTGAGGTCGTTGGTTCAAATCCCTGGTTTCCCTGGTCAAGGCACATATGGGAGTTGATGCTTCCTGCCCCCCCCCCCTAAAATGAATAAATAAAATCTAAAACAATAAAAATTAAAAAATGTCAACCATTAAAAGTCAAGGAACAGGAAAGAAGGGGAGTTCCTAGTCCTGAGTGGGCTGTGTAAGGAGAAGGAGGGGCCTGCTGGAAAGCGAGGAGAGCTGTGGGGTCCACTCTGGAGACCCCAAGAGGCCCGAAGGCCCACACATTAGAAGGAGGGAGCTGGTTGCGGCCGGCACAGTGTTGAGGTGTCCACGGAGGACAGTCCTACCACATCGTGGGAGGGAAGGAGGGTCGGCTGGCTTTCTGAGGTTCAAGACCATGCCCTGTGCAAGGTGATGCCCGGGTGACCTGGAGGAGAACGACCTGAGATCAGAGCGACCCCAGGATTGACCGAGTTAGCCTCCTGGGCCCTGATGTCACTAGGTTTGCAAGAATGAGGCCTGAGCCTCACCTGTGGAGACACAGTGGCTAAAGTGTCAACCTGGAACACTGAGGTCACGGGTCCTAAACCCTTGCCTTGCTCGTTAAAGGACATATGTGAGTGGATGCTTCGTGCTCCTCAGCACTGCCTCTCAAAATAAATAATTAAAATATATTAAAAAAAGAAAGAGAAACAAACAAATAAAAAAAATGAGGTCCGAGAGTAGGTAGGCGATTGTGCCAAGGCACCAGCCTCTTCACGGGCTAGGTAGGGCCTAGGGTGATCAAGGAATTGATACAGACCCCATGCCTGCGCCTGCTGGCGCGGGGAGGTTGGTCCATAGGATCTGGACATCACCGGTCCTGTCCAGCAAAGGGTCCCTGCAACCACTACCAGCTGAGGTGGGCTGGCGGTCAGGCACCGCCCTAAGTTCTGGCCCAGGTCCAAGTCTAGAAGCCTCCAGGGGGTAGGTTCCTGTACCAGGGACCCTGGGCTTCTGCCAATGTTGCTATGGTTCCGAGGGCGGGAGGAGGTGCTGGTGGTCTTTGTATGGCAGCGGTCCTCTTGGGCTTTTCCCTGCCTTTTTTGAGCATCTGGTGTTGATGTGCTGAGAAATCGTCCATCTGTTTTTTTTTGTTCTTTGTTTTCAGTTTTAGTAACCCAATGGAGCACACGCACCTTTTTAGTAGGAACAATGGCTCAAAGTTTCTGTGGTCAGCAGGTGGCAGTGTGGTACCATGAACTTTTCTCCGCCCCTCCTTTTGTGTTTGAAAAAAACAGTCTGGATACAATTCTGGGAGAATTGGCCAATTGCTTCAGTGCAAAAACCGGTCAGTTCTTTCCTGTGGCTGAACTGCACCTTTCAACGGAGTGGACGTCACCTTGCATAAATCTCGGTGCTCTGGTTCCCTATCATCTTGGATTTCTTGTGTTTCTGATTCCCTGCATGGCCTTCCGTTGGCTTGTATGGGTATATGCCTCTGTGACCCGAGACAGTCTAATGTCAATATGGACCACGCAGTAGGGCAGGGTCCTTCTGGAAATACTCCCGATATATTGAGAGCCAATGAAAACGGGGAACTACAGTCAAATGTGCACTCTCTCTACCAAGGCCAGTCTGTGCTACTTATGGTTACTTTGGTCTCACTGAACTTCTTATGGAGTCAAGGGAAAGGCGTTGACAACGGAAATACTTGGGCTCTGTCCCGAGCCTTTCACGAAGAAACCAAAGCGCCTTTAGTTGCCCGGTTTACTTGGCTGAGGGACAAACATCTGAGTTTGAGTCATTCGAGTGACGCAAAAAGGTGCAAACTTGCCAAGGTACAAAATAGAGAACGATCAGACAAACAAACCCGCAATTAAACACGTGTAAAGCCTTTGTGCTAGCTTACAGAACTAGGAAAAGGTGGATCATACGAACAGAAAAGTAAGTTTTGAAACATCTCGCAATATTTCCGGAGCACCCACCCAGTGTTAGGTCCTCCTCGCAGCGCTGATTGAAAAAGAATACAAGAGGCATGCGCTGCAGCTGCTGCTCCCAGAAAGGGGACCTGCCCTGCTATCTTTGGGTCACAGGTCATGGCCTCTTCCACTCAACATTTACAGAAACCTCCCCCGCGGCCTGTATTTCAGATGGTTACAGCTTCTTCCTGGTCAGCAGGCTCGAGGGTCTGATCTCCCGAATAGGCACATACAAGAATCAGCCCTTAAATGCATAAATAAGTGAAACAAGAAACCGATGTTTTTACCTCCACCATATGCCCTCTCGCTTTTCAAAACTCAGCTGATTAAATTAATAAATAATAAATAAATTCTTTTCGGGCGGGAGGTGGGGAAGATTCGTAAAAGCTTTCAACAGCTTGGAAAATGTGTCCATTATATTTCAGGAAGAATTCAAACTATAAAAAAGACTTTCAAAAACGTCCTGTGCCAAAATGAAACTTAGTATATACTTAAAGGACACCTTCTACTCTTAACGGTCTGTTTGCGGAGATGGGACCGCGGTTTGATGACTGTACTGTACTTCCTCTGTCCCCCATATTGTCCAGAGCTGAGCTGAGGGACTGCCCTGACTGACACCCACTGCTCTAGGCCCATCAGCCCCGCCCCCTCTCCAAAAGGGGGGAGAGAGCCAAGGACTGTGCCCTTTAGAGAGGCAGACACACTACTTGATAAGCGACCCCAGCCAGGCTGCCAAAGTAGGAAGAAAGGGCCATTTGAAAAGGAACGCGTTTCTGCCCACAGGATACAAGTTTTCAGGGCTGCCACTGCGGAAGGATCCGCTTAGCCAAGATGGCGGCGGAGTCCGCCCGCGCAGACTCAGAACGCAGCCTCCGACTGAGGAAGACGGCGCGCTGCGCTTTTTTCAAGCAGGACGGGCGGGGGGAGAGGCGGCCTGGCGCTCACACGGGGCCCCACTGCCCCCTGCCGTCCGCAGAAACCGAATGGACACGGACCGGACGGAACCCGGCTGTTCTTCGCCGCCATTCCGCGCCAGGTCCCAGTCCCCGTGGCTGAAGGACTCTTCCTGGTGACCATGTCTATCAGGGACGGTCACAGAACCAGCCCCAGAGTCCCCACAAGGCTGCTCCCACAGCCGCGGCCCCGGACTCCGGGCAACAGGTGGTGGCCCTATGGCGGACGCGGCGCTGTGGGCGGGATCCACTGCTTAGCTCACACTTGGATAGGAATACAGCTAATCAGGGGCAGCAGATCCCATCACACCCTGCATCCTGAAGTGTTGTCTCTCTTTATGGGGGTTATACACTGAAATAACATACTTTGAACTCCCAAAGCCCTGTGCTTGTATTACCCGTGTATTAATGTCTGCAAGCTAAGCTTCTTGGTTGTGTAGCTGCAGTAGCGTCCTTATCTGTTTAACTCTCGATCCTCCTCAGTGTGCCCATCTATGGAACATTTCCTTGCTTATTTGTGCTAGAGCTCCATGTTGCCAAACCAAGGAACCCCATGCTTTCTTAGACACAACCAAATACCTTCTTCAGATTCCTCTGTTTTTTAGCGAGTGCGACAACAGCCAGTCTTGCTTTCCTCTTCTGTCTCACACGTGGTTCCCTGCTGGTGCTCTTTTTTTCATCCCTGCCTAAATCATCCACTCCCACCACCAGGTTTCGAACCTGTACTCTGTGCTCTTCTCATTCTACCTGTGATCCCTGGGGGGCCAGACCTACCCCGAGCCTTTACCCACCTGCTTTGTTTTCATTTCTATCCCCTTGCTAGATGTTCGCTTGTTGCATCACCAAGTCTACCTATGAAATCTCATCGTGGCACAGAGGTCCCTACAGGATGAGACCTATGGGCATCTCACCTCAGATGTCCCACAGTCTGCAAATCTACAGGCAAGCATAATCCTATCTTCCCTGTGTCATGGGCAGACACTGCCCATGAGACACACTTGTCCTTAAACCAAAATCCTATGGGTGCTGCCAGGTGTGATCTCCATTGTCCAATGACTCCTTGGACCTATTCTGAAAAAGGCTAAACCATGATGTTCATGATGCCACACATGTTTGTCAGGTCCCCTGTGAGGGTTCCTTCTTGGCAGACTCACTGAAGGCGTCCTGAGCAGGGGCTTATGTCCTGGTTTGGCTGGGTCCTCCCCAGGAATTGCAAGGAAAACCTGTATCCTGTAATATTTTCAGCACACTGAAATGCTCATCTTCTCCTGGAACTCCAGAGATAATGTCTCCACTCAGTGAATCAGGACATAGTTAAATCAGTCTATCGTGGCCAAAAGAGAACGTCTCCTGAGGCGAGCGTTCATGAGCGTGCGTGAAACAAGGATTTGCTCACTTTTATTTTTCCTCACAACTATCCTGACTTACTTGGTCTTTCCATGAGCACATGAGTTAATTTAATTACATAAATTATAATAAATGTTATAGATCCAACTCAAGAAAATTAGTGGCAAAGCCTGACACCAGATCTTTTACATGAACAGATACAAAGCTCAGCCATCTGTAATTTCCACAGAACTATTGTGATCTGTCTCAAAAACTTATCTATACAATGTCTTACAAACTTTTAAAGTAACTAAACACAAGGACTCTCCACAGGGAAGATAATGGTAGTATGTTTCTTTAGCAAATGTGGGGGTTTGACTTTACAATTTTGTTTTCAGAAACATGAAGAGGATCAAGTACGATGTCGGTTTTAAACCACACATTTACTTTGACAGGCATTCTCCTTTCCGCATCCTAAGTTACTGGCCAAGCACAGCAGGTAGTGCTAAGAACCTGCTCTCTTTGTAAAGAAGAGACTAATTCTGATGTTAGATTTCTTCTATAAGGATGGTTCTGTTTCCACAGCTGCAATCTAGGCTTTCACAGGAGAAACGTTCAACAATGCTCCTGCTGAGGCACGTTCCAGGAGAAACGTTCAACAATGCTCCTGCTGAGGCACGTTCCAGACCTACTAGTTTAGCCTCTGGGGACGGTGCACCTGCACCTGTTCTTTTAAACACGCTCCAGGGCAACCGTAAGTACAGACCGGGCTCACATCTGTTGGTTTTCAATAGAATATTGGGGTCCACTGCCATTGTTGCTATTGTCAAGAAATTTATAACATTTCAGGATGTGTCCTTTCCTTCGAGAGCTGTTTATATCATATTACAGAGGCAAATTTAAGGGGGGTGCACCGGGCGTGTGGTCTGGGTCCTGACTGGTGACAGTCCCTGCAAAACCCCAACATGACACTTTTTTCTAATGTAAGAGGCCAAAATTTTCTGCTGCGCCTGGGGCTTCAACCGACCTTACTCCGCCTCTGTACACTTACTTCATATTACTTCCATATCTAGAACACTTTCAAGGACTGAGGAATGTGTTTATGCCATTTGTCCCCTTGCTTGCCTGCCAGCAGGTGGCAGAGTGGATGCAGAAGGGCCTGGCTGGTGGAGAGGCAGCTGGGTTTCTGTTGCCTTGGTTACCACTCTGCTGCACATTCCCAGTGTGTCCCTGAGCTGGAGCAGGGGGCTCTGTGAAGGGGACAGCGCCCCTCCCAACTGCGTGTCTTCCTGTAATCAGAGGCTGAAGCTAAGGGCCGAGATTTGTTGCCAAGGAAACTGAAGCTGGGTCTGTGGGACTCGAGAAGAATAGAAACACCTAAGTGGAATTTCAGATGCAGGGTGACTTCTGGGAACCTGTCCTCAGCCACAGATTGAGAGGCAACCATTATGTCCACTCAAGAGAAACTAGCAGGAACACACACAGACACACAGAGACAGGCACAGACCTGTGCACTCACCACTACTGGCCTTATTGCCCAGCGACCACCTCTAGCGGTGACGTCTGGGACACCTGAGGAGGCAGGCGATGATGGGTCATGTAGGCAGGATGCAGGTCCACAGAAGAGTCACAGGGGTCCCTGCTGGTATAAAAACAATGGTACGATTTTCTCTCTGTGACTGACTGGGACACGGGCATTGCATTTTCTAAATAGCTTAGTTGAGGTATAGTTTCCTGTTACAGTACAACACAATGACTTTTAGGAAACTTAAGGAATTGTGCCGCTATCACCACAATCCAGTTCTAGAACATTTCTAACACCCGAAAGACACCCCGTGTTCCTGCTATCGGTCAATCCCCGTTACCACCTCCGGGCCCAGGTAACAGCTCTTCTACTTTCTGTCTCTGTAGATTTACCTTCTCTGGAATTTCATACAAGTTGACCAACGTGTTACATTTTGCCCTGTTCTGTCCAAATATTTTCTCCCCCCACCTCCAGTGACTCTGGTCTAGAACTGGACTCGCTGGACGTGTTTGGACATCACTGGATTCTGGCTCCCAGTCTGTCACTAGGAACAGTATGTTGTCTCAGATGTGACCCCAGATCTCCTACACCCCATACTCGGGTATGGGGACAAAGCCTTTAGGTGGGGAGGACGGTGGCCGCTGACTCCCAGGGTTGTCCCGTCCACTCATTCTCCTTGTGCCTCCCTGAGAGAAAACTCAGCAGTTAGCGCCGCCCTCAGTGAGCCCCTCAAGCCACGTCACCCACCCTGGCCCTTCTCACTCCTCTCTTCTCCTGGCCACCTGCCTCACAGGGGACCCAGGACGTACTCTCTACCTCACCTATAGGGGTCAGGCCTCTCTCCCTGAGTAAAAGCTAATTCCCCGAGGCAGGGACAGGCTCTGCAATTCCTCCTCTTCCCCACTCCCACTGCCAGCCCAGCATGCAGCGGGGAGGCATGGGAGATGATGGAGACCTCCAAGAGTGGTACACGAGTGTGGCTGGCAGGCCTGACCTGGTGTGGCTGCTGGAGTGAGGCCGTCACTCTGCTGTCTGCCAGCTGGGCACAGTCCCCGCCTTCCCTGTACTCTGCTCTCCCACCTCGTACACTAGGATGGAAGTCTTGCTCAGCAAGTGGTCTCTGAAACAGGATGAAATAAGCCGACATGTGGAAGCATGTAGCATAACGCCTGACACCTAGGAACAAATCAGTGAAAATAAAATGCCACGTTATCCCTGCTCAGCGCACACCCAGAATGACCAGGCTGAAATCAGGCCTTTGTATTTAGTGAAAGACAAGCCCTGCCTTACTGACCTTCTCCCCTGGGCCTGCGAGAGAAGCCTGGCAGGGTCTATGGAGCTCCAACGCTCTCCTATGAGGTCACAAGTTCAGAATCTATGAGACGTCCCTGTTCTCAAGCCACGTCGTCTGCAGAAGATTGTACGTCGTTGCAGCAATGCCGCTCTGGGGACCGGCTGAACGCGCACTGGCAGAATGCAGACACACTTTCACTCTGGATGGACGGTACGGTCACTTCCGGGGCACACATCATCGGATTCTGAGCTGGGGGTGGCTACACTCAATCATTCATGACTCCTGAAATGAGAAGGCATTATGTCCAAATCCCGACTCTTAATAACTCAATGGTGTTCTGGTTCTCATGCAGCAGGCACGGAACAGCTCATCACATTCACCAAGCCGGGGACGCAGGCAACAAGGACTGTCCCCTGGAGCCCTGCACAGGGGACCCCGACCCAGCCCGCAGGACCCCCTACTGTGGGCACAGACTGGGCTTCCATCTCCCCTGGGCTGCAGGGCTCCCTTCCATTGGCTCGGCCGGATGATCTGGAGGCTGTTCTGGCTGCAGGGCCTCCAACAGTGACAGGACTGTGTTCTCTGGAGCGCTCCCTGCTCCACCTCCCAACTCTGCTCCTCCTGCTAAACTCGGATCTGCTGCTCTGGATTGAGCCGTAGTGACCTCAGGTCTGACAAGGACACACCAATATGGACAAACTAACCTGAATTCTAAAGTTGGTTTCCTTTAATATGCATATATATTTGGCAGCGACAATGACATGATCCAGCAGAAACTCCTTCAAGGGGGAATGCCACTCAGTGTAAAGAGGAGGGAGGCATCTACTGGCATTTATCGCACATTCATAACGGCTCACACAAAGAACGCAATGGCGAACCACCACACTCCATTCCACATTTCCTTTCCACACTTTCTTTTTAAAGTTATTTTAAGTTCTTAAAGGTTTTATTTTTATATTTTGATTGATTTTAGTGGGCAGAGAGTGGGAAGTATCAACTCATAGTTACTGCTTCTCATATGAGCCTTGACCAGGCAGGCCCGGGGCTTCAAACCAGGTTGACACCTTATCAACTGCCCCACCACAGGTCAGGAATCCACACTTTCTTTAGGCATAGAATCTTTTATTATTTATTTATTTTAGCAAGAGAGACAAACAGAGAGAGGGACACATAGGACAGAGAGACAGGAAGGGAGAGTGAAGAGAGGCATCAATTCTTTGTTGTGGTGCTTAGTTGTGCATTGATTGCTCGCTCATATGTGCCCCATGGGAGGAAGTGGGAGGGCTCCAGCCAAGCCTGTGACCCTTGCTTAAGCCAGCCACCTTGGGCATCAAGCCAGCGTCCATGGGGTCATTTCTATGATTCCATGCTCAAACCAGCGACCTCATGCTCCAGCAGGTGAGCCTCCGCTCAAGCCTATGACCTAAGCATTTTGAACCAGGTTCCTCACTATCCCAGGTCACACTGTATCCACTGCGCCACCACCTGCTGAGGCTAGGCTGAGATTCTTTAAACTGATCGGTCTCACATTAGCACATGTGCATTCCCCCATTAGTTGGGCTGCTTCTTGGAGGCACTCAATAAAGTGGCAAAACGCGCAGGGGCATCACCAAGGCACTCACAGTGCAAGGACACTGTATATGTCACTGAGACCTGCACAGGAGGAACGGCAGAGATCCAGGCAGTGGAAGTGACAGCATGCATCACGGGAGTCAGAGCATCGGAGTGGAGGAGCACAGGTGCACGGCTTCTGGCCTCAGGAATGCCTCAGAGCGGTCCGATTGCAGGCAGGAAAGGTTAGGACCTTCCTGGGATCTGACCAATACTCATGCTGATAGGACGGATGTTCAGTCATAAACTGTTTGAATTATTCTTCCGACCGTTGCTTACTGTTTAGTCCCGAAAGGAATCCACGCCCAGGATCCGGCAACACCAGAATGTGTATGGACTCCGTTCAGATTTTCGTCAGGGGAGGTGAGATTGCCAGTTTTCTTTCAACCACTGTTTTAGGAGCCTCTGGCACATTCTTTAGCTCTTCTCCCGCCTCTCCAGTTGGAGCTTCTCCTCTCCTTCTGCGGTTGGAGCAGCCCCGCTGGCAGAAGGACCGGCCCGTTGGAACCCAGGCTGAGGGTCAAGCCACTGAGGCTCTGGACGAGGTTTCTGAGCAGGTGGAATGTGGGGCTACGTTCCTCTCCACAGGCATCGCACAAACATTCGGCCAATGGCTCTGCTGGTATCGACATTCACACCTAAATCAATTCTGATCTCAGTCACCAGAGGAAGAGATTCTGGCTTCCCTCTGAGCCTGATAAGGAGCCATGTAATCGGGGTGTGTCCGTGGCACGTGTCTGAGAAAAGTTTTCTTCCTCTGAGGTGACGCTGACCTTGGCCACTGCCTCCCTCGCAGAGTTCTCCCATCTCTCTACTGCTGTGGAGCAGCCCCTCTCGTGGGGGAGGGGAGTTGGTGCCAGGACTGGGCTTCAGGTCACTGAGGCCCATCAGTAGCAGCTCTGAGAAGGAACTATGAGAGGCTGCTGTGACTTCCCAGGAAGTCTTTTCAGACGTCATCGTGGAAGATTCAGAAATCAGTGTTGAGTTGGATTTCTAGAGTGGATCCGTGGAGGCCTAGTCTGTTTACTAAGCTCCAGGCAGCCCTCGGGCCTGGACACAAAGATGAAGATGAAGGTTCTCCAAGAGCTAGAAGGTAACAAGGGACGTGTGCAGCCAGAAGAACACCGACTGCAACAAATAGAGATAAAGGAAGAAAGAAAACCCAGTAACAGTCATCCCACCTCTCCTGTCCTCTTTCCAAGCTCTAAAATGGGGATCATAAGCCAGTTTAGGATTCTTCTGTGTGTTAAGTGGGATAATACATCTCAAGAGCTCCAGATTTTGATGGCACACATTAAGGGTTTTAGAAATGAGGTCCATTATTGCCTCCATATGACATGGAATGCAAAATGAGGGGCCGCAGTCAACCATGCTAATAATGCCCTGCTGACTTTTTACAAACTATTCCCAAGCATGATTTTAAGAACAAACAATGTGTAACTAACATGTGCTCTTCTCATAAGCACTCCTACACTTTAAAAATTATACTTTCACTCAATTCGAAGCACTTGCAGCAGGCTGATACACACTTTTAAAATTTTAGCTTCATCCTCACTGGCTGTCCCTATAGTCAAAAGGATGTTTAAGACTGTAGAAATCAAACTGCCTAAGAAATGCAAATAAGAATTTATTTTAGTAAAACAAGATCAGAAGCAATGAGATTCATAACAGAAAAAAAGAGGAAAACACAATTAAATCAAAACTGGTTCTTTGAAATGATTAATAGCTTTAATAAACTTCTAGCAGATGGGGTGGATTGAGAGAGAAAACAAGTCAACAGTAGCAAAAATGAAAGCAGTGATTTTGTTATAGACCCAGGAAATAGTAAAGGGCAATGTGGTAATGCTACATTAAACTCTACATCTATGAAAGCAACAAGTTAGGAAAAATGAGTTGATTACTCAAAAGCCATAAACTGCGATAGCTCAACCAGGTGCAATAGTGTGCACAGCACAATATATTTACAGGAATCTAATCGGGAGTTAAAAACCAATGGCCCCTCTCAGGACTGCTTTTGCTGTGTTCCATAAATTTTGAGTAGTTGTTTGCTCATTATCATTTGTTTCTGGGAATTGTTTTATTTCTTCTTTGATTTCATTGTTAACCCATTCGTTTAAGCCAGGCAGAGAAAGAAAAATATCATATGACCTCACTTTTTTGAGGAATCCAAGGAATAATGAGAACCGAGGAACGGAACTGAGACAGAGGAGGGATCAAAGGGACCAGAGGGTAAGAAGACAGAGGGAAAGGGGATGACAGGATGGGATAAACCTGAAGGGAAGGGGGAGGGCGGTGTGGGAAGGGGGGAAAGGGAGATGTTGAGGGAAATACGGGGGAAGGGGGAGTCATTCAGGGTGATCCTAGAATCTATGTAAATACAATTAATAAAAAAAAAGAGAGAGATTCGAGAGAAAAAAAACCCAATGGGAAAAAGTCAGAGAATATATACCAGAAAGAAACGATGCCTAAGTTTTAAACTGCACATCACTATGAACAGTGTCATACAATCTCTTTCCGCCCAACTCTGTGCCACGCCCCCCAAGGTGAGTCAGATTTTTTTTATTATTATTATTTTTTTGTATTTTTCTGAAGCTGGAAACGGGGAGAGACAGTCAGACAGACTCCCGCATGCACCCGACCGGGATCCACCCGGCACGCCCACCAGGGGCGACGCTCTGCCCACCAGGGAGCGATGCTCTGCCCCTCCGGGGCATCGCTCTGTTGCGACCAGAGCCACTCTAGCGCCTGGGACAGAGGCCAAGGAGCCATCCCCAGAGCCCGGGCCATCTTTGCTCCAATGGAGCCTTGCTGTGGGAGGGGGAGAGAGAGACAGAGAGGAAGGGGGGGGTGGGGGTGGAGAAGCAAATGGGCGCTTCTCCTATGTGCCCTGGCCGGGAATCGAACCCGGGTCCCCCGCACGCCAGGCCGACGCTCTACCGCTGAGCCAACCGGCCAGGGCCATGAGTCAGCTTTTTGTCCAGTGTATCCACCCTGAGTCCACCACCACCTGCCTGTCAGGCACTGAGGAACTCCGTTACCAGATCCACTGCTGAGATGAGATGTTGCAGCGCTTGTGTTCAAGGAACCATTATTTTACTTAATAATGGCCCAAAGCACAAGAGAATGGATGCTGCAATCCAGATATGCCCCCGAGAAGCCGTAAACTGTATGAACAGATAGGAAAAACACAGCATGCGGTATGTAGGGTTTAGTACTATCTGAAGTTTTAGGCGTCCATGGGGGGTCTTGGAACGTATCCCCCATGGATAAGGGGGACTACTGCACCTCAAAGAATATAGAGAGGCAATCATTAAAAAAATTAAAATGCAACATTGGAAAACATCGCTGTGATTCAAAAAAAAACATAGTAAAGAAAGAACCAAGGTCAAAAAAGATATGAAAAAGAAAAAAGAGTGTAACGGCAGATGTGAATACACCTCTGTCAATAAGAACGTTAAATGTGAGTAGATTAAACAATCCAATCATAAGGCAGACATTGATAGACTGGATTTTAAAAAAAAAATGATGCAAATTTATGTGATGTCCTCTTCAGGAGACACAGTTTAGATTCAGAGATACAAATAGATTGACAGTGAAGGTAGGAAAAAGAGAAATCATAAAACCAGCATCAGCAGAAACTGGAGTGGACATCCTCATACCAGATACTGAGTTGTGATAGTAAACATACATGTATCATATGATGCAATGGCTCTACTCCTAGAGGATTCGTTCCAAGAGAAATGAAAACATAATGTCCACAGAAAGACCTGTACTCACACAATCATGACACCTTTATTATAATGGCCAACCCAGAGACAAGCCACATGAAAGGCTACAGACGGCATGATTCTGTGTAAATGGCATTCTGGAGAAAACACAGCCATAGGCACAGCAGTGTACCAGAGGTCGCGGCAGAATGGGAGTGAAGGACAGAGTCTCACGGCAAACGGCACAAGGGAGCATTTCCAAATGATGAGAATTTTCTCTATTTTCATGGTGACAGTGGTTAACAGTTGTATACAGTGGTTAAAACTCTACAAAAGGTATCTTTTAAATGTCAATTATAAGTCAATACCTCCAACATCTTTTTTCAAAAAATTTTTTTACGGAAAAGGAACTGATGGGGAAAGTACTTAAATACTGATGTTGTATTCCATTTTGACCATGAGTTCATAAAATAGAAGTCTGACTCTGGAATTCTGCACAGACCGGGCCCTCCCCCAGTGTGCCCCAGGTCAGTGGATGGCACCTGGAATTCCTTACCACACACAGAAACTCGGTCTGACTGTGTGCGCCCTCCTCTCCTTTCCCTGCAGTCCCAATGCTGGCTCAGTTCCGTCCCTTTCACTCACCAAATGTCTGTCCAGCGCTGACACGTCTTTCCACACCCACTACATCCGCTCTAGTCCAAACAGTCTCCCCTTAACTGTCCGACCCGTTCTCTAACTGCTCTGTCACACCCACTCAGGGTCTGTCTCCTCTCCTCCCGCTCCGTTCTCCTGCGCCCTCTCCCCGATGCAGGGATGCCCATTACTTCTGAGACAGACCGCACTGCTGCACAGCTCTCCAGGGCACGGTCTACCCTGCGCACCTGCCCAGCAGTGAGGAAACAGCTTCCTCATTGTGTCTCTTTTATTGCCTTCTTTCACATCCTCCAGTTTCCCAAGCTGCTCCCCTTACACTCACTGTCCCCTCTTCCTGAGGCTCCTGATTAGTGAAGTCCTGTTTATCCTTCATATTCCAACGCAACCAATGCCTCTCCAAGGACGACTAACCTAAAGATCTTGCTACAGTCATTTCCTTCCAAGCACCAGAGTAAGCCTTTCAGGAAACACCCATCACAGGAGTCATTCTTGTATTTATTTGAGTGATCATTATGTTCACTATTGTCTCAAGATTTGACATAAACTCCATGAGGACAGGATGTGTCTTGTTTTGTTTTTGATTAACACCGGGGCACCCTGCACAGCGCCCAGACCATAGATGGATCTTGGTGAACCGTATTTAAATCAATAATGACTCTGTGTGTATATGTGTGTTAAATCAATAAAGACAGTGTGTGTATTACACACACACACAGACACACACACACACAGACAGACACAGTTACAATCATGGTTATCCAGAACAATCCGCAGTGAGCAGCGTCTAGGCAGTCGCCTTGACCTGGACCAGGAGGTTGGGAAGTTCGGCTAGTTTTGCTAGAAGCTTTCTGCGTCTGTACATGAAAAGGCCCAAGACCTTCAGGCCTTCACACACTCAGTGCCCCTTGTTAATGCTGATGGTGGATCCTAGGGCGCTCATCACTCAGTGTAGTGATGCCTCCCAGACCCCAGAGCAGGACGCCCTCTCACCACAGTAATGAGCCACTCTGTTCTCCTACCAGAAAAGCAGGGGCAGAAAACTGACATTTAGCTGTACATCCCCTTAATGTGCTTTGCGTCACCCACTCCGACTCTGCTCATTCTGCACTGATTACTACAACCTGCATCTCACTTTCTGTGTATGAATTTATCAGGGGAGGGCGGGAGCTAACTACTGCCCTATGCATTTTCTCTCTTCTTTTCCTTCTGAACCTGTAGGCGTCCAGAATCCAAAAGTGCTCAGATCACCCACAAAGGGAGCGGCGATGCAGGTGAGGATGGAGCTCTCATCTTCAGCATAGCTCCAAGCACTACTGCCTGGTCCGGACCACACGCTGCCCCCCCAACCACAGCAGCCTGGAGAGAGGGGGGCCTGAGAAGCCTTCCCGCAGACACTCCTCTCCTTAGAGAATAGTCTCTGTTAAGGATTGCAAACTGTTGTTCGGTTTGGTTTGGGCCTGTATCCTCTGCGGCATTTGTGTAACACCCGCCGACTGAGCGACCCTTCCCCGCACACCTCCCTGCCTCCCCACAACTCCTCTCTGCTACCCCAGAGCTGCCTTCTGCTTTCAGTGCACTGATGCGTTCTCATCTGACAAGGATATCAAAACAATATTTTAAATTTTTATTTATTTATTCATTTTAGAGAAGAGAGAGAGAGAGAGAGAGAGAGAGAGAGAGAGAGGAGCAGGAAGCATCAACTCCCATATGTGCCTTGGCCTGGGAAGCCCAGGGTTTTGAACAGGCGACCTCAGCATTCCAGGTGGACTCTTCTTCCACTGCACCACCACAGGTCAGGCTCAAAACAATTTTTTATCCTTTTTTTTAATGTCTTTTTTTTATTTATTATATATATTGGGCGTGTTTCTTTTTTGTTTTTGTTTTTTTGTTTGTTTTACAGAGACAGAGAGAGAGAGAGAGAGAGAGTCAGAGAGAGGGAAAGACAGGGACAGACAGACAGGAATGGAGAGAGATGAGAAGCATCAATCATTAGTTTTTTGTTGGGACACCTTAGTTGTTCATTGATTGCTTTCTCATATGTGCCTTGACCGCGGACCTTCAGCAGACCGAGAAACTGCTTGCTCTAGCCAGAGACCTTGGGTTCAAGCTGATGAGCTTTGCTCAAGCCAGACGAGCCCACGCTCAAGCTGGCGAGCTCGGGGTCTCAAACCTGGGTCCTCCGCATTCCAGTCTGACGCTCTATCCACTGCGCCACTGCCTGGTCAGGCACAATTTTTTATCTTGAAACGTCACGATACCTAAGTCGATGAATGTTCAGGAGAAAGCTATTTCCAAAATCATTACTGAAACTCTGCCTGTGTAATAATGACAACACAGCAAATAAATAGTAAATACTATGTTATCTGAACATTATCTAGAATTTCACACTTAGAGACAATGTCTCGATACGTGGGTATTGCTTTCCAGTGTTTCTCGTATGCATTTAATGCACTGTGAGATTGAGGAGAGGGTCAGAAATGTGTTTATAATACTGCTTCTGCTGCTTTCTTTGCTTAACTATTATCACAATCTACTCTGCGTAATGGTAAGGATGATGAGGTTGTTGGTACTGCCATCGATGGCAGCAAATACGAGCCGTGACCTTGCTATGGATCAGAAACCGTTCTTTGTGATGTGTGTATACTGACTGGTCGCCCACAGAATTTCATGAACGTAGGAGACATCACGTCCCATCCGTACACACATCCAATGTGATGTCATGGAAGCTGCTGCACATAGCCACGTGTCTTTGATGCAAAGAGCATCTGACAGTGACGTGCACTCCGGCGTTTAGGGTCAGACCCACGTCTCTTTAGGTTTCTCTCTGGCCTCAGTGCCAATCTGACACTGTCCTTCCTGGATAGGTGACTTTGTGTTAGTGGCTTCAGCTGCTCAACTCGGTCTCAGTTGCCTCACTTATAAAAAGTGGTAACACTAAATGCTTACTCCAGTGTTGCTGTGAGCACTCACTGAGGTGGAAGATACACATGTAGGGTGACGGCTAAAAACAATGCCGGCCGGGAGCAAGCCTCCACGTGTGAGCTTTTCTTCTTCCGTGTCCTCACTGCTGCTCTCTGCTGTACCCGTCATCCTTCCTGCCCGTTTCCCCACACTGCTGTCTCCTTCCCCCACGCTTTTGCCTCCCCCATTGCCACTGCACCCATCGTCACCCTGTGCCACCTTCCTCAGACTCTCCACTGTTTACCAGCTTCTCATGATCTAGTCAGATGATACTAATCCATCAGCGTCTTGTTACATAAGTAATGAATATGAAAGGTACACGATGTGAAGACTACACAAGAAACAGAGTGATGAAAATTTGGGCCCTGGCCAGTTGGCTGCATGGTAGAGCATCAGCCCAACGTGTGGACGTCTCGGGTTCTATTTCGGTAAGGGCACACAAGAGAATCACTCATCTGCTTCTCTACCCTACCCCTGTCTCTTCTCTCTCTTTCACCATTTCACTCCTGCAGCCATGGCTCAATAGCTGTGAGTTGGCCCTGGGCGCTGAGGATGACTCCACCACCTCTGCCTCAGGTGCTAAGAAGAGCTTGGTGGCTGACCAATGGAGCAACAGCCTAGATATGCAGAACATCGCCCCCTAGTAGGCTTGACGGGCAGAACCTGTTCCAAGTGCATGCGGGCTTCTATCTCTCTGCCTCCCCTAAACTCACTGAATGAAAAAAAAAGTAAAGAAAAAGAAAAAGAAAGAAAGTTTGACAATAAAGTTTGATAGCTTTACCAGATTCACATCTTAACAATTCGTTGCGGTAGAACTGGACATGATAGAAATAACAGCAGTAAAAGAACCCAGATGATGAGGTTCTTCGGCCTTTAAATTTCAGTCTTTAAAAGGTTTTCTAAAATTTATATACTTGTGTTCTCGCAGTATCTGGTGACCACTTATGTTTGGAGCATTACACAAACCCTATGAACATGCCCTTAGGGTTCTCCTTTCCTTGAGAAATTTTCCACGTGAGCACATGTTATTGAAGCCCAGGCATGGCATTCGGGGTTCACGATAACCCTGTAAGGGAAGTTGAATCCTCACTGCACTAATACAATATGCCCTCCCCTATGCCCTACACTCAGTTCTTGCATCTCTGAAGAGCTGAAGTGACAGTGCCAAGTCCATCCAGTGAGTCAAAGGTCCTCTTGACTCTGTCTCTCTGGCGCGGGCTCCAGGGAACTGTGGGGACAATACTGACAACAGTGACAACAGCTGGAACTGACTGGGAGCTCACCACATGCCAGGCACTATCCTGACCTCTTTCCCTGTCTTAACATGGTCAGTGCTCTAAACGGAAGTAGCTAAATGTACTAGTAACTAGTGTCTCCATTTAACTTTTGGAGAACTCAAGCACAAAAATGCTAAGTAACTTGTTCAGCGTCTGTCACCAGCAGTAAGTGGTGGAGCCACAGGTCTGGAGGCACCGAGGAAAACTCATTGTGTTGTGTGTTCATTCAATCAGGGTAACATCCAGTGGCCACTGAAAAATATTTAGATTAATGTTTGTGTAATACTTAGATTACAGAAATGTGTAAGAGAAGTTGATTGTACAGCATGGGACTGCACAGTACATAGAAATCGGAGTTGAACAGAAATCTGTTAGATGGAAGTTTGACAAGACTGGCATCAGCATACTGTGGGGAAATGATGACCTGAGAGCCCCCTTAGTTCGGCAGACGGCAGAGAAGTCTCCCGGCCTGAGAGTCTTGCCTTGGGCTTGTGCATCACAGAAGGCACCACACCGTCGTCACGTCTGCAGCCTCACAAGCAGAGAGAAGCCTGAGGCAGGAAGGGAAAGCCGTTGCCCTGTCCCAGAAGTTCCCACACGAGCAGTCCACAAAAGTGGGAACCCAGGAACTTTTAAAAACGTGCACTCCAAGATCCCTACCCAGGAATCTCACTTAGTGTGGCCACAACATTGCCCTTGAAACTGATTTTTTTACTCTGCTAGGAAACTCCTGGGGATGTGATAAATCCCTTCGGTCTCCAGCCTGTCTCTGATGTACTGACTCTTTCCGGGAGAGACACGCGGTTGAGAAGACGGACCAGAAAGCACACAGGAAGACAACGTAACGACCACGGTGCAAGGCTGGTGGCGCATAGAGAAGACACCATATCCCCGATGACCTTCCTCCCTGAGGCTTCCGTCGATCTAACCATTCTCTTCTTGGCCGGTGGATGGAGGCAGGGCCAGGGGATGCCATATCGGGCTTTTCTCGGGAAGCATGTAAGACATATGACGTGAGTTCATGCAGCCTACGACCCCCGCCTTCCTCTCGGCCTTTGGTCCCTTCTTGCACCCAACTCCATCCCACACAAACCTAGAGCAAGCAGCACTTAGGGCAAAGGTCTTCCCTTCACCTATCAGACACTTCCCTGAACTCAGGATTTCTCTCTCTCTCTCTTTCTCTCTCTCTCTCTCTCTCTTCCTTTCAGCCGTCCTGTCCCTGATCTCATCTGCTGTCCCAGAGCAGACAGCTTTCTGCACTAGCTGAAAGGCAGCCTGGCTGCTCACTCTGGCGTCCTGGCCGCAGAGGGCTTGTTCTCACAGAGAAGGACCCCCGTCCCAGGAGCCAGGAGCCATGACTCACACACAACCATTCGGGGCATTTCATCCCATGGCAGCGGAAAACACACACACACACACACACACACACACACACACACACACTCACATTATGCAACCATTAAAAAGAAGAAAATCCTGCCCTTTGCAATAACAGATGGACTCTGAAAGTTTATGCTAAGTGCACTAAGTCACACAGAGAAAGACAAATACTGTATGTTCTCACATATGTGGAAACTGAAAAAATCAAACTCACCGAAGTAGATATCTGAATGGTGGTTGCCAGGGCCTGGGGGAAATGTTGGGCAAAATGTACAACTTTCCAGGAATTAGATGAAGAAGTTATGGAGAATGGATTTACTGAATGGTGGCTATAGGTAGCAACACTCTATTACAGGGGTCCCCAAACTACGGCCTGTGGGCCACATGCGGCCCCCTGAGGCCATTTATCCGGCCCCCACCGCACTTCTGGAAGGGGCACCTCTTTCATTGGTGGTCAGTGAGAGGAGCATAGTTCCCATTGAAATACTGGTCAGTTTGTTGATTTAAATTTACTTGTTCTTTATTTTAAATGTTATATTTGTTCCCGTTTTGTTTTTTTACTTTAAAATAAGATATGTGCAGTGTGCATAGGGATTTGTTCACAGTTTTTTTTATAGTCTGGCCCTCCAACGGTCTGAGGGACAGTGAACTGGCCCCCTGTGTAAAAAGTTTGGGGACTCCTGCTCTATTACATAATGAAAGTTATTCAAAGGGTACACCTTAAATGTTATCACCACACACACAAAATGGTTACTATGTGAGGGGATGGTGATGTTCACGATCCTTATCACGGTCATCCTTTCATGACATATATGGTATCCACTCATCACGCTGTCCACTGTAAACCTACGTATGTTACATGTCAATAATACCTTAAAGCTGAAAAAATAAAACTGTCCCCACTCTGTCAAGTGGGTGCCCTACAAGCTATTTTGTGTGTCCTCTGACCTCTCCCCTCACTCCTTGAACTTACCCTCATTTTGGACACCACACATTGAGCCACGTTCATTCATCTTTTCCTCCCCCAGACAGGAACCAATCAGTTAGTGGAGAACTGTATTTAGAAGCCAGGAACTGGGGCCAGCTATTTTATTGCTTTTGTATTGCTCATATGTCCACATTCACACACACATCAATATACACATCTGTATCTATCATCCTATCCACACAGACAAATATTCATATACTGAAAACCATGAGTTCACATGGAGGCCTCCAATTCCCGTACCACCCTCACAGTTTGTTTCCTTCCTTTCCATATCTGAAACTTCCCTGTGCAGAGCAAGACTCATAGCTCCCATGGTCCCTGTACACCTACTGAGTTTACAATCCCCATGTACATAAAGCACCCCTTCCGCACACAGAGGCCGTCCTCACATGCGATGCTGAAGAGCCCCCACCTCTGACCTCCAGAACCCACTCAGCATTGCATCCCTGGGCCAGGAGCCTTCCCCCACCCAACCCAGGGGACATCCTCCTTACTGCCCGGGGCTCTGTCAGCCACTGTGGCCTGTCAGATGTATGGACGCCTCCTCACTGTGCCCGGGCTCTGACTCCCCGAGGTGCTTCCCTGGCTCTGCGGCACCTGACATGACAGCTCTAGGACAGAACTGCTCTGCAGCAAAGAGAAGAGCAGTGAGACACAGGGCAGGAGGGCAAGGGGACCATGTCCGAACACAGTCAGTTCACTAAGGAGAATAGGGCCGAATCATGGCGATACTTTGAAGCCTTATCTTTCTCTCACTGTTCTCCAGCTCCCCCTTCCTGCCTCTCCCCTGTGCCCCAGTCCTCTCTCATTCCTGACATCCTTCCCTCCATCAAGAGTAGAGATGCTATCATGGGCGTGGCTCCTGGATTAGCACTGATATCTGCGGGCTGGCTGACATGCTGTGTGAATGGTGTCCTCCCAAACTCCCACACTCCAGCCTTCTGCCTCTCAGGAAGGAGTCTAAGGTCTCACCCCTTTGTAGCAGTTTCAGGTGTGGGCAGGAGAGCAGGCACAGTCCTCTTCTTGGAGCCTCGGGTCCTTCGTCTGGAACACAGCATGACCCCAACTCCCTCCCAGGTTGGAGGAGACATAGAGACCCCTACAGCAGACACCTCTCAGGAGCCGTGTGCCAAACCCAGCGATGAGGCCTTTACCAGCATCACAGGCAGAGGCGGACGTAAGGGCGGGGGCACGGAGCATGCACCCTGGGCCCCCACTTCTGAAGGGCCCCGCAAATCCCCAACTTTATACTTTCTTCTAATGACATCAAGTTTGGTTTCATATGTGCAATTTTAACTTTAATAATACATAATAATTTTGATTTATTTAAAAAGATGGTTAACATGTATTTTTATTTTATCTTTTCTCTTTAAGGGGCCCAAAACTGTCTTCTGCGCCCGGGGCCTCAACCGACCTTAATCCGCCTCTGATCACAGGACTCCTCGATTTCCAGGAACACACCCGTGGATTTCCCCCTCAGCACTGTTACACGTGCTGCTGCTTCTGCCTGGCATGCTGCTCCCTCGGTCACTGTGGCCTCTCCTTCACTTCCTCCATGTCTCTGCTAGGTCATCACCTATCAGGGAGCCCCGCCCTGATCTCCCTGGATAAAGTACTCCTTCCCCTGACCTGGCCTCATTCTTCTCCATAGCACTTGTCATGTCAGATTTGTTGTCCATTTACTCACCAACTCCACAGAGTTAGAGACTGACACATTTTTCTCCATTTATCCCCAGCTCCTAGGACAGTGCTCAGGCACACAGCTGGTGCTCAGAAATTTCCTGTGGAAGACTGACTGGGGTACAGGCTCTTTACACACATGGTTAAGATGTACAGTACTCTCCAATAGGGCATTGTCTCACGTTACTGACTGTGGTACATATTGAGCCTCATGGAGACAAGTGACTTTCCCAAGGACACACAACCAGGGCTTGGGGCTTCTGTCTTTGGAATCGTACCTGCCAGGTTCCCAAAACCCTCTGTTCAGAGACAGAGACCTCACAAGCAAAAAGATAAAAGCCTTGACTAGAGACAGAGACTCACATACCCAGAGACATCAAAAACAGCTCACTAAACACAACCTAAAACCCGTTCCAAGAATCTCTACACAGAGAGCTCGTAACTTGAGTAACAGACTCCGAACACAGCAGAGACTAAACCCATTGAGACAACCCCTCCCCAACAGACCAACTTTCTCCTTGGAGGAAACAAAACTGCAATTCCTCACACCATAGAGACAGATTCCCAAAGCCCTCAGAAACCTCGAATTTAATATAGAATATGCACAAATGGAAAAAGAGAAGTTTAAATAACTCAGAAACACCACGTACCTTAGGATAATGTTCTCCAACAATTCAGCGAACCTACACCCTGGACACAGACCCCCAAACAGTTCAGATTTTATACTTTACGATAAAACCTCTAGCCCTGATCAAGTAGCTCAGTTGTTTAGAGCAGTGATATTCAACCTTTTTGGAGCAGTGGCACATTTTTTACATTTACAAAATCCTGGGGCACACCACCTACCAAAATGACACAAAATGACACTCTAACACAGTACATATTATACATATAGTTAATATAGTTTCTAAATGTATTTATACTCACACCTGACCATATCTCACGGCACACTAGTGTGCCGCGGCACACTGGTTGAAAAACACTGGTTTAGAACATTGTCCTATATGCCAAGATTGAAGGTTTGATCCCCGCTCAGGGCACATGCAACAATCAAGTTATGAATGCATGAGTAAGTGCAACAACAAATTGATGTATCTATCTATCTCTATCCATCTATGTATCTATCTATCTATCTGATTCATATAAAATCAATTTTAGAAAAATATACACACACCCCCACGGCAGTTCAGAGACATCACAACTTGGGACCCAAAATCACAAACTGCTCAGACATCTCGTAGCCTGGGGTGAAGACACCTACATAGAGAGCTCACACCCAGGTACACAAATGTCCAAAAGCTCAGGAAATGCACATCCAAACATACAGACAAACAAGACTAAGAGACACTTAGACCAGGGGCACAAAATGAACTCATAAAATAGCTTGTTTAGTCACGATCCCCCAAGAGGCTCAAGTACCCAAACACCATTTGTGATATCATATCTAACGATACTCATTCCCAAAACACGTGGAGACAGCACCCTCACCCGCGTTTCCAGCTCGGACCATGTTTACAAGCCAGCGATGGCGCCAAACCTCCCCACCGACAGGGGCCGCATCATCAGCCTCGTCGGGACGGTCAGTGGGAGAGTAGTGCAACTCCGAGGAACATTCTACGCCCCGAAAGCCACATCACGCACGCACACGCACACACGTACACACTCCTCACCCTCCGCTCCCCTCTGCATCCACCGCGTCTCCCCAGAGAGATGGACAACGGGACGGGGCAGGTGAGGAAAGGCCCGGACTAGGACCCCACCTCGCCGGTCTCGCCCCAAAGGAACTTAATCCGTCCATCTCACCCTGGCCAATCACCGCCCAGCACGGCCTCTGATCCCGCCCTCCACATCTGGGAACCAATCTCTCACCCAGTGGCCGGCCCAGCTGATGCGACCAAGTGTGCAGAAACGGAGGGTGGAGCTAGAGAGTGGACGATGAAGGACGCCGGTCTCCCAGAGTGGACTCCGAGGCCCTCAGTGCTGCCTCCCAGGAAAGAATTGCTCCCTCTCGCGTGCTCCTTCGTGGTGGGAACCGGGAACAGCTCGTCCATGCAGGTGCCCATGGACCATTCTAGCCCAGCCCGCAGAGGGGGCAAGGAAAGTCAGCATGAAAACTCCAGGGTTCGCAGCCGTCTTGGACTCTTGAAAAAAGTCTTCCTAAACGGAAATGTACCTCCCAGCGGTGGCCAATATGATAACAGTGGGCGTTACAGCGTTTTCTGTGTGCTGGGCATCTTGTTGGCTTCTGCTTCCCTGCGTAATGTCGAATGGGTCTGGGTGGAATGCAGACAAAGTCCCCCAAGGGGCAGGAGGGCTAGAGCTTCTGATTGGGGTCAGAAGCCCGGTGTGGGGCAGGCCTCAGTCCTTAACTGTCCTTAATAGCTGAGAGAGAGCGGGATCTTTGGTTTGTTTAGGACAGCAGTCATCTCTCAGGGGCCCCAAGGACACTGAAAATGATCGAGATAAAGACCACAGGCTTTGTCACAATGTTGTCACCCCTGAACGTGCTCCCTAGCAGAACCCTCAGACTGTATCCCTATGCCTCTTTTCACAACTTTGATTTATATACTCATTCTCTCATTCATTTGGTAAGCAGAGGAGAGGTTTAGGTTTAATAAAGAACAGAAAGCATTTATTTGAGCAAAAGAGTTGCCACCTGGAAGATGCAGATCCACGTGGCAACCCCAACTGCACTCCGGAAAGAACAAAGAAAGGCAGGGTGTGTAAAGGAAAACCCACAGAGTGTGTTTCTTTCACACACATGAACCACAGCTGCCTAGGTTAGCAGGGATTGGTTACTTATAGAATGAAAACTAGGAAGGGAAACAAAATGAAACAAGACAAACAAACAGAAAGACAAGAAGGACTTAAAATCTTTATGTGTCCTGTACAGCAGTTGTTGTCCCAGGATGTTTATGACTCAGCCTTGAGCTGAGTTTAGCATCAGGTTAGCAACTGAATGGCGGCCCTGAGAACTGAGGTACAGGATGTGCATAGATCCCACTTTGATGATAGCCTGTGGCTCTATTTTAATTGAGTTTCTTAGTAATGCTTATTCGATGTCATTTTTTCCTCATCTTCACAATCATTCTGTCCAAATTATGTCAGGCGGATAAGGGAGTTAGGAATGCAGGCACGTGGAAAGAGAAAGACACCTTTTCCTCCTGGAGCATTCTATTGGAATCATGCAGCTCAAAAATGTAAGCAATTTTTCAGGTGTTGTTTGTTGCTGCAATTAAAATTAAATTGTGGATAGAGTGGTCAAGGAAAGTTTGTTTAAGATTGTGACATTTGAGCAAAAACTTAGAGAAGATAAAATCTGGGAGAAAAGCACCCCAGAGCGAAGTAAGAGCCAGTGGAAAAGTGCGAGAGTGGAACTCAGGCTAGTGTGTGTGAGGAACAGTGTGGAGGCTGGTGTGGCTAGCACCTCTGATCGCGGGAGAGTTAGAAGGTGAGGTCAGAGAGGTTATGAGGTCCCTGGCCTGTTGGCTCAGTGGTCGAGCATTCGCCAGGCCTGTGGATGTCCCTGGTTAAATTTCCGGTCAGGGCACATTGGAGAAGAGCCCATCTGCTTTGCCACCTCTCTCCCTCCCACGTCTCTCTCACTCTCTCTTCTTCTCCTGCAGCCATGGCGTGGGTGGGCGCAGGTTTGAGACCTCATATTTTTCGAAAAAGGTGCATCTTATACATGGGCAAATACGGTACATCTTTAGTTCATCTTCAATTATAGTTGACATATTTTATGTACAATATAGTGATTCAATATGTATATACTTTATAAAGTGATCACTGTAAGTCTAGTAACCATCTGTCACACACACACACACACACACACACACACAGACACAAAGGGCAGAAAACAGCAAAGGGGAAACACAGAGCAGTCGGAACAGAAACAGCCTCCCAGGAACTGTCAGCCTTACTATCTCTGCCGCATTCATCATGGGCTGACAGCACACTGCGGAGAAAGTGTGTCTAGTAGACACGTGGGGGCAGTGCCCTCAGTGACATTCCCCGCGGGCAGACTCCTGAGACGCACTCCTCAGGACTCTCACATTGCTGCCTCTGTCTAGGGAACTCTGCAGTCCTCACTGCTTACTTACCCTGTCCCTTTAGTTCTGACATTTGTGCTTCTTCCTCAGGTAAGGTCATGAGACTTCCCCAAAATCCACAGTTGGCAAAAAATGTACTCTTCATTCCCTCTGACCTAGGTAGTGCCTCTAAACTTGCTGTAATTATTTGTAAGACTCTCTTTCTCCCTAAAACCAACTAGAGTGTGATTTGAGTAGTGACACCAGTGTCCATCTCAGTGTTTCTTGGAGTTCTTGGAATTCTCAGCATGTCCACCCCTTCTTTAGAGGTTTGCAAGGTTGATCTCCATGCTTGAACCCTTAGCAACTTCAACTATCTGCTCAGATGTCACTTCAATGAGGCTGATTTTGAACATCCCATTTAAAACTTCATAAATGCTAAAAGGACCACGCAGTCACCGTGATCAAGTGTGATTTATTCCTGGGGTGCAGGGTAGTTCAACTTGAGGGAATCAGGAAGTGTAATAATAATCACATCATCATCAATACAGTTGCATAACAAGCATTTGACAAAATAAAACATCCTTAGTGACAAAAACCTCAACAGTTTAAGAATAGAAGGAGCATACCTCCAACATAACAAAGGGCATATAAAACACACCTACAGCTAACAATACCCAACAATGAAATATTGAAAGCTTTTCCTCTATGCTCAGAAACAAGACAAGGATTCTCACTCTTATTAGTCTAGTTTGATATAGGACTGAAAGATCTAGCTAGAGCAATTAGTCAAGGCAGGAAATAATAGATGTACAAAGAGGAAATGGAGAAGTAGAATTAATTGTTATTTACAGGTGATATAATTTTGCGTATAGAAAATTTCAAACTCAACCAAAAAACTGTTGGATTAATAAGCAATTTCAGTAATGTTGCAAATTACAAAATCAACATATAGGAAAAAATTGCATTTCTGTGTATATACAGACTATCATTGACTTATTTTCTTTTTTAAAGATTTTATTTATTTATTTGAGAGAAGAAAGACAGAGAGAGAGAGAGAGAGAGAGAGAGAGAGAGAGAGAGAGAGAGAGAATGGAGACACAAAGGTGTAGGGGCAGGAAGAATCAACTCCCATATGTGCCTTGACCAGGTAAGCCCAGAATTTTGAACTGGTGACATCAGCTTTCTAGGTCGAAGTTTTATCCACTGCCCCACCACAGGTCAGTCCCTTGATTTACTTTCTTTAACATCAAAAAAAAAGCAAGGAGCATAGTTTTCAGAACATTCTAGGACTCAGTATACCTTTGTCAGACCTCAGTTATTTGCAAACCAAATGTAGAATCAATGCCATGTCTGACACCAGCGTCACTGGTATTTAATCAACTCATTTTTTTAAAAATAAAATACATTTTAGAAAGATTTATTTATATATTTCAGGTAGGGGAGACAGAAAGACAGGGAGTTAGAGAGAAAGAGAGAGAAGGGAAAAAGGAACAGGATGTATCAACTCTCATATGTGCCTTGACCAGGCAAGCCTGAGGTTTTAAAACGGCAACCTCAGCGTTCCAGGTAGACACTTTACCCACTGCGCCACCACAGGTCAGGCTAAAATACATTTCTAAACTGAAATTCATTTAGAAAGGTAACCATATATCCCTACTAGAAATTGAAATGACCATCTCTTGCTAGAGATGCAATTATAAAGTTAAATGAAATAAAAACTATTCGAAAGTTTAAGTGAAAATAGAAATATAAGCCAAATCATTTGCAATATAATTCCTACTTTATATGTTATCTCATTTATTCTTCATAGCAATAATTAAATTGAAAACAGACCTAACCTATGTAAACAGTTTTCCAGCATCACAGTTAGGATATTTCGAAGCCAGGATTAAAGCCCATGGCTCTTTCATGCAGTATCTTATAAGGTGACAGAGTAGGTGGCACCCGGGTAATTTTTCTTCAGCAAGTACCCGTGGTTCCGTTCTCTTTTCTTCTGCCCAAGCCTTAGTGTTACATCCTGCTCTGAAACTCAGGGACCTTTTGTGACATGTTTTAATGACAAAAGTGATATACTGTGCTTTTAGTATCACATTTTTTTTCAACCATAGATTTTTCAGTCCTTTTGGACTAGGGAATATTTTAAAATCTCTGTAAGGCAGCAGGCAACAATTGCTTCTTATAATCCCTTGCCATTCCCCAAGAGGGTGAGTTCTGCATAGTGCCCTTTGTTGCACAAGTATTTTTTGGGCCACGAGGATGCAGGTGGGACTTCAGAGGTGTAATTTTTGCACAATGTATAGGAATAGGTTCATAAGGCTCGAACTAGGCCACTGGACACACTTCTGAAATGTGTTGATTTCTAGGCTGATGGAGTTTTACATAGAGGTAAAATAAATCGTGACTTCTCCTTCCACACCTTCAACTAAGCAGTATGTTTGAGAGTAACAGCATCATTCGAGGTTTCTTGCAGGGAAATGGGCACCTCACAAATGCTGAAGTGACGGGGACCTGAAGCATCCTCTCCTGGCCTTGTCCTGTAAGTAAGATCTAATATTAAATAAAGAGACGCCATCTCAAAAGAGCTGATCATGGGAAAGCCTATCTCTACACTCCTCCCAGCCTGTGGAGATTTCTGTTCCAGAGAACAGAGGAAGAGTTTTCACGTATCATTGATTTTATGAAGCCTGAGTACCTTTGTACCAAAGTCCAAGGAAGAAAGTACACGAAATGAAATAAGGGCTAACACCCCTGAGGTCATTCATAAACATCCTAAGTTAACTATTAAGATGGAGACTATTCAGAAGGATAATATAGCATGATCAGCCTCCTACTTCAAGGAATTTGCAGTTTGTTTAAACGTGGGAACTTCCCTATGTCATTCAGCACATTAACAGATTAATGGAAAAAAATTCCTGTGATCATTTCAAATGCACAAGTGTTTGATGGAGCTCAATATAACTTCTAGATCAATATTCTTACCAAACTTGGATTGGAATGAAACTTCCTTTACTTCACAGTGAACATGGTGAAATGTGTAAAATTTCCCATTTCCTATCAGGAATAAGACAACATTGATACACTAATCTCTATTTTATAGTCATTGTATTGTGTGGATCTGTTCGTTGTAAAATGAAAAAAAGGAAGAAAATGCACAATGTTTAAAATAGCAGAAAAAAACTGTTAACATTAGGCCTGACCTGTGGTGGCGCAGTGGATAAAGCGTCGACCTGGAAATGCTGAGGTAGCCGGTTCGAAACCTTGGGCTTCCCTGGTCAAGGCACATATGGGAGTTGATGCTTCCAGCTCCTCCCCCCATCTCTCTCTCTGTCTCTCCTCTCTCTCTCTCTCTGTCTCTCCCTCTCCTCTCTAAAATGAATAAATAATAAAAAAATAAAAATAAATTAAAAAAACTGTTAACATTAGAAAATGATTTGATTATACACATGAATCTTAGAAAAGATCTAGAAATAACCTTTTCAATTAATAAGCATATGAAGCAAGGTTGCTAGACAGATGTACAAATATACCCGCACATATAAGTGTTATACTAAGTGAAATAATTAAATCAAAAAAAGCGAACAAATATATGACTCCGCATATAGATGGGATATGAAACTGAGATGCATGGACCTAGATAAAAGTTAAGTGGCCCTGGCCGGTTGGCTGAGTGGTAGAGTGTCGGCCTGGCGTGCGGAAGTCCCGGGTTCGATCCCCCGCCAGGGCACACAGGAGAAGCGCCCATCTGCTTCTCCACCCCTCCCCCTCTCCTTCGTCTCTGTCTCTCTCTTCCCCTCCTGGAGCCAAGGCTCCATTGGAGCAAAGATGGCCCGGGCGCTGGGGATGGCTCTGTGGACTCTGCCTCAGGCGCTAGAGTGGCTCTGGTTGCAACAGAGTGACGCCCTGGATGGGCAGAGCATCGCCCCCTGGTGGGCATGCCAGGTGGATCCCGGTTGTGCGCATGCGGGAGCCTGTCTGCCTGCCTCCCCGTTTCCAGCTTCAGAAAAATACAAAAAAAAAAAAAAAAAAAAAAAAAAAAAGGTTAAATGGTTAGGCCTGGCCAGTTCACTCAGTGGTAGAGTTTCTGCCTGGCGTGTGGAAGTCTGGGGTTTGATTCTGGTCAGGGCAAACAGGAGAAGCTCCAATCTATTTGTCCACCCTTCCCCATCCTCTTCCTCTCTTTCTCTCTTTTCCCTGCCCCCAGCCAAGTCTACATTGTAGCAAAGTTGGCTCTGGTGCTGATGATGGCTCCATGGCCTCCGCCTCAGGCTCTAGAATGGATCCGCCACAAGTGAGCAATAGCTCAGATGGGAGAGCATCGCACACTGGTGGGCATGCTGGGTGGATCCAGTCGGGTGCATGTAGGAGGCTGACTGCCTCCTTGCTTTGAATTTTGGAAAAATACAAAAAAAAATAAGTGGTTACTAGGGAGAGGGGTTCAGAGAGGAGTGTAGTAAAGAGAGACAAATATATATCCAACATAGGTAGGATATAAAACTCATGGACATAGATAACAGAGAAATGATTACTTCAGGGAGGGGGTGGGGGAGGAGAATAGAGGGACAAATTTATGGTGATGAGAAGTGACTTGACTTTGGGTGATGGGCAGAAAACGCAATCAACCATTCCAATGCTATAGAGATGTTCACCTGAAGTCTATGTATTCTTGCTGATCAGTGACATCCCATTACATTTAATTGAAAGAATAATGAAAGCCCAACTGGTGTATAAAATTTAGAAAATGATATAGTTTTCAATAGTATCAAGTGCTTGGGAATATGTTTCACAAAGCATTTGCAAGATTCCTTGGAGAAGGCTGTAAAATTTCATTGAGAGAATTTTAACAGTCAGATATCCCACTTAAGAACAGTCTGCATGTTTTCAGATCATCTTCCTTTAAACAGGTGGTTTTCCATCTCCTGCAAGTTAAACATAACTGTTGGGAACATTACTTAGCCTAATTCGACCTAGATTACATTAAAGGCATTCAAATGACAAAGTTTTGGTTTTATGACAGACTTCCCAGCAAATAGTTTACCTATATTTATTAAACACACCACTCTTTCTTTTTTTTTTAAGTTTTTTTTTAAGATTTTTTTATTTATTCATTATAGAGAGGGGAAAGAGAGTAAGAGAGAGAGAGAGAGAGAGAGAGAGAGAGAAGGGGGGAGGAGCAGGAAGCATCAACTCCCATATGTGCCTTGACCAGGCAAGCCCAGGGTTTTTTTTTTTTGAACCAGCGACCTCAGCGTTTCCAGGTTGACGCTTTATCCACTGCACCACCACAGGTCAGGCCACACTACTCTTTCAATTGGTATTCAGACACAGAAAGACTGTTCAAGTTCAGAGGACATGAAATGAAATGAACCTTTTAAAAAGTGGTTTTAAGTAGTATAAAATTGTGTAAACTTTTCCAAAACATCTGAACATCACCCAACAGAAAACTGTTAAGAAAAAGAAATTTGCAAGAAACTGTCATTTAAATGCTTCTAATTGAAATAACACTCTGAATGTAAGGAAGGTGAAACAATAATGTCACATTTGCTTCTGCATATTTGAAGTAAATAGAAAGGCTTGTATTACCTTTGTGTTTTCACTATCATGCAAAAATGTTTCTTGGGTTAGTTTAGACCAGGGGTAGTCAACCTTTTTATACCTACCGACCACTTTTGCATCTCTGTTAGTAGTAAAATTTTCTAACCACCCACCGGTTCCTCAGTATTGGTGATTTATAAAGTAGGGAAGTAACGTTACTTTATAAAATTTATAAAGCAGAGTTCAGCAAGTTAAAGTATATAATAATAATTACTTACCATGTATTTTATGTCGGATTTTTGCTAAGTTTGGCAGAATAAGTCTTTATAAAACAACTGACTATAGTTAAATCTATCTTTTTATTTATATTTTGGTTGCTTTGCTACCGCCCACCATGAAAGCTGGAACGCCCACTAGTGGGCGGTAGGAACCAGGTTGTCTACCACCGGTTTAGCCCACATGTGATTAGGTAGGGTCACTCTGCATCCCCAGTTTCATCTGTAGTTCTTGTGTGATCATGAATAACGCCTTTCTCATACTTGAATTGGTTTCAATTTGGGGTTTTTTCCCTTTTCTTCTGGAAAGGAATTTCAATTTGTATAATACCTTATACAGACAGATTAGTTTTAAGTCTTTTTCATCATTTAGAACACCAATATTTTCAGCTTATATATAAGATGCCATATAATATATCAAAATATAAATAAAAAGAAAGAAAAAAGAAATAAATGGAGAGAGGGAGGGGAAACAAGAAGAAAAAGGAAAAATGAGAGAAAAAAGAAGATATCTAGAGAAGCCAAAAAAAAACCCCAAACAAACAAACAAACAAAACTTGTTATTAAAAGCCAGTGCTGCCCTGACCGGTTGGCTCAGCGGTAGAGCGTCGGCCTAGTGTGCGGAGGACCCAGGTTCGATTCCCGGCCAGGGCACACAGGAGAAGCGCCCATTTGCTTCTCCACCCCTCCCCCTCTCCTTCCTCTCTGTCTCTCTCTTCCCCTCCCGCAGCCAAGGCTCCATTAGAGCAAAGATGGCCCGGGCGCTGGCATGGCTCCTTGGCCTCTGCCCCAGATGCTAGAGTGGCTCTGGTCGCGGCAGAGCGACACTCCGGAGGGGCAAAGCATCGTCCCCTGTTGGGCAGAGCTTCGCCCCTGGTGGGCGTGCCGGGTGGATCCCGGTCGGGCGCATGCGGGAGTCTGTCTGACTGTCTCTCCTCGTTTCCAGCTTCAGAAAGAAAAAAAAGCCAGTGCTTTTTACAAACTGTTTACTGCCTTCAATTCTGTAGTGTTGCAGAGGATAAAGCATGCACCTGGAACACTGCGGTGGCCGGTTCCAAACCCTGGGCTTGCCCGGTAAGGCACATAGGGAAGTAACTACTACAAGTTGATGCTTCCCACTCCCACCCCCCACTTCCCACCCCCCTGTTTTTCTCTCCCTTTCTTTCTCTCTAAAAAAGTTAAAAAAAAACATTACTGATAATTAACAAATATAATTGTGTGTGTGTGTGTGTCTGTGTGTGTTTGTGACAGGGTCAGAGAGATGAGAAGCATCAATTCTTTTTTGCAGCACCTTAGTTGTTCATTGATTGCTTTCTCATATGTGCCATGACCAGGGGGCTACAGCAGAGCGAGTGACCTCTGCTCAAGCCAACAACCATGGGCTCAAGCTGGTGAGTCTTCTCAAACCAGATGAGCATCGCTCAAGCCAGCAACCTTGTGGTTTTGAACCTGGGTCCTCCGTGACCCAGTCTGATGCTCTATCCACTGCTCAACCGTCCGATCATGCTAAAGATCCTTTTGATTTTTTCAATCTTCAAAGTATTAAATCTCTTTAAAGTCATTTGAAAATCATACTCTCATAAATACCTGTATGTGTGTATTCTGAATTATCTAGCCCTTCGCAAACTAACCCTATGACAAAAAAGATAACACCTGCCGTCATTCCCTGAGCTCCTTCCCGAGACTCTAGGCTGCTCCACTGAACTGCGTCTACTCCTGGGGCGGCACTGAGACTCCTTACATTTCAGACACACTTGAGTACTCAGCAGTTTGTACAAAACCATGGACTATTTTGTGCACCAACATAGGAGGTAGAAGAGGACACACCTTGGGATGAAGTATGAATTGTCTCAATGAGTCAAGTGCTCAGTTTCAGTTTCCTCACTTTTAAAATGGGGCTACTATCCCTACACAAATAGGTTTGGTTTCAGGTGCTCTAGGATTTGCTCACTCAACACTCAACACATGTTAATAAACATCACTTTCACTTTTCATGCAATGACTGTGAAGGTCACACAAAACTTTAAGAGAAAGACCAATTAATCTAGAAAATTAATGTACATTTTTGTAGTGTAAGTTACACAGTTTGCTCCTGTTTAGCAAGGATTGTATTTAAAGCACAGAAATCTTGAAGAAAAGTCATACTGAAGGATCCACTCACTTATAAAGTGTAAAATCTTCAGATTTTTAGCCAGTTTGCAGGAAATGTTAGCGTTGCCTTTTTATGCTTTCTCACAGTTCCGGTACGCTATGATACAGAAGAGACAGTGCACCCCTCCCTCCCTCAGGCGGCCTTTTCCTTTCCCTTCACCTGGAAGCTCGGTGTTTCCGCAGGTCCTTCCTCCTGATAGGTGAGCTATGCTGACTCAGAGGGAGGCTCCTGTGGTTGAGATCGCTCATCCCAGGACTGCTGGCAAATGAAAGTTCTGTTGTTAATCACACCACTGGTACACACACAATGCACAGGACCTTTATATATATAAATTACATAGATAATCATAAATAAGTAAAGAAAGTTTTAAAAACATAATTCCACATATTTTTTGTTTTACTTATTTTATTCTTTTATGTCTTTACCTTTTTCAAAAATTATTAGTCTTTTTTTCTTTTATTTTGAATTTATTGGAGTGACATTGATGAGTGAAATTATACAGGTTTCAGGTGCACAATTCTATAATGCATCATCTGTGCACTGTAGTGTCTATCCACCATTCCCAGTCTCGTCTCTGCCCATCGCCTTTTACCCCTTCTACCCTCCTCACGTCCCGCCCCGGGCACTCACCACAGCTGTCCATGTCCATGAGCTTTTACTTTCTTTTTCGTTTTTGCTCAATCCCTTCACCCTCTAGCCGCCTCCCTCCAGAACTGACAGCCTGCTCTTTATTAAATCTATTTTGCTTGTTACTTCATTTTACTATTTAAATTTTACATATGAGGCCCTGGGCAGGTTGCTTAGTGGTAGAGCATCAATCCGCCCAACGTGTGGATGTCTCCGGTTTAATTGCCGGCCTGGGCACACAGGAGCAATGACTATCTGCTTCTCCACCTTTCTCCCTCCTCCTTCTCTTTCTCTGTCTCCCCCTCTTGCATCCATGGCTCGATGGTTTGAGTAAGCTGGACCTGGGTGCTGTGGATGACTCCATAGCCTCACCACAGTTGCAAAAATGGCTTGGTTTCTGAGCAACCAAAAAACGGCACCAGAGGGCACAGCATCGCCCCCTAGCGGGCTTGCCAGGTGAATCCTTGTCCCGGGCGCATGAGGAAGTCTGTTTCTCTGCTTTCCTGCCTCTCACATAATTAAAAAAATATTTCCACATATGAGTTAAATCATACGGTACTGGTCAAAGCTGGTCTACATACTTAAGGAAGTAGCCAGAGTGGGGCTATTCCAAGAGAAGCTTCCCACAGGGACTTCCTAAAGCTCTTTTAAACTTTGCTGGAATGGATGTGGGCAGTGTATGTTAATGAGCAGGATAAATGACTCACAGGGAGTATCTCCACAGGCAACACCAGACTTGAAACCACAGGATCAATGTTTCCCTCTGAAGGTATCCTCCTTGGCCAATGTTACTGCCCCCTTCTCAACATGAAACAATTAACACTCTACTTATAGTCATTTAACAGTATTTTCAGAAACAAATTTCTGATAATAGACAACATCCAATATCAAAGTACTCACAACCACGGTTCCAACTGGCTGGGATGACTCTTCATCTTCTATTATTATTTTCCATTTGGATCCTGATCTTACATGCTAACTTATATTTCACACTGAAAGCAGTACATTTTGATGTGAAAAATGAACTTAAGAGGATAGCTATTCCACGTTCATTGCTAAATGTTTACTTTCACTAATATTTTTTGTTTTTATTATTTTAAAACTCCCTTTATATTTATTTACTTATTGTTATTTAAAAATTGTTTTTTATTTTCACAGAATTTTTGGGTGACATTGGTTAATTAAATTATATACATTTCAGTTATATAGTTAAAAAAATTTTCATTAAGAGAAGGGGAGGCAGAGACAGACTCCTGCATGCACCTGAACGAGGATCTACCCAGCATGTCCACTAGGAGCCTATGCTGTGCTCATCTGGGATGTCGCTCTCTTGCATAGAAAACGAGCTCTTCTTAGCACCTGAGGTGGAGGCCATGGAGCCATCCTCAGTGACAGGAGACAACTTGCTCCAATAGTGCCATGGCTGCAGGAGGGGAAGACAGAGAGAGAGAGGAGAGAGAGAGAGAGAGAGAGAGAGAGAGAGAGAGAGAGAGAGAGAGGGAGAAGGGAGAGGTGAGGGGTGGAGAAGCAGATGGGAATCGAACTAGGGACATCCCCATGCCGGACTTACACTCTACAACTGAGTCAAATAGCCAGGACCTCAGTTACACAATTTCTATAATACGTCATCTGTATAGCATATTGTGTGTTCACTACCCAAAGTGAATTCTTCTTCCTTCACCATTTATCCTCCCTTGAGCCTTTTCTACGTCCCCCTGACTCCAGTTTCCTTTTGGTAATCACCATGCTGTTTGTCTGTGTTTATAAGTCTTACTCGTTTTTCCCCGTAATCCCTTCACCATTTTCACTCAGCTAAACAACCTCCTTCCTTCTAATGTCTGTCAGTGTGTTTACTGTATCTATGAGTCAGTTTCTATTTGTTTATTAAATTAAACATATAAGTGAAACTGTTCATGGATAAATGGATTAATATCATTAAAATGTTAATGCTACTCAAAGCAACCTATAGATTCAACACAATTCCTATCAAAATACCAATGGCGTACGTCACAGAAATAGAATAAATAATCAAAAGTTTATATGGAATCTCAAAAGGCCCCAAATAGACCCAGTAATCTTCAGAAATAAGAACAAAGTTGGAGAAATCACACTACCGTATATCAGAGTACACAACAGGGTCATAGTAATCAAAACATCATGGTCCTGGCATAAAATCAGACATATAGATCAATGGCACAGAGTAAAGAGATGAAAATCATTATCTTTTAAACTTAAAGTTAACTTTTAACTTTGAAAGTACTTTAAAAATAAGTCCTAGGGAAAGTGCAAGTGCACACAAGCTTTCCAGTTGCACCAAGTACATGGCCTTGCAAAGCCATTTATGTCACAGCCTAGATGGCAGTGTCACCTCCAGCACATGACAAAAGACGATATTTGGTTTTACAACTGGATTCCCTTTTATTAAGACATTTAGGAAAATGATTTTAGAAACTGGAAACTTGAGTGACTATTGCTTTTGGCACACATCATTGGTGCATTCCCCCTTTTATGTGTTCACTTGGAAGACACAGAGAAAGAAAGGCTCAAGGCTGTACGTGCTTCCTGTGCTGATGTGGCACTCGGAGGCAGAGGTGACTAGTTGTGATACAGAAGGATGGTCCTCTTCTCCCGGACACTCTGCTTGGTGTACTACAAATCTCTGGGACGCAGCTACATTCCCACCCCATTCCTGTTTCTAGCTCCTTCCATTATCGCCCGCCATGGCCCCTGCCCAGGACCCCAAAGAGCACTCTGGATTCTGTGTTCTCTGGGCAGTTCCCGGTGTCTCCAGGACCCAGATTTCTGAAATAATGCCCCCAAGAGTTTCCCTAACATACCTTATCTGACCCCACCCCTCCTCGGCCCTCCATCCGCCTCTATTCAGGTGACACATGACATCAAGGGCCCTGGCGGTACTGACGTCTCAGGAAAGAAAGGCAATAACCTCGAGGACCTTCCTCCTGGGAGGCCACAGATTCTGCAGCCTCACGGCACGACGCTCACTGGCCCTCTCCTCACACTCATCACACTTAAAGTACCCGGAAAGCTGCTCTGTGGACCTGCCAGCTGGGTCTCAACGAGAGAGAAGGGATCAAGAAAGAAGGAATACCCCTACCTCTCACCCAATTCTCCTCCCAGAACGCGGACAGCAAGCGCATAGCAACGCGCATGCGCAGCAATGGCCATGGGCTGAAACGTGCATGTGCCACAATGGGGATGCCTAGCAACGTGCACGCGCCCACAAAGAACGTGCTTTCGCAATGGGCGTGCGCGGTAATGGGCGTGTGCAGCTATGGGCACGGACACTAACTTGGTGGTGCAATGGGGCTTGTCAATTTCCCACCTCTGTTGCCAAGGCTTGAAACTACCAGGTACTTGAGAATGAGAAAAGGTGTTTGAAGAGATGGTTTTTGTTTGTTTGCTTGTTTATTTGTTTTTTTTTTGTTGTTTTTTTTGTATTTTTCTGAAGCTGGAAACAGGAAGAGACAGTCAGACAGACTCCCGCATGCACCCAACGGAGATCCACCCGGCACGCCCACAAGGGGCGACACTCTGCCCCTCTGGGGCGTCGCTCTGCCGCGACCAGAGCCACTCTAGCGCCTGGGGCAGAGGCCAAGGAGCCATCCCCAGCGCCTGGGCCATCTTTGCTCCAATGGAGCTCTGGCTGCAGGAGGGGAAGAGAGAGACAGAGAGGAAGGGGGGGGGGTGGAGAAGCAAATGGGCGCTTCTCCTATGTGCCCTGGCCGGGAATCGAACCCGGGTCCCCCGCAGGCCAGGCCGACGCTCTACCGCTGAGCCAACCGGCCAGGGCCTGTTTATTTGTTTTTAACTCTCACCCAATCTTTCTTATTCCTGAAAGGTTTTGGACATACAGTGCCTGGTTTCCCTAGAGTGTCAGAACGATGACTGTGACAGAAATTGGTAAGAAAGGGTTTAATATCCATCTTTACAGGTGCCTTGATTATTCACTTCCTTCTCTGCTCATCTTTTCCACACTTACAAGAAAATGGCTTACTTTCCGATATTAAACAGACCTATATTCTTTACTTTTTACTTGTCTTACTACACATTTAAATTTCTGGATTGGTATCTGACCCCCTCATTCCATCCCCTTCCCCCGATTATTCCTTTGGTCATTGAGTCAGTGTCAGGTTCAGAAATAGTCTTAGATAATGGTCCTAGGATCTAGGCTCATCCCGTTATCACATGGAATACAGCCATGGGGACTGTGCTCATCTTATATTTCTCCAACAACAGCAAACAATCTGATTAACAAACTGACATTATTGCCTAGCACTGTCAGGAGAGAAACTACCTGGACAGAGCCTTAGTAGGTTCTAAGATGTGGCAGGGAAGAAGAGATATTTATTCAGATTCTGAACTGTGGTATAAAGGTGTTCTTTCAATGAGTGGGCAGGGTAAGATTACAATTAGGTAACAATGCTGATATCATGGTTTAAGTCTGGGCAACAGGGCATGGGAAGAATTTTATGACAAACCGTACAAATGATCTTCGGGTTAGAAAATGTCATTTGGCCCTTTTTATTCAAGAATTCACGGGTTTCTCAGGTAGTTCCTGAAGTGAATAATAAAGTTATTTGCAACTTTTATCTACTTAGGGAAGAGAATCCTGCATTAGGAAATTTTTGCTGATGAAGCCAGTGGATGTAAGTAACTCTTAATGTAGACAATGTTCTCTGTTCAGTTTCCATCCCATGACTTTTACATAATTTTTCAGTTCGGTGTGGTCAGTAGTATATGTCAGACAAGAGAGGAAGGGGGAGCTAATCAGGAGGTAGAATTTTGTAGATAAATTATGAGATATGGTTGTACTAACTCCTATGAATTTCATCCACTGTTTTTCTTCTTTTAGTTTTTACTGAATTTATTGAGGTGATACTGGTTACTAAAGTTACTCAGGTATCAAGTGTACAATTCTTTGAGGCATCACCTCTATGTTGCATTCTGTGTTCACCACTCAGACTCAGTCTCCTTTTGTCGTCATTCATCTTCCCTTTACCCACTTCTACCTGCCCCCACCCGCTTTCCCTTTGGTGATCGCCCTACTATTGTCTCTGTCTCTGGGATTTTCTTTTTCTATTTTTGCTTAATACCTTCATGTTTTCACCCGACCCGTCTGTCTCCCTCTCCCTGACACCCATCAGTCTGTGTACTGTATCTATGAGTCTGTTCCTATTTTCTTTGTTAGATTATTTTATTAGATTCCACATGTAAGCGGAATCATGGTATTTGTCTTTCTCTGGCTTATTTCAGTTAGCTTCATATTCTCCAGCTCCATCCATGCTGTCACAAAGGGTAAGATTTCCTACATAGTATTTCATTGTGTAAATGTACCACAGCTTTTTCTATCCTCTCATCTACTCATGGGCACCTGGGCTGCTTCCATATCTTGGCTACTGTCAGCAGTGCTGCAGTGAACATAGGAATGCATATATTTTTCTAAATTAGTGTTTCAGGTTACTTTGCATATATTCTCAGAAGTGGAATTGCTGGGTCACAAGGCAGTTTCGTTGTTCATTTTTTTGAAGAAACTCCATACTGTTTTGCATGGTGGCTGCACCAATCTGCATTCCCATCAACAGTGCACAAAGGTTTCCTGTTTTCCACATCCTGCCAACACTTACCCTGTGTGGATTTATTGATTGTTGCCATTCTGACAGGTGGGAGGTGATATCTCATTGCAGTTTTACCTTGTATTTCTCTGGTGATTAGTGATGTGAATCTTTTCATGTCTATTTACTATCTGTATATCCTTTTGAGAAGTATTTATTCAGATCTTTTGCTTATTAAATTTTTAAAATTAAATTTACTGTGGTGATATCAGTTAATAACATTATAGGTCTTACGTGTACAAGTTTTAAGTACATCATCTGTACACTGTGTTGTGTACTCACCGTGCAAAGTGAAGTTTCCTTCCGTTACCATTTATCCCACTTCCCCTCCTGTGCCTCCCCCACCTCATTTTCCTATTGAATCGCCCCGTATTGTCTGTGTCTATGAGGGTTTTTCTTAATCCCTTCTCCTATTTTACCCAGCACCCCAGGTCCTCTCCCCTCTTACTGCTGCTCGTCTCATTTCTGTTTCTATGAGATCAATTCTGTTTTTTAAAAATTTTGTTCATTAAATTCCTTTGCACATTTTAAAATTGGGTTGTTTGTTTCTTTTGTGTTGAATTCTGTACATTTGTTATATATTTTGTGTATTACCTAACCCCTTATCTGATGTATCATTGGTGAATACGTTCTCCCATTCAGTGGGCTATCTTTTCCTTTTACTGTTAGTTTCCTTTAGTGTGCAAAAACTTCTTAGTGGATGTAGTCCCATTTGTTTATCTTTTTTCTTGTGTTTTCCTTGCACAAGGAGATATATTAGGAGAAAAATATCGCTGCAAAGAATGTCCAAGATTTTACTGTTTATGTTGTCTCCTTGAATTTTTATGGTTTCACATCTTACATTTAAGTTTAACCCATTTTGAGTTTATTTTTGTAGAAGGTGTAAGAAGGTAACCAATTACATTTTTGACCATGCATTTGTTTAGTTTTCCCAACTCCAGTTATTAAGAAAATGCCTTTACTCCTTTGTATGTTATTGCCTCCTTTATCAGATATTAATTGACCATAAAGAATGTATTTAATTCTGAATCCACAAAATTACTGAATTATTAGTTCTATTATAGTTAGTTCTGTGTTCTATGAATTATTACTTCTATAATGGTTAGATTTAATAATTCTATTAGTTAATTATTAGTTCTGTGATATACGCTATTAATATCTTGATAGGAATTGCATTGAATCTATAGATTACTTTGGGTGTTATGGAACTTTTAATGATGTTATTTCTTCTTAACCATGAACATGTAATATTCTTTCATTTATTTGTGTCATCTACACTTTCTTTGTTCAGTGTCTTATAATTTTCTGTGTACAGGTTTTAATATATTGGTTGAAATTACTCCTAAGTATTTTATTTTTTTGAAGCAATTATAAATTATATTATTTTCCTAGTTTACCTTTCTGATAGATCATTATTGGTTTATAAGAAAGTAACTGATTTCTGAATGTTTATTTAGTAACTTGTTACTTCACTGAATTAATTCTTCAGTTCTAGTAGTTTTTCTAGTGGAATACTTAGAATTTTCTATATACAGTATAATGTAATCTGCCAATAGTGACAGTTTTACTACTTCCTTTCCAATTTAGGTGCTTTTTCTTTCTTTTTCCTGTCTGATTGTTGTGGCTACGACTTCCAGTGCTATGTTGAATAAGAGTGTTGAAAGTAGACATCTTTACCTGTTCCTGATGTTAAGTGAAATGTTTTTAATTTTTCTCCATTGAGTATAATGTTCTGTTGGTTTGTCACATGTGGTCTTTATTATGTTGAGATATGTTCCCTCTATTCCTACTTTACTGTCATTATTATTATTATTATTATTTTATCATAGATGGGTGTTGGATTTTATCAAATGCTTTTTTTGTGTTTATTGATATGTTTTTGTGACTTTTATCCTTCATTTTATTTACGTTGAATATCATGTTTGTTGATTAGCGCAAATGTTACTAACCTTTCATCCTCTGAATAAATCCCACTTGATTATGGTGTTTGATTTTTAAAATTTTATTGCTGGATTTGGTTTCCTAATATTTTCTTGAGTATTTTTGTATCTATGTTCATCAAGTACATTGGCATATAATTTTTTTTAATGTCTTTATCTAGTTTTGGAATTAAGATTATGTTGGCTTGGTAAAATGAACTTGGGATTTTTACATCTTGAATTTTATACAGTAGACTGAGAAGGATAAATGTCAGTTTTTATTTCAATGTTTGGTAAAATCACTGGTGAAGCCGTCTGGTCCAGAACTTTTGGTTGCGTGTTTTTTGGTTGTTTTTTTATATTTACAACTTCAATTTCATTAGTGTTAATGAGTCTGTTCAAATTATCTTATTCTTTCTGATTCAAGTATGGAAGACTGTATTCTCCCAGGAATTTATCCATTTTGTTCAGATTGTCCAATTTGTTGTCATATATTTCTTCATAATATTTCCTTACAAACCTTTGTATTTCTGTAGCATCACTTTTACTTCTCTTTCACTTCTGATTTTATTTGATTCCTCTTTTTTTCTTGATGAGTCCAGTTAAAAGTTTGTTAATTTCCCTTATTTTTTCCAAGAACCACCTCTTCTATTTTTATTTAGAAAGTGAATTTAATGGGGTGACATAGATAAAAAAGAATACATAGGTTCAGGTAAACATACATCTCTATAGTATTTGGACTGTTAATTGAGCTGTGTTCCCAGCACCCAAAGTCCAATCATTTTCTGTCACCCCTACAGCGCTGCTTCTGGAACCATTTCACTTTTGTCTGTGTCCATGAGTCCCATTTTTATATCCCATATATGTGCGAAATCATATAGTTTTTAGCTTTTTCTGATTTATTTATTTCAAATAGTATAATCCTCTCAAGGTCCATCCATGTTGTATTACATTTCAATATATCATCATTTCTTATGGCTGTGTAGTATTCCATTTTATATATGTAGTATATTGTCTTTATTGAATTCTCTATTGAGGTATACTTTGGCTGTTTCCATGTCTTGGCCTATGTGAATAATGGTGAGACAAACACAAGGAAGTATGTGTCTTTGCATACCAATATTTCTGAGATTTTTGTTGATAACCATTTGGAGGATTGCTGGGTTATATGGTAGCTCTATTCTTTTAAAAATTGTTTATTGTATTGATGTGTGTGTGTGTGTGTGTGTGTGTGTGTGAGAGAGAGAGAGAGAGAGAGAGAGAGAGAGAGAGAGAGGGAGGGAGAGCATCAATCTGCTTCCGTTTGTGCCCTTACGAAGGATTGAACTAGCAACCTCTGTGCTTCAGAACAATGTTCCAACCAACTGAGCTTTCCAACCAGGGCAGTAGCTCTATTCTTAATTTTGGGGGCAACTACAATATTATCTTCCATACTGGCTGTACCAGTTTATTTTCCCATGAACAGTGACTGATCTAATCTACTCTTACTACAAGAGGATAAAGTGACGACTGTACCCCATTTATGTAGGAAAAACTGCAAGTGAAAGGGTTTCAATGACCTGACAGCTAGAAAGTAGGATCACTAGAATTTGAACCAAGTCTTACTCTATCCAAAACTTGAGATCTTCTCATTATGTTCCTACTGGGTTTGTTTAAAGAGGTATAATCTCTATATTTAACAATACACCTATATGAAGAGTACAGTTTTATAGGTTTTAACAAATGTATATTCTGCAGATCCTATATCCCTTATATTGCTCAGAGACTGGATAAAGCTCATTTTGTTCTTGGAGTATGGAATTGTGTGTGTGTTTTTTTTGAGAGGGGGTAAGTTTTCATTACAAATAATCCCTATACTTTGTGTGGGATCTCATTGAATGATGATGTAGCCAAAGATGGGAGAGGAAGCAGAGGGAATAAAGAGATAAAAATGCAGGGAGGTATTTGAGATGGAGGAGTCTATGTCGGGGAGAAGTGAGAGACAGGGGGGAGCCATACCGTGGGAATCTCTAGTCCAGACTCAGGAATAAGAGGAAGTAACAGTGTTTATGAAACTCTCACTATGCACCAAGTACTCTTTTGAGGTTCTTAAGGAATCCTAACAATAACCATGTAAGACAGTCTTTTGTGAATGAGGAATTAGAGACATGGGAGTGTAAGTAATGAATTCAGGACCCTAGTAAATTATCAAGTGAATAAATAAGTAAAGCAGAAAATGAAACCCACTCAGTCAACTCTAGAACTCATAGACCACTTAACCACTGTATTGTATTATCTTACAGTCATAGACTTTACTACATCAAGTGCCGGTTTCCTAGACCTAGAGTCTGCAGACTCCTAAGTGGTGGTTTCATTTAAAAATAATGGAAGAGGCCCTGGTCGGTTGGCTCTGCGGTAGAGTGTCGGCCTGGCGTGCAGGAGCCCCGGGTTCGATTCCCGGTCAGGGCACACAGGAGAAGCGCCCACCTGCTTCTCCACCCCCCCTCTCTTTCCTCTCTGTCTCTCTCTTCCCCTCCCGCAGCCGAGGCTCCATTGGAGCAAAGATGGCCCGGGCGCTGGGGATGGCTCTGTGGCCTCTGCCTCAGGCGCTAGAATGGCTCTGGATGCAACAGAGCGAAGCCCCAGATGGGCAGAGCATCGCCCCCTGGTGGGCATGCCGGGTGGATCCCGGTCAGGCGCATGAGGGAGTCTGTCTGACTGCCTCCCGGTTTCCAGCTTCGGAAAAATGAAAAAAAAAAAAATGGAAGAAAAAAAAAAAGCTCTTTGTGGGGCTTAAGTAGGAAGGAGGTATCCTTTGCATTTTGATCCATCCAGCCTTCCCCAAAGCATATTAGGGTATCTTGGGCCTCCAAGAATCACATTTCTCCCTGTAGAAAGCATTATAGTTTTTTTTTTTTTTTTTTTCCATTTGGTTCTTTTTTTTTTTTTTTTTTTTTTTTTAAATAAATTTTTATTAATGGTAATGGGATGACATTAATAAATCAGGGTACATATATTCAAAGAAAACATGTCCAGGTTATCTTGTCATTAAACTATGTTGCATACCCCTCGCCCAAAGTCAGATTGTCCTTCGCCACCCTCCATCTAGTTCTCTGTGCCCCTCCCCCTCCCCCCAACCCTCCCCCTGTCCCCCCTCCCCCCACCCCTGGTAACCACCACACTCTTGTCCATGTCTCTTAGTCTCATTTTTATGTTCCACCAATGTATGGAATCATGTAGTTCTTGTTTTTTTCTGATTTACTTATTTCACTCCTTATAATGTTGTCAAGATCCCACCATTTTGCTGTAAATGATCTGATGTCATCGTTTCTTATGGCTGAGTAGTATTCCATAGTGTATATGTGCCACATCTTCTTTATCCAGTCTTCTATTGAAGGGCTTTTTGGTTGTTTCCATGTCTTGGCCACTGTGAACAGTGCTGCAATGAACATGGGGCTACATGTGTCTTCACGTATCAATGTTTCTGAGGTTTTGGGGTATATACCCAGTAGAGGGATTGCTGGGTCATAAGGTAGTTCTATTTGCAGTTTTTTGAGGAACCACCATACTTTCCTCCATAATGGTTGTACTACTTTACAGTCCCACCAACAGTGAATGAGGGTTCCTTTTTCTCCACAGCCTCTCCAACATTTGCTATTACCCGTCTTGTTGATCATAGCTAATCTAACAGGGGTGAGGTGGTATCTCATTGTAGTTTTGATTTGCATTTCCCTAATAACTAATGAAGCTGAGCATTTTTTCATATATCTGTTGGCCATTTGTATCTCTTCCTGGGAGAAGTGTCTATTCATGTCTTCTTCCCATTTTTTTATTGGATTGTTTGTTTGTTGTTGAGTTTTATGAGTTCTTTGTAAATATTGGAAATTAGGCCCTTATCTGAGCTGTTGTTTGAAAATATCATTTCCCATTTAGTTGGCTGTCTGTTTATTTTGATATCAGTTTCTCTTGCTGAGAAAAAACTTTTTATTCTGATGTAGTCCCATTCATTTATCTTTGCCTTCACTTCTCTTGCCATTGGAGTCAAGTTCATAAAATGTTCTTTAAAACCCAGGTCCATGAGTTTAGTACCTATGTCTTCTTCTATGTACTTTATTGTTTCAGGTCTTATATTTAGGTCTTTGATCCATTTTGAATTAATTTTAGTACACGGGGACAGGCTGTAGTCGAGTTTCATTCTTTTGCATGTGGCTTTCCAGTTTTCCCAACACCATTTGTTGAAGAGGCTTTCTTTTCTCCATTGTGTGTTGTTGGCCCCTTTATCAAAGATTATTTGACCATATATATGTGGTTTTATTTCTGGGCTTTCTATTCTGTTCCATTGGTCTGAGTGTCTATTTTTCTGCCAATACCATGCTGTTTTGATTATTGTGGCCCTATAATATAGTTTAAAGTCAGGTATTGTAATGCCCCCAGCTTCATTCTTTTTCCTTAGGATTGTTTTGGCTATTCGGGGTTTTTTATAGTTCCATATAAATCTGATGATTTTTTGTTCCATTTCTTTAAAAAATCTCATAGGGATTTTGATGGGAATTGCATTAAATTTGTATATTGCTTTGGGTAATATGGCCATTTTGATTATATTTATTCTTCCTATCCAAGAACAAGGAATATTTTTCCATCTCATTGTATCTTTTTCGATTTCCCTTAACAATGCTTTGTAATTTTCATTATATAGGTCCTTTACATTTTTTGTTATGTTTATTCCTAGGTATTTTATTTTTTTTGTTGCAATCGTGAAGGGGATTATTTTTTTGAGTTCGTTTTCTAATATTTCATTGTTGGCATAGAGAAAGGCTATGGACTTCTGTATGTTAATTTTGTATCCTGCGACCTTACTGTATTGGTTTATTGTTTCTAATAATCTTTTTGTGGAGTCCTTCGGGTTTTCGATGTATAGGATCATATCATCAGCAAAAAGTGATACCTTTACTTCTTCTTTTCCAATATGGATGCCTTTTATTTCTTTGTCTTGTCTGATTGCTCTGGCCAGAACTTCTAGCACCACGTTAAATAAGAGTGGAGAGAGTGGACAACCCTGTCTTGTTCCTGATTTAAGGTAGAAAGTCCTCAGTTTTTTGCCGTTTAAAATGATGTTGGCTGATGGTTTATCATATATGGCCTTTATCATGTTGAGATATTTTCCTTCTATACCCATTTTGTTGAGAGTCTTAAACATAAAATTGTGTTGTATTTTATCAAAAGCCTTTTCTGCATCTATTGATAAGATCATGTGGTTTTTGTTCTTTGTTTTGTTGATATGGTGTATTACGTTAACCGTTTTGCGTATGTTGAACCATCCTTGAGATTCTGGGATGAATCCCACTTGATCATGATGTATTATTTTTTTAATATGTTGTTGTATTCGGTTTGCCAGTATTTTGTTTAGAATTTTAGCATCTGTATTCATTAGAGATATTGGTCTGTAGTTTTCTTTCTTTGTGCCATCCTTGCCAGGTTTTGGTATGAGGGTTATGTTGGCCTCATAAAATGTGTTTGGAAGTATTGCTTCTTCTTCAATTTTTTGGAAGACTTTGAGTAGAATAGGAACCAAGTCTTCTTTGAATGTTTGATAGAATTCACTAGTATAACCTTCTGGGCCTGGACTTTTATTTTTGGGGAGGTTTTTAATAGTTTTTTCTATTTCCTCCCTGCTGATTGGTCTGTTTAGGCTTTCTGCTTCTTCATGACTCAGTCTAGGAAGGTTGTATTGTTCTAGGAATTTATCCATTTCTTCTAGATTGTTGTATTTGGTGGCATATAATTTTTCATAGTATTCTACAATAATTCTTTGTATATCTATGATGTCTGTGGTGATCTCTCCTCTTTCATTTTGGATTTTATTTATTTGAGTCCTGTGCCTTTTTTCCTTGGTGAGTCTTGCTAAGGGTTTGTCAATTTTGTTGATCTTTTCAAAGAACCAGCTCCTTGTTTTATTGATTTTTTCTATAGTTTTTCTGTTCTCTATTTCATTTATTTCTGCTCTGATTTTTATTATCTCCTTTCTTCGGCTGGTTTTGGGTTGTCTTTGTTCTTCTTTTTCTAGTTCCTTAAGGTGTGAAGTTAAGTGGTTTATTTCGGCTCTCTCTTGTTTGTTCATATAGGCCTGAAGTGATATGAACTTTCCTCTTATTACTGCTTTTGCTGCATCCCAGAGATTCTGATATGTCGTATTTTCATTTTCATTTGTCTGTATGTATCTTTTGATCTCTGCGCTTATTTCTTCTTTGACCCATTCATTTTTTAGAAGTATGTTGTTTAGTTTCCACATTTTTGTGGGTTTTTCCCCCTCTTTTTTATAGTTGAATTCTAGTTTCAAGGCTTTATGATCAGAAAATATGCTTGGTACAATTTCAATTTTTCTAAATTTGCTGATATTGTCTTTGTGGCCCAACATATGGTCAATTCTTGAGAATGTTCCATGTACACTAGAGAAAAATGTATACTCTGTCGCTTTGGGATGAAGTGTCCTGTAGATGTCTATCATATCCAGGTGTTCTAGTATTTCGTTCAAGGCCACTATATCTTTATTGATTCTCTGTTTGGATGACCGATCTAGAGCCGTCAGCAGAGTATTGAGGTCTCCAAGTATGATTGTATTTTTGTTAGTTTTTGTTTTAAGGTCAATAAGTAGCTGTCTTATATATTTTGGTGCTCCTTGGTTTGGTGCATATATATTAAGGATTGTTATGTCTTCTTGATTCAGTGTTCCTTTAATCATTATGAAGTGACCATTTTTGTCTTTGAGTACTTTTTCTGTCTTGTAGTCAGCATTATGAGATATGAGTATTGCTACACCTGCTTTTTTTTGGGTGTTGTTTGCTTGGAGTATTGTTTTCCAGCCTTTCACTTTGAATTTGTTTTTATCCTTGTTGCTTAGATGTGTTTCTTGTAGGCAGCATATAGTTGGATTTTGTTTTTTAATCCATTCTGCTACTCTGTGTCTTTTTATTGGTAAGTTTAATCCATTTACATTTAGTGTAATTATTGACACTTGTGGGTTCCCTACTGCCATTTTATAAATTGCTTTCTGTTAGTTTTGTATCTAGTTTGATTCTTCTCTTTTGTTTTTCTATCATTTGTTTCTGTTTGTTTGTGTTCCATACTTCTTTCCTCTGTTGCTACCTTTTTTAAGTCATGTGTTTTTGTGGTGGTTTTTTCTAGGGTGGTTACCATTAAGTAATGAAAAGGGTACCTACCATATTCATTGTAGTACCCTATCTTATAAGTATTTCTGCACTTCATCGTCCTTTGCTACTGTTAATCTCCATTCTCTCCCCCCTTTTTTTTCCTTTGTTGTCACAGTTTAAGTTTGGTTTTATTGTGTTCTTGGTGGAGCTGTTACTTGTGGTGTTGTTTTCTTTTGTTCTTTGAATCTGGTTGGAAAACCCCCTTTAGTATTTCCTGGAGTGGGGGCTTTCTGGTGATAAATTCTCTCATCTTTTCTGTATTTGTGAATGTTTTTATATCTCCTTCATACTTGAAGGATAGCTTTGATGGGTATAGTATTCTTGGCTGAAAGTTCCTCTCTTTCAGGGCTTTAAATATTGGGGTCCACTCTCTTCTAGCTTGTAGAGTTTCTGCTGAGAAATCTGATGATAATCTAATAGGCCTTCCTTTATATGTTGTACTCTTCTTTTCCCTGGCTGCCTTGAGAATTTTTTCTTTGTCATTGGTTTGTGTCATCTTTATTATGATGTGCCTTGGAGTGGGTTTGTTGGGGTTAAGAAAACTCGGTGTTCTGTTTGCTTCTTGAATTTGAGGCTTTAGTTCTTTCCACAGGCTTGGGAAGTTCTCGTCTATTATTTGTTTGAGTATATTCTCCATTCCATTTTCTTTCTCTTCTCCCTCTGATATACCTATTATTCTTATGTTATTCTTTCTGATGGAGTCAGATAATTCCTGTAGGGCTTTCTCGTTTTTTATTATTTTTGAGTCTCTTTCTTCTTCTCTCTGTTGTGCCTCAAGTTGTTTGTCTTCTATTTCACTAATCCTATCTTCAATCTGGGTTGTTCTGCTAGCTAAGCTTGTTACCTCGTTTTTCAGCTCGTGAATTGAGTTTTTCATTTCTGTTTGATTTGTTTTTATAGTTTCAATTTCCTTGGTAATATATTCTTTGTGTTCATTGAGTTGTTTTCTGATCTCCCTATATTGCCTTTCCGTGTTTTCTTGTATATCTCTGAGTATTTTTAAGATTTCTATTTTAAATTCTCTGTCATTTAGCTCCAAGGCTTCCAATATGTTAAGTCTTTTCTCCATAGATTTTTCCACATCTATTTGTGTTACCTCTCTTTCTTTTGTATCCATAATATTCGATTTCCTCTTTCTTTTTGGCATCTGAGGGTGGTCTTGTTGATAGCACTAATTAGAATTAATAAAGAGTAAAAAGTAAAAAACAAAAAAACAAAAAAACAAAAAAAACAAAAACAAAAACAAAAAAACAAAAAACAAAAAAAAAACCCAAAAAACAAAGGGTAAAACACCCCACAAAAAAAAGCAGTAATAATTTATTATTTCCCCCTTTTTTTTTCTTTGTTCTCCTTCCCTCCTCTCCCCTCCTCAGGGAAATATCGTGCCTATAATGGAGGGCCTGGTTTGCGGTGTAGAGTTCAAGGGGGCAAAAAATAAAAAAATAAAAAAATAAAAAAATAAAAGGAAGAAAATCTTAGACAAGCATAAGTTGATCTGCCTGCGGGTGACGGTCAACCAAGAGATATAATGAGAGGGACAAGAGGGAACCAGAAAAAAGGACAAAAAAAGGAATAATCAAGAAGAAAAAATAAAAATAATAAGTAAAAATACGTTGTATTAAGTGGAGCAAAGACCAAATACAATGGAGACCTTGGGTTGGGAGGACCCAAAATGCCACAAAAACAAACCAACCAGAAAAAAACAAAAACAAAACCGAAAAAGAAAAACAAAGCCAAAAAAAACCTTGAGTCCCAAATTAACTAATTTGTTCGTGATTGAGGATTAAATGGGAGGAAAGTAAAACGAGAAAAGAAAAAACGAATAGAAAGGAAAAAATAAGAAAAAGAGAAAAACGAAGGAAGAAATAAAAAAGGAAGAGAAAAAAACAAAATAAGCCAAAAAAAAAACAAAAGAAGAGAGAGTGAGAATTAAATGTCCTGGAGTATAACCCCAAAGGAGGGTGAGGATGAAGAAGAGAAATAAAATGTAACACTTATGGGTAGTGTAGTTCAAGAAAAGGGAAGCATAAGATGGGCAGAGAATAGAAGGACTGAGGTGGAGGAAATAAAGGCAATAAGATAGAAGGAACAAACAACAACAACAACAAAAAAAAAAAACAAAAAAAAACAAACAGTGGAACAAGCTGCAAAGTCTGTGGATTTTTCCTGATTTTGAGATGTCAACCTCTTCCTCCTTCTCCTCTCTCCCTCTTCCCGGTCGGCGACTCTGCACCCCAGGCCCTGCCCCTGAGCCACACCCAGGCAGGGACTTGCAATTGATGGGGTTCTACGGCAATGTCACACAATTGGCTTTAGTCTTGCTGGTAGTCAAGGCCTGCCGGCGTCTGCAGGGTCTACCGACGAGAGAGTTCGCCTTCGTGGATTCTCTCTCCCAGTCCCCCCTTCCCGAACCAGCAGCCTGGCGATCCAGCCACAAGGCTGCCACTGCTTCTGTCTGGGGAGTAAGAGGCTCAAAGAGCTGGGAAATCCCCACTCTATCCCCACTCAGTGCAAGGCTCTGGGAAAGGCTCTGACAGTCAGGGCCTCCAGTGTAATCAGGCGGGGGTGGGAGTCAATTGTTGTCAAGGTGATTGTTCAGCGCCTAGCATTCCGTTGGACCTCTCAACCCAGGCTTTCCACACTTTGTAGCCTGTTTTGGCCGGTAAGAAGAGGGACTAGTCTCTGCTTGCGACTAGTGTGCTATAGATCTTATTATCTGCCAAGTCCTTCTTGTTAGCGTTTATCCCTGAATATGGAGGCTCTATCAATCAGAAGTTGCCCCCGCCCCTTTAGCGAGAGGCACCAAAAAATATCAAGCCTCTTGTCTTGGGTCGGTGAACTGAGAGAGATCTTATCAATTAGAACCGAGGGTGCGCAGATTTCACGGGTTAAGTTAATTTTAGTAATTGGGTCGCAGCTGTGCTCCCGAAGGTATTTCAGGCTGCCTGCGCGCGCCCCTCCCCCAACGCTTGATTGTTAGCTTGAATGGCTGGGTGAGGTGCCCCGCCCGCGGAGAGAATCTCCCAAGTAGGGAATACCGCCCTGGGGCCTCTCCCGCTCCCCGTGCGCGGGCCGCTGGGAACGTTAGCGGTGCTCGGTCTGCAATGCTCGGTCTGCAACCAGACCGGGAGCGCCAGCAGCTGCTCGCCGCTCGTTCTGCAACCGACCCGGGCTGGTGGCGGCAGCGGCGGCGGCGGCGGCCAGCGGCGGCTTCCGAGTGCGGGATGACTTACCCCAGGCGCACTTTCTCATGGCTTGAGTGAACGTCCCTGGGGTAGCTTCCTCCACACCCTCGTCTCTCAGATTCGAGTGATAACAATCCTATTGCTTTCAGTTTGCTCCGAAGATAAATTTTCCTGTTTCTAGTTGATAAATTTGTTGTGATTTTGGGGAGATCTGTCGGACGCGCTGCTCACGGCGCCATTTCCGTGACGTCACTCCAGCATTATAGTTTTTAAACATATCAACTGTCTCTAAAAGAGTTATCAGCATAAACCAGGAGGTCCAGGTAATCCATGTAGCGATCCAGCCATGACAAGTCTATTATGGGGTCCTCGAATGGGAAAAGATATGGAATTAAATAAATGATAGACAGAGAATTAAACATATATATCAATACATAAAGATGGGTTCGGGAGGACCGCACGGCGAACAGTCACTACTATTCCTAAGACAATGCAATGGCGGCTCCCAGAAGCGCATCAGTCTTTATTCAGGGAAAAAAAAACGTGGGCCATTAACAATTCAATTGTTTCCAAGACAACTCAAAGACAACCCCCACCATATCATTTAGATCTAACTTTGCACCAATAAGAAGCTAGCTTCCAGCCTCTTCCAGAGAACCTGGGTGGGACAAGCAATAATCAGGTATAGCTCTTTGTTAACTGGGCAGGTGAGATGGGTGGTTAGGCCCAGTACCTCTGTCCCTTGGATATAAAAACACCCTGTTTATATTTCAGTCTCCAACAAATCCACAACCTGCTGTTGGCCATTCAGAGCAATGTGGCCAGGCTCCACTGGCACATACATCCCAAGGCCATGGGCTTTACGTGCCACCCTAGTCTTTCTGTAAAGAGAAAACAAAAACAACCAAAAACCCCGTATAAACTAAAGCCTAGTCTAGAAGCCTGAGATGTGAAAATCAGGATATGGGCCCCAGAACTCCTGCATTCCAGTGACAAGGAAGCCAGACTGTCTACTTTTTTTTTTTTAATGATTTTTTTTAGATTTTATTTACTCATTCCCAGAGAAAGAGAAGAGAGAGAGAGAAGAGGGGAAGGAGCAGGAAGTGTCAACTCCCATATGTGCCTTGACCAGGCAAGCCCAGGGCTTCAAACCAGCAACCTCAGCATTCCAGGTTGATGCTTTATCCACTGCGCCACCACAGGTCAGCCCAGACTCTATACTTTTGCAGACTGGATTTGTAGATCCTCCCTTGAATTTGGAAATTTGCTGATGATTGAGCGCCCCCTGGAGGACAACATTATAGTGTGTCTCTGTAAGTACTACCATTGGGAGATGCCTACCAGCATACATCCCTGTTTGGTAGAACTTGGTTCCCCTTGCTCCAAGTTTCTATGGGACACAAAGACTTTCAAGCCAGTATCTCACATGGTGGAGAGCAAACTGTCCGAGGAATATAGTCATGTTCCCCAGCCATCTCTATCAGAAATTAAACTGATCTTTTAATTAAAAAAAAATGGAATAAAAAAATCAAGGCTTTGTTAACAGAAGCTTTTAAAATTTTAAATAAATTTTATTTATTTGAGTGTGTGTGTCACATTCATTTTAGAAAATCTTTCACAAGGTACATAATCCATTTCAGGCTGCTACTTTTAAAATTGTACTAATAAGAGCTTTGTTTCCTGATGGCCAAACACATTAGTCAGATGACAGTACCCACACAGGACAAACCCCTGAGGGGTGTTGTAGTGAAGTTCTGTTCTTGTTCAGAGGTGGCAAAGCTAGATCCCCACATTTTAATTTGTAATTCTCTGCATCCAATGACTTAAGAGGTGCCTCCTACGTTAATAATTATCCTGTGGCTAGATTCCCATATGCGTATTTTCAGTTAACAATGCCGTAAATGCAACTGATTTTTTTCCAATAATAAGTTAGATCTATTACACTATAATAATAAAATTTATTTTAAAATTTAAAATGAACTGAAGAATATTAAGTGTCCTTTTTCTTGTGTCAATAGCAAACTGTGGGACCCCTTTGTGACCAGCACTAAAGGGGAATGTTGTCTCTGCTCACTCACCCCAGACTGATCGACATCTCACGATACCGGAGGGTGGGAAGTGCTTCCTGAGCCTCACGGCTGTACAGAACAAGGTCTGACATGGATGCTCTGATGTTGCTCCCAACATGCTTCCTAATTTTTCAAACCCTTGCTTATATACATAGAGAGCTGCCTGTTCTAGGGCAGTAAGGTTTTCAAAATGAACTCTCATCTTATTTATGGCTCATACCTTCTTATCTTCTAAATATTTTAAATAGCAGCTTCTTTGCTCAACTTTCTCATTTAGCATCATAACCTCAATCTTTTAAGTTAAAAACTAGGTTGGGGGCTCAGGCCAGATGGGTCAGTGGATAGAGCACTGTTCCAGTGTGCCGAGATCCAGGGTTTGATCCCTCTCAGGGCACCTAGGAGAAGCCACCAATGAGACACAACTAATAGAACAAGTTGATGCTTCTCTCTTGTTCTTTCTACCTTCCCCCCTCCCAATAAATGGTTTCTATCCTTCTTCTTCTGTCTCTCTCTTTCAAATCAATGGGGAGAAAAATACCTGGAGATTTTATTCTGATTATTGACAATCTGCTAATCTCTGAAGCAAAGGAAATCATAGAACATGCCAACACAACTGGAACATTTAAAACAAAGAGATAAAATGTTATGTAATGAAAGATTTAACTTTCGAGCACACTCTGGCAAACTGTAACACAGTGATTCCCCATTCTGCCAGGTTCACGCTGCTCTTTTTCATGTCTTCCTCTGATTGCTCAGTGATTCTTGTTGTGACATCAACAAACACAAGGCAGTCTGGGATGTGGGTAGGTTTTCCTTATCAGCTTGAGACTTGACCTTCCTACAGTCTGTTCTCTCTTTTATCTGACACAGGGAGAGAATGAAAAACCCTGGTTAATTAAATATTCAGGGTACCAGAGATAAGCAAAGTCCAAGAATGTCAGGACTGGAACCGTCTTAGAGATAATCTCACCCACTGTTTGTACAGGTTTTGAGACTGGAACCTTTGCAGGCTTGGGATTGACACTCATGTCTCCATAGTGCCCATCCAGTGTCCCTTTCAGGACAACAACTGCTTTCCCTCATAAACTGTTTCCCACTCTTCAAAGAAACCAAATACCATAACAAACACCTGGAAAATGTCACTGGCTACTGACAGCCATTTCTTTGAGGATTTGGAAGGCATTTGAGGTTCCTACACTGTCATAGAGTTGTAATAAAGAGTATCTATCATCCTATAAAGCTTCTTATTTCCTGCAGATATGATAAAAGGATTTTTTCCCTTTCGCAATTACATTCCGAATAACATGCTCAGCATGGTGCATGATCTGGTTTTCCAGTGGAGACATGGAGAACATGACCTTGGTGCACCTTCCTGGGGAGGAAGATCTGATTAGTGTTTGTCCCCCTGAGTAACAACATACACCCTGAGTGGCCAAGTGCAGCCCTGCTGGCAGGAGGGCAGCGAGCACTATAAATCCACGTTCTGTTTCCAGAGCTCTTGTCGGCCTGGTTTCCCAACGTGGTATCACTGATTCATAAGTTGGCTGGGTCTGACCCAGACAAAGATAATCAGAGGCAAACTGCTTTACGATACATTTGGAAACGCCCTCCCCAGCCTTTTCTCCAAGCCACGTGAGGAGATCAGAATTTAAGCAAAGAAGACCTGAATTCCTCATTCCACATTTGTCCACACTCGTTATGTGGATGTTCCCAAATGCAGCAAATGAAATGAGTGGGTCACAAAGACACAGCACGGGGGACTTCTCAGATCCAAGACTCTTTCCTTCTGACCCAGAGAAGAGGGAAAGATGACAGGGAAAGCAATTCCACTTCTGTCTATGGCTCTCACCTCTTCAACATTGAAAGAACTAGAGCTAGTGTGAATCACTTAGGGGGGGAGGGAGGGAGAGGGAGAGTGTATGTGTGTCCATGTGTCCCTTGGAGTGACATGGAGAATTAGGCCCTGAGAGCATCAGGAAAAGAGTGATAAGAACACTGAAAGCAAAATCTACCTGTCAGTAATTTGGCTTAGTGGTGGCCCAGGTTTCTGGGGGAAATGATTGATGTGCTTTCTTTTTTGTGTTTGTGTGACAGTGACAGAGAGAGACAGAGAGAAGGACAGATAGGGACAGACAGGCAGGAAAGGAGAGAGATGAAAAGCATCAATTCTTTGTTGCTGCACCTTAGTTGTTCATTGATTGCTTTCTCATATGTGCCTTGACTGGGGAGCTACAGCAAAGCCAGTGACCCCTTCTCAATCCAGCAACTTTGAGCTAAAACTGGTGAGCCTTTCTAAAAGCAGATGGGCATCGCTCAAGCCAGCAACCTTGTGGTTTTGGACCTGAGTCCTCCACGTCCCAGTCCAACGCTCTATCTAATGCACCACTGCCACCGCCTGGTCAGGCTAGTGATGCACTTCCAAGTTTGTCCTCAAGTTCAGTGAAAGCATTTATGCTTCTCACTAATGGCAACTGAGTTGGTCAAGTTTGTGCTCCTTATTTGACTGATAAATGTTCTAACTTTTGCTCAGTATTAAAAAAAAGAGCACTAGAGAGAGAGAGAGAGAGAGAGAGAGAGAGAGAGAGAGAATCAAATCCATTTACTTTCTTTGCCTGTGAATGCATGAACATCCAGCTAAAAATAGTTGCCCAGATCTGACCTTAGAAGGTAGGCCTCAAAGAACACATCGTGGGTCTCTCTGGGGCTGGGACCAGCACTCTATTTTTGGCTTTGAGATTTTATTTATTGTCCTGTTCTTCAGAGATTAGGGTATATAATGGAAGGCCGCCTGCAATCCAGCTGTTGGTCTCTAAATTAACAAGCCAGCTGCTGCACTAATGGTATTAGTTGCTGAACCATTTCTTTTTTTAAAAAATGGCACACTAAGATTGGGCTAACCCAGCTTCCTTAGGGGTGTTCTCATTTTTTTTCTGGGAGAAAATACATGAATGATGCTGCTCGACTCTCAGACTCGTTCATGCTCCAGAGAGTCTTGTAACAATTCCTTGTTTCTCTGAGGAGTGAGCTCAATAACAAGAAGAAACTATGAAAAGAGACACGAAGAGCAAAGACTTAGGAGAGAGCTACCTGGGAGCAAGGCCTCCAGGGAGCAAACTGGGCTGGCTTAGACTGACATGTTCAGTACTTCGCCATTGACACCACCTACCTTCACACTGAAATGCGAACTAAGGGAGACCTGTATGTTTGCAGATAAGAACTTCTTACAAATAAGAGAACATTTTGTCAAATACCTTACCCTTCCTTAGCCAGAGTTATCATTTACTTGGCATAGTGTTCCTTGCCTCTGTTTCTCCCTTCCCTGGTTCTCACAACAGCCCTGCCACGTAGACATGACCATTTTCTCATATTGCGGATGAGAAACGTAAGACCCAGGATGTATTCTGCCCAAGACCTCACAGTTAATATGCCTGAGTGGACCAGACCCGGCTACCTGCAAAGATCTCTGTTCACCTAAGCCACACTTCCTCGCTATGCATCATCTTTCAGTTTTATGAAGTTTCATCTTAAGCCCCATGATAATCAATGGAGGATAGGACATTTTTCTCAATTTTCTCAGGAGAAAAATGAGGTTCAAAAACATAAAGCAAGCCCTAGTTTACTCAGCCAGTTAGCGAAGCCTGGTGTTTGGGGACCGCCATGGTTCATCCTCTCTTCAGACCTCTCCCTCTGTGTCCAGCCCTGAAATCCCACGTGCAGAGACAGGAAACCATGCTCTTGGGACGGCAGACATGTAGCCAGCTCTCAATCATGGAACTGATATCTTTTGGTTCCACTGATGCTCTTGGGATGGTGGCGAAGGTAGTGGCCAGTGACTTGCTTTGTGGTAGCTGCATCTACCTTCACCCCTACCATTTGTATGTCCACCGGCCAAATTCCCAGGGGCACCTCCTGCATGCATTCGCATGAGGATTTTCTCTGGTCCCCACAGCACACTTTGCCACTTACGAAGAAGGTGGAGGATGATAGGGAGGTGCCACCCTCTAGGAGCAGCCCTCAGGGATGACTTCAAGGGACGTGGTGTGGAAACATCCCACTCCTGAACTTTTGAAGCATGCATTCTACTCTGCTGCAGGTCTCCCCAGCATGATGAAGCTCTGCTTGCCCATCATGGTAACAGGCTGGTTGAGGCACTATTTTGGGGGTCTCTCGTTCCTTGTCTCATTTCTACATTATCAGGGTCTCCTTCACCTCTCACATAAACCCTTTGCAGTCAAATCCTGGTCTCAGTGTCTGCTAATGGGAGGAACCCAAACGAAGAGAACCTGAGTCTACACTGCATCGCTGCTTCCCATGCCTGGCTACTGACCTGAGAGACTGGGCCAGAGTTGGGAAGATGGAAGTTCCTCTGCCTTCCCCAGACCTACCACCCTGGAGTCCCTGGAGCCTGGGCTCAGACCTCTGTATTTTCGGTAGGTTCTTCTCTTCCCTGAAGATATAAGATGATCAGTCGGTGATCGCCGACCAATAAGACATCCTGTGCTGAGAGTGTTTTTTCAAACGTTGAGTTTGAGATAACTTTGTGGCTTTAAAACATAAGCTCTTGTCCCATCATGGAGAGTAAGTGTCATGTGAACCCATGATGAAGTTCCTCTTTCGCTTCACATGCTAGGTGACTCAGAGAAAAGCAAAAGAAATCTGTACTGCTGAGCAAACTGGACAGAGTGTAAGTTTTAATAAGTTTTGAAATCAATTGTGTATGTGTTCCAATTTGTTCTTCTTTGTCAAGTTTGATCTTGTTTTTTTTTTTTTTTTTTCTTTTTTTCCTGAAGCTGGAAACGTGGAGAGACAGTCAGACAGACTCCCGCATGCGCCCGACCGGGATCCACCCGGCACGCCCACCAGGGGCGCCTCCCGGGCGTCGCCCTGCAGCGACCAGAGCCACTCCAGAGCCTGGGGCAGAGGCCAAGGAGCCATCCCCAGCGCCCGGGCCATCTTTGCTCCAATGGAGCCTTGGCTGCGGGAGGGGAAGAGAGAGACAGAGAGGAAGGAGGGGAGGGGGTGGAGAAGCAAATGGGCGCTTCTCCTATGTGCCCTGGCCGGGAATCGAACCCGGGTCTCCCGCACGCCAGGCCGACGCTCTACCGCTGAGCCAAACGGCTAGGGCCAATCTTGTTGTTCTTGATCTGTGTTTTTCCTTATTGATTTTAGAATCAGTTTGTCAATTTCTTCAAAAAATCATGCTGAAAATTTTATTTCTACTCCTTGTTTTAAAATGGAGAAGATCTTCACAACACTTTGAAAAAGATCAATCTTGTTTTTACTTATTCACCAAAATTAATTAAGCACCTACTTTCTTCTGGGAACTATTCAAGGTTGTTATTATAACAGTGAACAGATCAGTCAGAGAACCCCATCTTCACAGTGTCTGTTTTATATAGAAAATAAACTTAAATGTTATGGACAAAAATGATAAGAGGCAAGGTAGTAGAAAGTGATTGGTATATGTGCAGGGAGGCTATTTTAAGTAGAGACGTCATGGAAAACCCCAATAAGTACCTGACATCTAAGAAGAAACCAGAATACATTAAAGGGGTGAGTCATGCAAATATCGGAGGCAGAACGTTGCTAGCAGAGGGAATAGCAAGAAGATCCTGAGGGGGGAGCGCCTGCCAAGTTCAAGGAGGGAGCAAGGAGCCCGTGGGCAGATAGTGAGGGATGGGGAGGGTGTCTTCCGTGGTACAGATGGAATGATGTGTGTTTATGAAAGGGGTGACATAGTGCTTCAAAATGGTGTGGAGAGCCAGAAGTGGAAGTCGGGAAATTGGCTAAGAAGATATTGCATGAGGACCAGGTAAAAAATGATGGTGATTTTTTTTTCTTGATTTTTCATTCTTACTCTATTGATTCTTTAACAGTTTGGCATTTTAATGTTATGTGCTATTTTGTAAGAATTATGTCTTTCCCCATGTAACTATGTTAAAAAATGGAACTGTAGTGGGGTTCTAATTTTTTAGTTCCATCTGTATTGATACCATCCGTATCTAATTTCATTCTGTTTAATGCAGTGATCCCCAACCTGTTTTGGGCCACGGACCAGTATAATATCAGAAAATATAATATTTTCACGGACCGGTCTTTAGGGTGGGATGGATAAATGTATCACATGACCAAGACAAGCGTCAAAAGTGAATCTTAGACGGATGTAACAGGGAATCTGGCTATTTTTAAAAAATAAAACATCGTTCAGACTTAAATGTAAATAAAATGGAAATAATGTAAGTTATTTATTCTTTCTCTGTGGACCAGTACCAAATGGTCCATGGACCGGTAGTGGTCTGTGGCCCGGGGGTTGGGGACTACTGGTTTAATGCATTGAGCATTTCTGCTTTTCAATTACATTTCTGGTTTTTGAAAAATCCAAATTAAATTGTCTTAAGACTTGATAATTCTCTGTGCATTGTTTTTCCTACATATTAAGTGATATTGCTTGATTCTAGCCCCTTTGGAGATGCTTTTGGAAACATGAACGCAGATTCAGTTCTTTTCATCTCTGTGTCCCAGTCCTGGAACAAGGTGGAAGTCTGTGCGTGTTGATGTACGCCATGTTGTCTGTTCTCAGTAGTGAAATTTCAGACTGTGGCTCTCTCCCCTCATCTTTATTAGCATTATCATTCCAGCAAATCAGTCCTTGAATTAGCAATACTAGGTTAGGTAGGTATGGGGTGGCGGGGAAACATTATTAAAATGGTAAATTTGATACTAGAATTTTAGCCTTAATTATGATAATCAATTCATTCTCTAATTTAATTTAGTGACAGCACATTAATATGTTATTGTATTTTAAGAAGTTTTAATTAAGAGTCATGATAATAGTGGGATCATAATTGTGTACATTTTATTATATGAAGGTGAAATGTTTAGCCTTATATAAATATTTTAACAAGTTCAGAACAAAACAATTATTGATATGCAACTTGAAGAGATAATTTTCCTTTATTATGGAATATTAATAAATTTAGCTACTTTAAAGGCTCAGACATTAATTTTTCTGCTTTAAATTGAACATATTCCTCTTCTACTTGACATGTGGGCCATGAGAGAAAGAAAATGCTTCAAGATTTTATCAATGAAATTTGACATCAGACAAACTACTCTGTAGCTGAAAGAATTCTGTGCTCATTGGGGGACCAGACTCTGGCCCTGCTCCACCAGCCCCTCTCTGTGACGGCAAAGCCAACGGCCCCAGGGCAATCCTTGGAGAGGAGCCTCTGAGTGATCTAAACCTTCTGCCTTTATTACTACTTGCAAGGAAAGAATTGAGAATGGGCTGGCTTGACTTTTACCCATTTCTAGCTGGATTTTATAGTCTCATTCAGTATATAGATTGATAATTCAAATCCAATAAGTCATAACATTTTATCAATTTACAAATTAATTATTCTGTATAGTGGAATTTGATAGTGCACACAAGAGTTTCAACCTCTTTCATTATCACATACATGCTCATCCTACTAAGTTGTGGTCACTGTGTTATGACGTTCTTTTTTTTTTTAATTTATTCATTTTAGAGAGGAGAGAGAGAGGGAGAGAGAGAGACAGAGAGAGGAGAGAGAGAAGGGGGGGAGGAGCTGGAAGCATCAACTCCCATATGTGCCTTGACCAGGCAAGCCCAGGGCTTTGAACCGGCGACCTCAGCATTTCCAGGTCAACGCTTTATCCACTGCGCCACCACAGGTCAGGCATGACGTTCTTAAGAACATTAATTAATAAATTCAACACACAAAAAGTTACTGTGTTGGTACGTACCAGATTATGCTTGGTCATCTGTTGCTTTGTCTAGGGCACAGTGTACTTACTGCGCAGAGGTGCCAATCCACAAATACTTGTTAATTAATTGTTGAATTATTTTTGTCTTAACATAAAATCTGTATTTCTCACTGTCATAAGACTGAAATCTCACCTACTGCCGTGAGTCTACAGCCTTTGCCACAGTCACAGTTTAAGGCTCTCCTCCTTTTCCTTAAGATTCTGTTGCTCAGGCAACAAGAGTTCCCATGCCTGCCTGCATTCTGTTGCTAAGGCAACAGGGTTAGTTGGCAGGCTGGTTTAAGACATCAGATATTTGCAATATCAGATATGCCTGTGGTTCCTTGCCTGACATTGCTATTGAGAACAACTACATAAGTAATCTTATGATTAATTAAAGCACGGAAACAATATTTTAACGTTAGACTTCAGGTTGGACGACGCATTTGCATTACCAAGGATAATTTGCTTCCTAATTTTTCCTGCCAAAGAAGGTCCCAGGAGGATGCTGCCAGAAATGTAGTTTATTTTTTTCTTTTATATTCTCTGAAAGATCATGTCTTTCCAAAGTTATTCATGAAGCATAAAACTGGTGGAATTACAGGGCAATAAATTCATATGGTTTTATGATTAACTTCTTGATCGGCCTATGAAAACACACCAATATGTTAACTTCTGCAAGTTTAATCTCTAACCCTACAGGCTGTAAACTGCCTGCACCTTTATTGGTGTGGATTTTTAATTAAATATACTGGGACATTACCCAAAAGTATTCGATTAGGATCAAGGGGGGGTTATTAAAAACTGCGGTAGCATGGCATGTCGGAGAATAAAGAAACGATCATTTTGACTAGTTTTTTCATGATTGGGATAAAAATTTCTTGTTTAGGTAACGAAATGTGTGTAGCGGCATCTTTTTTTCTGTTCCTTTAAGATTTATTGCTTAACTTTTGCAGTCTTACTGCTACACATACTGTGGAATTCTGGGCTTCATCAATAGAGTTGACTTCCTAAGAAAAAATAATTCCTTAAGGAGGAGTAATGAGAGTCCGCATGACTAGGTTAGTCATTGTGCACTGTGTAGAAATAATTAAGTGCAGAAAAGTCAGGCTGTAGACCAAATGCATATACTGCTTTAAGGCCACAAATTCAGGAAAAAAAATTTAACTTTCTATATTTCCCAACACTGAACTTAGCTTTTATATTGAATCCCCTTCCAGATATCAGAAACCATAATCAGTTAGCCTGAGGGAAACGTCAACGTGCTGGCTTCCGATCTGATAATGAGTGTGGATTCCTTCCGCATTGACATCCAGGGAAGTGACACAGCCCCACCTTGCTTCCGGTTCCAGTCCGTGTTTCCACTGTGACCCTGTTCCCTAGAATGAAGGCAAGGCTTCTCGAGGGCAAGCTCTCTCGCTCTGTCAGCTCCCTGTAAGCTGGACACACACTGTTCTCCAGATGTGTCCCCCACTTCTCTGGCACCCGTCCTTTGATAGAACTGTTTCTTGTGCTCAGAACCTGTCACTCAATACTGTTTCCTCATACCAAATCCATGTCCTATGCCTACGGGAGGCCTGCTAATTCCTCGTGATCTTCACAAATAAAACCTTTTCAGCTCTCTGTCCTCCATCCCATGGTTCTCTGGGTGAACCGCCTCTGAACCTCTAGTGAGAACACCATCTTTTCTTAACTTCTGGCCCCGTGCACACTGCTGGGCACAGGGGTTGATTGCTGACCATTTGTGGATTTGAGCTACAATTCAGTTCATTCATTCTAGGCTAATTTGATGCAGGCTCTGCTAATTTGTTTGAAGAGTAAAGAAAGGAATAACTACCACGAGGCTGTAGTTCTGGGCTCTCAGTCCCAGAGGCTGGAAGTCCGTGTGCCCATCTTTCTCTATGTTGTGTCTTGTGTGCTTTTTCTAGGTCCTGCAGCGCCTTCCTTTCATGCACACCCATTGCCGGGCTGGTGACGGCAGCTCTGGTCCCCGCTCTACCGCCCCCAAGGGGAAATAGCTGTTTAATGCTGTGTGTACCACAGAGGAAGCCAGAAAATAGAACTTCTTCTGATACATTTAAAAACATTACCTCGTATATGGAATTTTGTAGTTTTGTTTTAAGTTTTAAAGTACTAATTAAATTAATTTTAAGTTACTAAAGGAAAAGAAAGCATTCTAATTTTAAACTTTGATTTTATTTACATTTTAATAAGACCACATACTGTCTATCTTTTGTATTGGGAACAACATAGGTATAAGTCATGGGTATCCTATGAGTATGACTGACATTGCAATATAATCCCCTCTGTTACATCTTTTTAAGGAAAATTATTTTGCTAAAATTATTCTTAGGACAAAATCATCATTGTAAATATGTGATGCATTTATTTTTGTGAATAGTTTGATGAATCGTGTTTTCCGTGTATTAATCTGAAGATTTATTGAGAGAGAATTCTTTAAAACTCAACTTAATATGGCAAGCATTTGCCATGAACTTGGTAGTCAATTATATTTAAATAAGGAATAAAAGTTTTAAAAGACAGCTATTTGGATTTTTATCCTTTTTTGTTTTCTTACAATTATTAAGAGCTAAATAGATATACATTTTTGGGTGAATGGATGTAAAAAATTATGCAGATTGACCATGTAGAAAAGAAGGAATAATATTGTTTGTACCCACTTAGCCGAAGTTGTTCAGGAAATCAAGAGGGTTTGCAAGTGTAATAGCTAGACTCCCTCCCGTATGTCCAGCCTCAGATTTCCTTTTTCTCTGCAGCCCTAACTCATGTGTAACCGACGTCTCAGTGAATTAGCCAGAGCGCGCCAGGAGCGCTGCACTGGCCGTGGGGTCCCTCCTGACCACGAGACAGCAGCAGCAGGTCCCCGAGAGTCGGCCTGCTGGGGCCTGAGTCTAAAAATGACCCTTTGTCCAGATGATGAGGTAGGAAATGCCCTTTCAATGGAAAAGAAGTAACAGATTAGGTGAAAATGATTTTAGCATATTAATGCAATAGCGGAGTTAGTATTGAGATGAAGTACACAGCATGTAGATGGAAAAGAAAAGAAAAAGAAAAAAGCATGGGACACAATCAGGAAACCCACCAAAGAAGTGCACCAACCTCACTCACCTTTAGATAAACACAAAATAAAACAAACTCAGAATAGCAAAATTGATGTTTGATAATATATAGTGTTGATTGAGGTGGAGAAAAATCGATTCTCTTCTGGCGAGAGTGCAAATTGACTCAGCTGCTTTAAAAAGTATTGTTCATATAAGAAATGTGTATTTCTGAGGGCTGAACTAATGCTTCATTTTTTTCATCTGCCCTGAAAGAGCTCTTGTACTTATGCACATGTATACGCACTGCAGCATCATGTATAATCATGAGCATTGAAAACGAACTAAGTGCCCCTGGGACAGAGGGGGCTGAGTGGACTGTGATGCATAAAGAACACATGGTGCACTCAGTGGTGGGCAGGAAGAATGAGCTAGAACTCAGTTTTGGCAGAAAAGAGTCTCCATGCCAGACAGAATGAGAAAAAATGAATTATTAAAGTCTTAGGAGGTGTCACCGTATATTTACAAAGAGAGAAAGAACGCATGAGGTAATGCTATATATCTTCTACAATATTAGCTTTCAAACTCTTTTGGAAATGACTCATAGTAAGAAACACATTTTATTATTATTTTATTTATTTATTTATTTTTTTAATTATAATTTTATTTTTTTAATGGGGCGACATCAATAAATCAGGTTACATATATTCAAAGATCAACAAGTCCAGGTTATCTTGTCTTTCAATTATGTTGCATACCCATCACCCAAAGTCAGATTGTCCTCTGTCACCTTCTATCTAGTTTTCTTTGTGCCCCTCCCCCTCCCCCTTTCCCTCTCCCTTTCCCCCCTCCCCCCGTAACCACCACACTCTTATCAATGTCTCTTAGTTTCACTTTTATGTCCCACCTACGTATGGAATAATGCAGTTCCTGTTTTTTTCTGATTTACTTATTTCACTTCTTATAATGTTATCAAGATCCCACCATTTTGCTGTAAATGATCCGATGTCATCATTTCTTATGGCTGAGTAGTATTCCATAGTGTATATGTGCCACATCTTCTTTATCCAGTCGTCTATTGACGGGCTTTTTGGTTGTTTCCATGTCCTGTCCACTGTGAACAATGCTGCAATGAACATGGGGCTGCATGTGTCTTTACGTATCAATGTTTCTGAGTTTTTGGGGTATATACCCAGTAGAGGGATTGCTGGGTCATAAGGTAGTTCTATTTTCAGTTTTTTGAGGAACCACCATACTAAGAAACACATTTTATGTCTTACAAGCAGTGGGCTCCGCTCCCCGCAATGCAGTCTGAAATTGTTCTATCTGCTCTACTCCATTTCATCGCAGTTTTCAAAATGCTGATCCTGACCCACTAAGCTGATTGCAGGACTCAACCAGTTTCAAAAATACTGTTGTGCAGTTACACACTTATGTGTGAGCATAGATAGAAAAGTGAGTGAGGGCAACAGACTGGGAGGATATTGGATATTGCTTCCAGGAGCAGGCCGATGGGTGGGGTTCCCGGGGGGCCTCCAGCCTCTTCTGTCATACTGAGGTTCTGAGTATGCTTGTTTTCTTGGTTTACAAAGGGCATGTGTAATTCAACATTTTTAAGTTTATAATTTTAGAAAGTAATACATCAAAACTATTTTTTAAAGAAAGAAATTTACTGGTGTTGAGAAAGAGTGGTCCATGGCTCTCAAAAAGAACAATTTTAAGTAACTTTGCATAACTGAGTACTTGAGAAGACAAACATTCTAGCCCGCGATCTCTGTTTTTGTATCTAGGCTCACAGATGAGCACATTTTCGTGGCAAGCTAGAGTCACACCCATGTGATATCCCACTCAAGAGTCATCACAAATCTAAGAATGACCTGCCAGGCTGTGAGATTTAACTCATTCCCTTGAACCTCTAGGTCCACATATCAAAACCATAAAGTAGCCTTTGTAAACATGATCAAAATCCAAGCTGCTTAGTTTCTGAAAATAGAAAGTTAACGTTCCTGTTGCAACGTGAAATCGACCACATTACATGGTCTCTAGTTCTTGGTGTGGGTCTGGACAGAGAGTTCCACTTTAAGAATTCTTTCTGCAGGAAGCCACCGCTGCAGACAGTCTGACATCTGTACACTTGGCCATCTCTGCAGGCTATGGCTCCAGTCTCTGTTTTCTAGTTCGGAGCTGTCTTAATTCATTCCAATTTACCTTCCCGTTTTTTTTTTTAATAATTTTATTTTTTTAATGGGGTGACATCAATAAATCAGGATACTTATATTCAAAGATAACAAGTCCAGGTTATCTTGTCATTCAATTATGTTGCATACCCATCACCCAAAGTCAGATTGTCCTCTGTCACCTTCTATTTAGTTTTCTTTGTGCCCCTCCCCCTCTCCCTTTCCTTCTCCCTTTGCCCCCTCCCCCCGTAACCACCACACTCTTATCAATGTCTCTTAGTTTCACTTTTATGTCCCACCTACATATGGAATAATGCAGTTCCTGTTTTTTTCTGATTTACTTATTTCACTTCGTATCATGTTATCAAGATCCCACCATTTTGCTGTAAATGATCCGATGTCATCATTTCTTATGGCTGAGTAGTATTCCATAGTGTATATGTGCCACATCTTCTTTATCCAGTCATCTATTGAAGGGGTTTTTGGTTGTTTCCATGTCCTGGCCACTGTGAACAATGCTGCAATGAACATGGGTTGCATGTGTCTTTACGTATCAGTGTTTCTGAGTTTTTGGGGTATATACCCAGTAGAAGCATTGCTGGGTCATAAGGTAGTTCTATTTTCAATTTTTTGAGGAACCACCATACTTTCTTCCATAATGGTTGTACTACTTTACATTCCCACCAACAGTGTCTGAGGGTTCCTTTTTCTCCACAGCCTCTCCACATTTACTATTACCTGTCTTGTTAATAATAGCTAATCTAACAGGTGTGAGGTGGTATCTCATTGCAGTTTTGATTTGCATTTCCCTAATAGCTAAAGAAGATGAGCATCTTTTCATATATCTGTTGGCCATTTGTACTTCCTCCTGGGAGAAGTGTCTGTTCATGTCCTCTTCCCATTTTTTTATTGGATTGTTTGTTTGCTTGTTGTTGAGTTTTATGAGTTCTTTGTATATTTTGGATATTAGGCCATTATCTGAGCTGTTGTTTGAAAATATCTTTTCCTAAGTAAATCAGAAAAAAACAAGAACTACATGATTCCATACATTGGTGGAACATAAAAACGAGACTAAGAGACATGGACAAGAGTGTGGTGGTTACCAGGGGTGAGGGGAGAGAGGATGCAGGAGGGAGGGAGGGAGAGAGTTAGGGGGAGGGGGAGGGGCACAGAGAAAACTAGATAGAGGGTGACGGAGGACAATCTGACTCTGGGCGAGGGGTATGCAACATAATTTAATGACAAGATAACCTAGACATGTTTTCTTTGAATATATGTACCCTGAATTATTAATGTCATCCCATTAACATTAATAAAAATTTATAAAAAAAAAGAAAATATCATTTCCCATTTAGTTGGCTTACTGTTTATTTTGTTATCAGTTTCTCTTGCTGAGCAAAAACTTCTTAGTCTGATGTAGTCCCATTCATTAATTTTTGCCTTGACTTCTCTTGCCATTGGAGTCAAATTCATAAAATACTCTTTAAAACCCAGGTCCATGAGTTTAGTACCTATGTCTTCTTCTATGTACTTTATTGTTTCAGGTCTTATGTTTAGATCTTTGATCCATTTTGAGTTAATTTTAGTAGAGGGGGACAAACTGTGGTCCAGTTTCATTCTTTTGCATGTGGCTTTCCTGTTTTCGCAGCACCATTTATTGAAGAGGCTTTCTTTTCTCCATTGTGTGTTGTTGGCCCCTTTATCAAAAATTATTTGACTATATATATGTGGTTTTATTTCTGGACTTTCTATTCTGTTCCATTGGTCTGAGTGTCTACTTTTCTGCCAATACCATGCTGTTTTGATTGTCGTTGCCCTATAATATAGTTTGAAGTCAGGTATTGTAATGCCCCCAGCTTCATTCTTTTTCTTTAGGATTGCTTTGGCTATTCGGGGTTTTTTATAGTTCCATATAAATCTGATGGTTTTTTGCTCTATTTCTTTAAAAAATGTCATTGGAATTTTGATGGGAATTGCATTAAATTTGTATATTGCTTTGGGTAATATAGTCATCTTGATTATATTTATTCTTCCTAACCAAGAACAAGGAATATTCTTCCATCTCATTATATCTTTTTCGATTTCTTTTAACAATGGTTTATAATTTTCATTATATAAGTCCTTTACATTCTTTGTTATGTTTATTCCTAAGTATTTTATTTTTTTTGTTGCAATCGTGAAGGGGATTATTCTTTTGAGTTCTCTCTCAGTTGTTTCATTGTTGGCATATAGAAAGGCTATTGACTTCTGTATGTTAATTTTGTATCCTGCGACCTTACTGTATTGGCTTATTGTTTCTAGTAGTCTTTTTGTGGATTCTTTGGGGTTTTCGATGTATAGGATCATATCATCTGCAAAAAGTGATACTTTTACTTCTTCTTTTCTGATATGGATGCCTTTTATTTCTTTGTCTTGTCTGATTGCTCTGGCTAGAACCTCTAGTACCACATTAAATAAGAGTGGAGAGAGTGGACAACCTTGTCTTGTTCCTGATTTAAGGGGGAAAGCCTTCAGTTTAGTGCCATTTAATATGATGTTAGCTGATGGTTTATCATATATGGCCTTTATCATGTTGAGATATTTTCCTTCTATACCCATTTTGTTGAGAGTCTTAAACATAAAATTGTGTTGTTTTTTATCGAAAGCCTTTTCTGTGTCTATTGATAAGATCATGTGGTTTTTGTTCTTTGTTTTGTTGATATGGTGTATTACGTTAACCGTTTTACGTATGTTGAACCATCCTTGAGATTCTGGGATGAATCCCACTTGATCATGATGTATTATTTTTTTTAATATGTTGTTGTATTCGATTTGCTAGTATTTTGTTCAGTATTTTAGCATCTGTATTCATTAGAGATATTGGTCTGTAGTTTTTTTTTTGTTTTTTTTTTCTTTTCATTTTTCTGAAGCTAGAAACAGGGAGAGACAGTCAGACAGACTCCCGCATGCGCCCGACCGGGATCCACCCGGCACGCCCACCAGGGGCGACGCTCTGCCCACCAGGGGGCGATGCTCTGCCCATCCTGGGTGTCGCCATGTTGTGACCAGAGCCACTGTAGCACCTGGGGCAGAGGCCACAGAGCCATCCCCAGCGCCCGGGCCATCTTTGCTCCAATGGAGCCTTGGCTGCGGGAGGGGAAGAGAGAGACAGAGAGGGAAAGCGCGGCGGAGGGGTGGAGAAGCAAATGGGCGCTTCTCCTGTGTGCCCTGGCCGGGAATCAAACCTGGGTCCTCCGCACGCTAGGCCGACGCTCTACCGCTGAGCCAACCGGCCAGGGCCTGTAGTTTTCTTTTTTTGTGCCATCCTTGCCTGGTTTTGGTATGAGGGTTATGTTGGCCTCATAAAATGTGTTTGGAAGTATTGCTTCTTCTTCAATTTTTTGGAAAACTTTCAGTAGAATAGGAACCAAGCCTTCTTTGAATGTTTGATAAAATTCGCTGGTATAGCCGTCAGGGCCTGGACTTTTATTTTTTGGGGAAGTTTTTAATGTTTTTTCTATTTCTTCTCTACTAATAGGTCTGTTTAGGCTTTTTGCTTCTTCTTGACTCAGTCTAGGAAGGTTGTATTGTTCTAGGAATTTATCCATTTCTTCTAGATTGTTGAATTTAGTGGCATAAAGTTTATCATAGTATTCTACAATAATTCTTTGTATATCTACGGTGTCCGTGGTGACTTCTTCTCTTTCATTTTGGATTTTGTTTACATGAGTTCTTTCTCTTTTTTCCTTGGTAAGTCTTGCCAAGGGTTTGTCAATTTTGTTGATCTTGTCAAAGAACCAGCTCTTTGTCCTATTAATTTTTTCTATAGTTTTACTGTTCTCTATTTCATTTATTTCTGCTCTGATTTTTATTATCTCCTTTCTTCGGCTGGTTTTGGGTTGTCTTTGTTCTTCTTTTTCTAGTTCCTTAAGGTGTGAAGTTAAGTGGTTCACTTGGGCTGTCTCTTGTTTGTTCATATAGGCCTGAAGTGATAATGAACTTCCCTCTTATCACTGCTTTTGCTGCATTCCGTAGATTCTGATATGTCGTATTATCATTTTCATTAGTCTGTATATATCTTTTGATCTCTGCACTTATTTCTTCTTTGACCCATTCATTTTTTAAAAGTATGTTGTTTAGTTTCCACATTTTTGTGGGATTTTTTTCCTCCTTTTTGCAGTTGAATTCTAGTTTCAAGGCTTTATGATCAGAAAATATGCTTGGTACAACTTCAGTTTTTCTGAATTTGCTGATGTTGTATTTGTGGCCCCACATATGGTCAATTCTTGAGAATGATCCATGTACACTGGAGAAAAATGTATACTCAGTCACTTTGGGATGAAATGTCCTGTAGATGTCTATCATATCCAGGTGCTCTAGTGTTTTCTTTGAGGCCACTATATCTTTGTTGATTCTCTGTTTGGATGACCGATCTAGAACCGTCAGCGGTGTATTGAGGTCTCCAAGTATGATTGTATTTTTGTCAGTTTTTGTTTTAAGATCAATAAGTAGCTGTCTTATATATTTTGGTGCTCCTTGGTTTGGTGCATATATATTAAGAATTGTTATGTCTTCTTGATTCAGTGTCCCCTTAGCCATTATGAAATGGCCATTTTTGTCTCTGAGTACTTTTGCTGTCTTGTAGTCAGCATTATCAGATATGAGTATTGCTACGTCTGCTTTTTTTTGGATGTTATTTGCTTGGAGTATAGTTTTCCAGCCTTTCACTTTGAATTTGTTTTTATCCTTGTTACTTAGATGAGTTTGCTGTAGGCAGCATACAGTTGGATTTTCTTTTTTAATCCATTCTGCTACTCTGTGTCTTTTTATTGGTGAGTTTAATCCGTTTACATTTAGTGTAATTATTGACACTTGTGAGTTCCCTATTGCCATTTTATAGATTGCTTTCTATTAGTTTTGTGTGTTGTTTGATCCTTCTCTTTCGTTTTTCTATCTTTTGTTTTTATTTGGTTGTATTCCATACATCGTTCCTCTGTTGCTATCTTTTTTATCTCATGTGCTTCTGTGGTGGTTTTTTCAATGGTGGTTACCTTTAAGTAATGAAAAGGGTTCCTGCCTTGTTCATTGTAGTGCACTATTTTGTGAGTACTTTTGCACTCCATCGTCCTTTGCTACTGTTAATCTCCATCCTCTCCCCCCTTTCTTTTTGTTGTTGTCACAGTTTAAATTTGGTTTTATTGTGTTCTTCTTGGAGCTTTTACTTGTGGCTTTGTTTTTTTCTTCTTTGTATCTGACTGGAGACCCCCTTTTAATAATTCCTGGAGTTGGGGTTTTCTGATGACAAATTCCCTCATCTTTTCTGTATCTGTGAATGTTTTTATTTCTCCTTCAAATTTAAGGATAGCTTTGATGGGTATAGTATTCATGGCTGAAAGTTCCTCTCTTTCAGGACTTTAAATATTGGGGTCCACTCTCTTCTAGCTTGTAGAGTTTCGGCTGAGAAATCTGATTATAATCTAAAGGGCCTTCCTTTATATCTTGTATTCTTCTTTTCCCTGGCTGCCTTGAGAATTTTTTCTTTGCCGTTGGTTTGTGCCAATTTTATTATGATGTGCCTTGGAGTAGGTTTGTTGGGGTTAAGAAAACTCGGAGTTCTGTTTGCATTTTTTTTTTCTGAAGCTGGAAACAGGCAGAGACAGTCAGGCAGACTCCTGCATGCGCCCAACCGGGATCCACCCGGCACGCCCACAAGGGGCAACACTCTGCCCACCAGGGGGCGATGCTCTGCCCGTCCTGGGTGTCACCATGTTGTGACTAGATCAACTCTAGCGCCTGAGGCAGAGGCCACAGAGCCATCTCCAGCGCCCGGGACATCCTTGCTCCAATGCAGCCTTGGCTGCGGGAGGGGAAGAGAGAGACAGAGAGGAAGGCGCGGCGGAGGGGTGGAGAAGCAAATGGGTGCTTCTCCTGTGTGCCCTGGCTGGGAATTGAACCCGGGTCCTCCGCACGCTAGGTCGACGCTCTACCACTGAGCCAACCGGCCAGGGCCAGGAGTTCTGTTTGCTTCTTGAATTTGAGGCTTTAGTTCTTTCCACAGGCTTGGAAAGTTCTCATCTATTATTTGTTTGAGTATGTTCTCCATTCCATTTTCTCTCTCTTCTTTCTCTGATATACCTATTATTCTTATGTTATTCTTTTTGATGGAGCCAGATAATTCTTGTAGGGCTATCTTCTTTTTTTAAATTTTTGAGTCTCTTTCTTCTCTCTGTTGTGCCTCAAGTTGCTTGTCTTCTATTTCACTAATCCTCTCTTCTATCTGGCCTGTCCTATTAGCTAAGCTTGTTACCTCGTTTTTCATCTCATGAATTGAGTTTTTCATCTCTGTTTGATTTGTTTTTATAGTTTCAATTTCCTTGGCAATATATTCTTTGTGTTCATTGAGTTGTTTTCTGAGCTCCCTAAATTGCCTTTCTGTGTTTTCTTGTATATCTCTGAGTATTTTTAGGATTTCTATCTTGAATTCTCTGTCATTTAGCTCCAAGGTTTCCAATATATAAAATTTTTTCTACATAGATTTTTCCTCATCTAGTTGTGTTACCTCTCTTTCTTTTGTATCCATGATATTTGATTTTCTCTTCCTTAATGGCATCTGAGGGTGGTTTTGTTGATAGTATTAATGAGATTTAATAAAGAATAAAAAGTTAAAAAAATAAAAAATCGAAAAGAGTTGTTTTTTTTAAAAAAAATTAATAACGAAATAAAGAATAATAAAATAAAATAAAAATTTTAAAAAGATAATTATTCCCCCCCCTTTTTTCCTCTCCTCTCCTCTCCCCTCTTTCTTGAGAAAATCTTGTGGTGAACTGTGAATTATATTGTATTAAAGAGAACAAACAATGCTTGTAATGGAGTGCCTGAATTTGGGAAAAGTGATAAAGGGGCAAAAAAAAAAAAAAAAAAAAAAAAAAAAAAGAGAGAGAAGGGGGTATGGACCCAGAAAAAGCAAATAAGGATAAAATTTGGGTCAAGTATAAAATTATTTGCTTTTAGGTGTTGGTTGACTAAGAGTTATGATGAGAGGAATAAGAGGAAAACAGGAAAATTGGGGGACAAATTAAAAAAATTAGTATTGTATTTGGTGGTACAATAACTAGATAAAATGGAGAGCCAGAGATGGGAGCACTGCTAGTGAGTTAAAAAGATGAAGTAAAAACCCCTCAAAATGCCACAAACATAATTTTGAGTTCCAGATAAGATAATTTGTTTGTTATTGACGTTTGAATGAGAGGAGACGTAAAGGAGAAAGGAAGAAACTAATATAGAGGGAGAAAAGAAAGAGAGAGAGAGAGAAAAAAGAGGGAACCACTAAAAGAAGAAAAAAGAAAAAAGAGGAGAGAGAGAGAGAGAGAGTTATGAGTTTTGGAGTGCAACCCTCATAGAGAGAAAGGAAGAGGAAAGAAAAGATAATGGGAGATGTAACACTTATGGGTAGTGTAGTTCAAGAACAGGAGAGAGTAAGACTGGCAGAGAGTTAATCAACCAAATTGTAGGAGGAAAACAAAATATCAAGAATGAAGATAAGAGAAACAATTGAACAAATATAATAAAATGGGATAGGTTATAAAGTCTGCGGATTATTCTTGATTTTGATAGGTTATCTTCTTGCTTTTTCTTTTCTCTCCCTCTTCCTGGTCGGTGACTCTGTACCCCGGGTTCTGCCCCTTTGGCATGCTCAGGTAGAGGTTTGCAGTTGATAAGTCTCTATGGCGATGTCATGTATTGTGCTTTAGTCTCATTGGCAGTCGCGGCTCATTAGCATTTATAGGCTCCACCAGTGAGAGAGTCTGTGTTCCTGGAGCCTTTCTTTTAGTCTTTCCTTCCTCTATTAGTAGCCTGATAATCCAGCTATGGGGTTGCTGCTGCCTCTGCCTGGATAGTAAGAGGCTCAAAGAGCTGGTAACTCCCCACTCTATTCCCACTCAGCACAGGGCTCTGGGTAAGGCTCAGTCAGTCAAAGCTGCTAGCATAATCAGGCGGGGCTTCCGCCCACTCAAAGACCTCTGGCTCTGCCACTCTGTCCGGTAACACGGGCAGGCGCCCACTCCCAGGGCACTTGGAGGAAACTCTCACTCACTATCTGCACGCGCAGATCAGGATATCAGGCCGGCCGCCTCATCCTCTGAGTGAAACCCCCACCCGCATGGAAAGGTTCCAGTGTTGGAATTGGCTCTCGCTCCGTCCCATGCGCGGCTTTTTCAAGGTGCTGGGGCAGCCCGAGATTCTGCTTTTGGCCCACACAAAGGCCCCTGACTCTGCTCCTCTGTGGGATAACACGGGTGCACACTGCCGAGGCACTCGGAGGAATCTCTCGCTCACTATCTGTGTGCGCAGACCAGGATATCAGGCCAGCCGCCTCACCCTCTGAGTGAAACCCCCACCCACATGAAAATGTTCCAGCATTGGAATTGGCTCTCACTCTGTCCCCATGCGTGGCTTTTCCAAGGCGCTGGGGCGGGCCAAGATTCCGCTTTTGGCCCACACAAAGGCCCCTGACTCTGCCCCTCTGTGGGATAACATGGGCACACACTGCCGAGGCACTCGGAGGAATCTCTAGCTCACTATCTCCGCGCGCAGACCAGGATATCAGGCCGGCTGCCTCACCCTCTGAGTGAAACCCCCACCCGCACAGAAAAGTTCCAGTGTTGGAATTAGTTCTCGCTCCCTCCCCATGCGTGGCTTTTTCAGGGCACTGGGGCGGTCCAAAGATTCCGCTTTCGGCCCACACAAAGGCCACTGACTCTGCCTCTCTGTGGGATAACACGGGCGCCCACTCCTGGGGCTTTGGAAGGAATCTCTCACCCACTATCTGCGTGCGCCGACCAGGGGATCGGGGAAAATGGCTGGCCACTTGTCTTTCTTTTTCTGGGTTTGGTGCGAGTGTTAGCTTGTATTGCCCGGGTTGCCACAGGAACAGTTTTTCCTCGGCTTGGATCTCTGTGCCACAGCCTGGTTTGGCTGTTTGTGACACAGCCTGGATCTATTCACCCCCTTTGCCTGCCTTAGTTTCTATATTCTCAGTTCCCAGTGAAAGCCGCCCTGTTTAGGTTAGTGAGGAAGGCAGAGCATTTCTTACTCCCTATTTCCTTCGGGGTTTGATTATATATTTAGCCAATTTTTCGCTCGACCATACCTTCGGTTGTATTGAGAAACATCTGGAGGCTCCAAGGATAGGTTTTTCTGTTTCTGGTTGAAGATCTTGTTGAGTTTTGGGGGAGATTTATCGGTATCTCTTCCTACCCCACCATTACTCTGACGTCATCTCCTACCTTCCCGTTTTTACCCTAAGGCTATTTATTAAACCTCATCTTAATGGTCAAGTAATTGATAATTAGAAGGAGTTAGACACTATCCCTAGGGAAGATAGATCATTTACATTTCAAACATTGAAACAAATTATGAAATGCAGATTAACTAGAAATGAATTATTTCTTATGTAAATTTTATAATTAACTCAATGAAGATAACCATAAAGAAAATGTAATTTGATACCAGCATAGCCTGAAACTCAAAGTGGTCTGACTCTATGATGAGAATTTGGGATAAATTATACATGTCTTCCTGCGACCTGGTCAGAAATCCAGGTGCAAATTATAATTTGTAATAATTATGGATTTGAAAGATACTTAATTTGAACCAATTTATGTAACTTAGAATTTTTTTGTTTTGAGGGATCTTTTTCCTTTGTAAGATTATGTATTCAGTGTTTGCATTCAGTAGTTTTAATTAAATTAATTTGAAATATGTTAAATAAGTTTAAAAATTAAAAGCATGATATTCTCTTTTCTGCACTTAGCTAGAGCCCAGCTTTTCAATGGCCACAGTACCTACGTGTAATTGCAGGCAAAAATTCCAAGACATAGCCAGACGTTCACATGTTTCTTTCTTTTATTTCCCTTTCCTTTGTTTTCTTTTCTCTTTTCTTTTAATCTTAAATATAAATTTGCTGCTAATATTGCTTAAGAACTTTGTGGAACTTTCCGTTGGGTGAATACTTGTTCTTATCCTCCCCAAGTACAAACATTTGGGAACACTATGGCTTAACAGCAAATCTAGGGTGATAGCAGGTTTAAGAAAGAAAATATATCAGATCTTCTCTATGTGCGCATACCTAGTCTTTCAGTGTTAGTGCTCAACGAATCCCAATTCAACAGGAATGGGCAGTCTGTGTGGGGATTGGGGTGGGGACCAAGATGGGCTTTTGAAATAGCTTGACTCCAGGAAGAGGTAGGTAGTGCTCACCCACAAACCCTAGGGATGCTGGGTTAGAACCGGGACCTCTCAGAGAAATGAAAACTAAAAGCACACAAAATATAGGATTGTTAAAACTTCCTATTTCTAAACCTCAGTGACTCTTAGGCACTAGGGAAGCAATCACCTTTCAAAAATAGCTGTTAGTTTTTCACAGAACTTTGTCTGACTTGATTGTTGATTTACCAAAGGTATGGATTGTTTATAGGAAAATTTTGTAGGTACAGAAGTGTAGATGTTGGGACGAGAAAGTAACTATTATTTTGAAGTTGAAGATTGCATGTCCTATGTAGCATATTCATATATTTGACACATAATTATTTGGTGCCTACAATGTGCCAACCACTGTTCTAGGGACTTGAGACCTATCAGCGAGTGAAACATATGAACAGACCCTCATGCAAAGACTCAGAGAGCCAGTCTGGGGATTCTGTAAGTTACCACTTGTAGCAATTTCAATTATGTACGTGGGTGCAGCAGTAATTTGGCCATTCAAGGCACTCGCTTTAGTTGACTCTTCATCAATGTGATAACTGGATTGTGATGCCACCGCATGCTATGACATCCTCTGTCCAAGTGGCAAAAACTCAGTACTGGGTTCAGTTCCGAGGGCAGAATCAATTCACTTCCCAAATCTCACCTGTGTGAGTCATACTCCTGGGGAATTCATGGAACCAAATGTGTATCAGAGAGGGTCCAGTCAGAGAGGGAAGTCACTCCTTAGTGTACTGAGGCAGAACATCCAAGACAGGGACAAAATGAAAGAGGTCACCCTCATCCTGAGCCGAAGTTAGACCTCACTGGAAAGTCCAGAGGGAGCCATGGAATTGCTATTACAGAGAAACCCACAGGGAAGCCTCCCTCTGGAGGATTGGGGCAAGCCACCAGTGGTGAGGTGGTATATCATGGAGCTTGCTGGAAATCACGTGAGGGTGGTGTGATGGGAAGTACCCTCTATAAGTCATGGGGAACCTGCCTACGGGTAGGTGCTGCTCCATTGAACTCTCCGGGAAATCATCTGCAGGATTGAATCCAGCTGGTGGTGAGCACTAGGGGACCCTATGGCTGATGACAGCTTTGTGCTAAAAACCTAGGGCAAGGCAGGAGCATCAGTGGAGCCAAGACAATGCCATTCTCCTCTGTGTCTCTTCAGTGCCCTCTTGTGATAAAACTGAACATCCTGCAAGCTGGCAGAGGAGAAATATACTAGTTCAGTATCTCAAGCAAGGCAATGAGGGTGTTTGGGGAGCTAAGCGGCAATAAATTGACAACTGGTACACTTAACCCGGGGGCTGGGGTGGTAGACAAGGGAGTCCTTTCCCTGGGACTTACCTGTCTCTGGATTCTCACTGCTTTTTTACTTCTTTCTCTAGCCTGGGGAGCAGTCTGTCTCTTAGCTATCACGTTTTCCCCCATCTAGTGTTCTTAAGTCATTTGGAGGGCTAGCCTTTTGAAACTCAAGAATCTAAAATTGATTACAGTTTCTCCATTCTGCTGTCAGCCTTTCTCTCAGGCAATCACACAGAATTGTCTGCCCGGTTAAATGAAAGGGGAGAAAGGGGCATAGGGAAATACGAGGCTGGGGTGAGACACTTGGTTAACAAGTCAAATATAATGTGCCATATGTCTACTGAGTAAAGATATTGTATTCAAAATTGAATTTCCACTGAAATACTGATATAGATATATGGGGAAAGCATTCTTAACTTTAGTGTTTTAGAAAGAGCTTTAAATAACTGATTGGTTACCTCAATAATTAATTAATAAATTAAGAGAAAATAATATTTTGAAATTTAAGTATCGTGTTCCTATGTCTGTCTTGCTAATTTATATATCATGAAAAACTTTTTAATGGACATATTCAATTTTATTGAATTTCAATGTATTTTGAAGTAAGAATGAAACTAGTATGGATAGCTTACTATTATGCTCTTATCCTCCGGCTTAACAAGTGATTTCCAATGTTTTGGCAAGATGGCATTTCTTGTTATAAGGTCAGATATAACCACATGCATTTCCAGAACACTTTAAAGTTTATGACATTGCACATATAAGGAGTGAATCCTCTTTGGGGAACTTTACATTACAGTGCTAACCAAAGTCAGTGCCTTTCAAACACAGGGACAAATGCAAGTCTGAACATTGTACTAGTGTATTTGCTGTAGGCTAAAGACCAAGATCAGTTTTCTCCTTTTGCTAATTGCACAGGAAAATGGCTAAAAGTAAAACTGGATTGACAAATAAACAAAACGAATCAGTAAAAAAAAATCCCTTCTTGTTCACATACATATTTATTTAGCAGGCACACTCTCAGACTAACACTGTGAAGTCTGCCCTGAATTGCACGGCCAGCTCCTTCCTGACACCCAACAGATGACCTTACAGGGGAAATTGCTTACTTTTGGCTGGTATTGGCCTTTTCTATCCTGTTTCCATGGAGACATCTGTGGAAATAATCTAAAAGCAACAATTTTATAAAGCAGGATGTTGTATGTTCTCTTTTACTCTGAGTAGTTGTGTGTTATTGCTTAGGTGAGACCTGTCTCACCAAGTCCAGCTGTGGATTTAACTCTGTATTTGGGATTTGATTGTTTTATTAAGTAAATGCTTTGAAAATTAGCATAGAGCTACTCTCAAAATTAAACATCTGTCTCCTGGAGAACAGACCAGCAGTTTGGTTGGAGCCGCTTTGCATTTTGTGTTGCCGTCTTAACAACCACGGCTGTTGCCAACAGAACAAAAATATATGGATGGGAATAGCACTCTGCTGTCCTCAGATGAAAGTTACACCATGGACTGTCATCAGAGCGACACATTGTTTTTCTCAGCAGTGATGATGGATGAAAAAAGAATCATCCATACCTCTCATCTGGATCCACTGGTTCCTAATAGTGAGGGTGGAAGATTAAACAGAATTAGGGTAAAGCTGTGTTTCTCAAATAAACTCATGTTTTGAGGGTTTGCAAATTCTAAGAAAAGTTTTACATTTTGTGTATTTATTTTGATGGTGATCTTGGAATGTCTTCCTTTAACATTTAGGGAATTCTCTTAAGCATTAATATGTCACAATAGGGTTTTATTATAGAAAAGATATGAAGTCACTATCAGATGGAGCCCCAAGGACCAGAAATGGTCCTCCAGCATATTCTTGGAGATATGAGAGGGTGTAGGTCTTCAAAAACAGTCCAACATGTTATACAAGTTTGAGAAAACCAACTATAAAACATATGTATAGGATTTCAGTTTTTCTTTTGTTACTTTGGTATAGTAAAAAACCCCCAAAAAACAAAAATCAAGCTTTTAGATAAGGGAGTCATTACCTTTTCTAGAATCATTTTCTTTATCAGTAAAATTCAGACAGCTTGGCCTGACCTGTGGTGGCGCAGTGGATAAAGCGTTGACCTGGAATGCTGAGGTCGCCGGTTCAAAACCCTGGGCTTGCCTGGTCAAGGCACATATGGGAGTTGATGCTTCCTGCTCCTCCCTCCCCCCCCCTCTCACTCTCCCTCCTCTCTAAAAAAAAATTAATAAAAGTAAAAAAAAATTAAAAAAAAATTCAGACAGCTTATGGGACTATTATGATAAAGAAAAGAAAGTCTGTGAAATGTTTATAAACTGGAAGTGCTTTACTTCAGTACTCTAGTGGTCTGTAAAGTGCTATCCTGCAGTGCTACTCTGGTGGTGCTGTTTGCTCTAGACTATTGGTTGTGGAAGAGGACTCACTACCTCAGAAAGTATCCTTGTGTGCTACATAATGCTTTTAAGTTCTAATTTCCTCACCTCAAAAACAGTATCTGCTTTATAAGTTTGTTGTAGGAAAAAGGTGACTTACTATGCATAAAGGAGTAATCTTAGTGCTTCCCACATAGAAATCTTAGGAATTAATATTCTATTCTTAATATTATGCTTTTATATATTTTATACTTTTGACATATGCAATTAAACTTTAAAGTTTTAAATTCTTCCATGAAAACTTTAAAGATGGGGTGCTATCCATAGTGATTGTTATTCCAATAAGATATAATACCTCTTAATACTGCCCTGTGTATGAATCTTAAGTTGATGGAGGTTAGCTCACTCAAGAAAGTTTTTATGAGGATTAACTCAAGTTATTAGGAGCAGTAGAAATAATTCTAACTAGAGGCTTATAAAGTTAAATGAATACTACGGATTTTAAGTGTACTCGAATGAGTAATCTGATAGCTGCCAGTACTACGGGCAGCCGCCTTTGAAGGAATCAATAGACTCATTGATGCTTTACAATTTCAGAAGTTTGCCATAGCAGACAATTGGGTGCATCAGAGAAGGCTTGTCACCTTTCTCTTTAATTTTTTTTTTTTTTTGTATTTTTCTGAAGCTGGAAACGGGGAGAGTCAGTCAGACGCTCTGCCCCTCCGGGGCGTCGTTCTGCCGAGACCAGAGCCACCCTAGCGCCTGGGGCAGAGGCCAAGGAGCCATCCCCAGCGCCCGGGCCATCCCCGCTCCAATGGAACCTTGGCTGCGGGCGGGGAAGAGAGAGACAGAGAGGAAGTGGGGGTTATGGAGAAGCAAATGGGCGCTTCTCCTGTGTGCCCTGGCCGGGAATCGAACCCTCGTCCCCAGCACGCCAGGCCGCCGCTCCGCCGCTGAGCCAACCGGCCAGGGCCCCTTTCTCTTTGACAGTTGGAACCAGCAGGGCAACAACTTAACAGTCCTGGACCAATACTGCCATCTGGTGTTTAATTTAGGGAAGTGGTAACTTCTGGTGGGTAACTAGGAAATTGTCAAATTCAAAAAGGTATCTCAAGGAACTTTTCCCATCTTTTCCGCTCCAGCCCATCATCCCCATGCTAGGAAAGCATGCACATGCCTCTCTTCATTGTGTGATCCTACTCCGAGATAAATTTACCCCCTTTTGTTAATCTCTTATGCACACAAATGTCATTTACAGTATACTCATTTTCCTTGTCATCTGTCTTCCAACTATTTGCTCATTAATACAGAGAAATCTCTCTCTGTCTCTGTCTCTTTGCATTTCTTGACTTCCCCTTTTCATGAACGGACATTAATTATGACTCTTTGCCGGGAGTAGAAAGCAGTAATCACATTTGGATCAAGGTAAAAGCAAGCCATCATATTGACATAAAAACAGATCAGTAGAGGTTCAGTACTATCAACTTACAAACATTTCAAGGTGCACTGAAGAGCTTCAGAATCTCCAATCATAACTCTTCTTAATTAAACTGCTTTGACTCAAGCAAATTCAAAGGACTAACTAGGATTATGGATGCATTTTTCAAACAGTTTTGAATTGCACTGTTTTTATTTTATGTCATTAGGTCAGCCACCAATCAAATCAGCAGCTGATTATATCAGACACCAATCAAAATTGGCAGTTGATTAGATCAGTGGCAGGGTAAAATAGCTGCCAGTGGATCATGTGTTGATGAGGATCAGTGATTCATCAGGTTGGCATCTGATTAGTTTAGGGGCAGATTTGATTGGTGCTTGATTATATTAACACCTGATTAGGTTGGGTGTTGATTATGATAGTGACTGGTTAGCCTTCCAGAGTAGTCCAGAAACAGGTGACAAGCTTGTCCTCTGGAACCCTTACTAGCTCCATGACAGGTGCACACATCCTTCCCCTTCCTATGTGACCATTGCTAGACATCAGTTGTACCTTCCTTACTTTGCCCTCATTTAGAAGATCACAGGAAGTGCAGTCTTTACAGTACAACACTGTTGATGAAGTATTTTAGATATCAACCTACACACCTACCCACCAGCCCAAAGGAAATCATGGTTCTCCTTGTGTGATTAATGCCTTAGTTTTGTGTAGTACAGAACCATTCCTTTTTTATATATAATATTTAAATTTTATTTAGAAAATTAATTTTAACACAGTGACATTGATCAGTAAGAATACATAGCTTTCAAGTGAATATTTCTATAGCATTTGAACTGTTGATTATGTTGTATACCCATCAACCAAAGTCAAATCATTTTCCATAACCATGTACTTGTCCCTCCTTACTTCTGTTCCCCCACCCCCACCCCTACAACTCCCTTCCCCTGGTAACCATTTCACTTTTATCTACGTCTACGAGTCTCAGTTTTGTATCCCACCTATGTGTGAAATCATATACTTCTTAGCTTTTTCTCTCAGTAACATGTTCTCATGGTCCGTCCATGTTGTCATAAATGGCAATATGTCATCATTTCTTAGGGCTGAGGATATATTCCATTGTACATATGTACCAAAACTTCTTTATCCAATCCTCTATTGAAGGACACTTTGATTGTTTCCATGTCTTGGTTACCATGAATGATGCTGAGATGAACATGGGGGTGCATGTGTCCTTGCATACTGAATGTTTTTTAGTTTTTTTGGGTAGATACCCCGTAGAAGAATTGCTAGGTCATAAGGTAGTTGTATTCATAATTTTCTCCCATAATGGCTGTACCAGTTTACATTCCCACCAGCAGTGAACAAGTGTTCCTTTTTCTCCACAGCCTAACAACACCTGTTATTACCTGTCATGTTGATAACAGCCAATCTAACAGGTGTAAGGTGGTTTCTCATTGTAGTTTTCATTTGCATTTCTCAAATAGCTAGTGAAGATGAGCGTCTTTTCATATATCTGTTAGTCATTTGTAAGACTTCTTGGGAGAAGTGTCTGTTCAGATCCTCTCCTTATATTGTACGTGGACTGTTCGCTTGTTCATTGCTGAGCTTTGTGAGTTCTTTATGTATTTTGAATATTAACCCCTTATCGGAGCTGTTGTTTGTCAATATCGTCTCTTATTGGGTTGGCTGCCTTTCTGTTTTGTTGCCGCTTTCTTTTGCTGTGCAGAAGCATTTTAGTTTGATATAGACCCATTCACTTAATTTTGCCTTTACTTCCCTTACCAAAGTAACTATGATTTCTGATGGAGAGAGGATTGACTTGACTTGGGGTGATGAACACAAAATGCAATATACAGATGATGTAGAATTGTGCACCTGTGCAATTTTATTAACCAATATCACCCCAGGAAATGCAATAACATTAAAAACAAATAACTGTGGTTTTAAATTTATAATGTTTCTGAAATTATTTTTTTTAACCTTTGAAGAACCTCCCAGAAACTAACATCTCTTCGGGTTAAAAAAATCATTAACCTAAGATTAACTTCTTTCTTCTTTTCTTTCTTTTTATTTTATCATAGTCTAATAAAATGAAATCTAATCCTTTTTATTAAAATTGCATATAGACTATAAGCTCATTGTTCTAAAATCCTTTCTATAAAATTTTCTCCCTTTCTTGTATCCACCTAGCCTATTGACTTATTTCATACATGAAAAGAAAGACGTTAATATGTGATGATTTTGAACCAGCGATACAACCAGCTACTTCTGAATGTTGAAATTTGATATAATTTATCGTATCTGACTTCAGACTTTCTTATAGTGCTTGATACTTTAAAAATTAATCTTTTAATAAATTTATGAAGTAACTATCACTTGTTTTTAAATCTATATAAGCTGACCCTTTTACCTTTTGTAAATATAGCTGTATCTTGTCAATCAACCTACGCGATCAATTTATACTCTAATTAATTAAAAGTTTTTAAATTGTCAACATTGATATGTTAAATTTTGCTGCTTCCTTATTTTCTCATAAAAATATACTTTTGTGAATTCACATTTCTTTTTCTCAACAGGTCCGCATTTTAACAGTTTCCAGAATTGAGACATCTGAGCTTTTAACAACAAAATCAATTTTTACACATGACTTGCCTTTCCATTGATCAAATCAGTTTCTATTCATTGTACTAGGTCACTGGGGGTGGGATCAGGCTTCTCTTTCCACTAAACCTCACTCCAGGGAAAGATTCTTATCCTAAGTCTCTTTCTCACTCCTCCCTTAGGGGAAAGACTGGTGTGATGCATCAGATTCTGGAGCACTGTGAGCAGTACCACTGTGCACTGCGAGGTGACATCCATGCATGTAAGACATGTCCACGCTCTACTCTCTCTTACAACACTAAGTGGAAAGAGGAGCCATACCGACCTGTGAAGGCTGGGAGCTGCCACATTATCTCTCTTCCTTTCTTTTCACTGGACACTTTGGGTTCTGTCATCCTTGTACATGAGGAGTCAGCTGGTGATCAGAGGCAGAATTAGAGTCAAAGAGATCTTGCTTCATCCTTGAAACCAAACCTGTGACTCAACTCAACTCAACCAGAAGGCTCTACACGAAGGGGTGCTGACAACTGGCCCAGTGAATGATAGCCCACGTCCTTGTGTGTATGTCTCTTTTAGTGAAAGTCCTGGGAGGGAGAAGAGCAGCAGTGTAGGGTAGGAGGAAAACATTGTTATGTCCTCTGAAAAATACTAGTTCCATACTGTCAGATTCTCTCCGGGAACTCCACACCCTCACATGTTTCTCACTCTACTGCAAATGGTCAACACACATATCCCAATGTCATAACCCACTTTGAAATGTCACATATGCCCATTCAAATAGACATGCCCTCAGGTATTGCCCTGCTCTCACCCAGAGATCAGCACTTGCTGTTGGCAGGCATGGTTGATGGATGCCATGTATGAAAAAACAAGGTCCATTTCCTCAGTTCTTAGTTGTTTCAACCATTTACAAAGTCATCATTCCCTCCCTGTTCTCCTTTCTGATTCTTCCCCATTCCTTCCTTAGGGGATTCTCTCCTACTTGGCCTTTTAAGCACCTGCTCTCAATTTTGTGTTCATATCAAGATGTTACCACCAGTGAGTGCCCTTCTGTCTTCCTAGGGCACATGATAATGCAAACACAGGTCCACTAATAACAAACGTGAGGATTGGTTGGTAGGAAGATTGGTCACGGTCTCCTGAAGTCTGGTTCTTAATGTGTTCCCACATCACGAAGATTAACTAATTTGGACATTATTTTATCTCTCAGTACTTTGACATTGGCATTTAGATTGTCCAAACTGGCAAAAATATCCCAGGCTAACTTACTGGTTTTTGCTGTTTCTCAGTTGTTTCAATTACAGTTCAAATTGGATACTTCAGTTCATCTTCAGTAACTACTGCCACATCATATTAATTACTGTCTTTTCTTGCACACAATATTATTTTATATACCTTGCATTTTATAATTGCCTTGAAATAGACAAAACATATTGAGAATGCCTTTCTTCTCTCACTAAGTCACATATTTAACAATTTTCCCTGTAGCATTGTTACCAGTTAACAGTATATATTTTCCCTTGCAGAAGAATCTCACACTCACAGGCTCATATCAACTATTAATATAAGCATAGTCAAAATGGGGTGAGATAAATTTCTGTTTGATGATCAGTTGCCAAATATGCCTCCACATGAGCAGGTGGAGTCTGCTCCATAGTCTCTATAATCCATCTAAACTGCATGTTCCACACAGTTTCCGCACCATTGGAAATTGGATTCTCTGTTCCCATAGGCTCTGGTAAAGCTGCATTCCTCTGTGTCCTAAAATAAATCCACTAGTGAGACCACATCCATATCACATGGTACCATCACTCAAACTGAGCCCTAGTGGAATGGTTATATACTAAGTAATCCCTCATACATTTCAAGAAAAGGGAATGAAGGATGGCATGTCAAACCTAAGATTGATACAGCAAAGTGGTTTCAAAATGGAAGAAAATTTTCCATTTCAGTTCATATGAATACTGAAAATCCTGGTTGAAAGACTCAGTAACAGACAATGTTGACAATACTGGATCACAGTGAATCAATAGAAAAAATACAACTTGAGACAAAAATTTTAATCTGCAGTTTATTTTATTAACACTTGTCTTTGTGTTTGATAGTCAGAATTGACGTTATTTATTTGTGCTAGGCAACTAACTTTTTCATGCTCTTGAATGTAAATTTCTTATGTAGTAAATATATTTTTAATTAAAAATATCAGCATGACTGGTTTTGCTACGAGAGTGGATTAGGTAACTTCCCAGTGTCCCAGAAAGGGCATAGATACTTTATCTTGAAATATTTAAAGAATTCCCCAAATGAACATTTTAGGAATGACAAATGCAACCGTTTATGCTATTCATTACATGAGAGAGGAGTCCTCCACCACTCTTGTCTGTTCTTTACAGTGTTTCTGTTAGGAATTTTCTAAAAACACTCCCGTCAAAATTTTTCAAAAAATCAACTACATAATAAAATTAAAACTCATTGGCATGTGACTTTTTACAGAATAAACTTTGTACTTCAAGGAAGCTTTAGCTACATAGGAAAACTGAGGGGAAAGTACAGAGATTTCCGGTCCTGGTCAGTTGGCTCAGTGGTAGAGTGACAGCACAGCATGTGGATGTCCGAGGTTCAATTCCCTGCCAGAGCACACAGGAGAAGCAACCATCTGCTTCTCTACCCACCCTCCCCTTCTCTCTCACTTCTTCCCCTTCTGCAGCCAGGCTTGATTGGTTCAACAGAGTTGGCCTCGGGCACTGAGGATGGCTCCAAGGACTCCACTTCAGGTGCTAAAAAAAAAAGTCTCAGTTGCTGAGGAATAGAACAATGGACCCAGATGGGCAGAGCATGGCTCCCTAGGGGGCTTGCCGGGTGGATCACAGTCTGCGCTCAGGCGAGGGTCTGTCTCTCTGCCTCCCCTCCTCTCACTGAAAAGCACAAATAAATAAAAAGTACAGAGATTTCCAATATACCCCTTGTTCCAACACATGCATAACCTCTCCCGTTATCAACATCCCACACCAGAGTGGTACATTTGTTACACTCAGTGTGTGTATATTGGGGTTCATGCTTGGTATTTTACAATCTGTGGATTTTGGCAAATGTATAATGACATCAATCCAGCATTATAGTATCATCCAGAGTAATTTCATTGCACTAAAAATCCTCCACTTTCTGCCTATTCATCCCTTTCTCATTCTTAACCTCTGCCAGTCACTGATCTTATTTTCTGCATAGCATTGCCTTTGCCAGAAACATTTGGTAGAAAGTTTGCCAGTAGGAATCACACAGTATATAGCTTTCTCATATTGACTTCTTTTACTTAGTAAAATTTATTTAAGTTTTATCCATGTCTTTTCATAGCTTGATAGCTCATTTCTTTTTAGCACTGAATAACATCACATTGTCTGGATTACCAAAGTGGTTTTTGTCCATTCACCTACAGAAGGATATTTAATTGCTTCAAAGTTTGGGCAAATATAAATAAAGCTATTATAAATATCTGTGTGCAGGCTTTCGTGTGGACATACATTTTCAACTCCTGTGGGTTAATACCAAGGAGCGTAATTGCTGGAACATATGGTCAGAGTAGTTTAGTTTTGTAAGAAACTGCCAAACTGTCTTCCAAAGTGTTTACACCACTGTGCATTCTCACCAGCAATGGATGAGAGAGTTCCTCTTGCCCCACATTCTCATTAGCATTTGGTGTTGTCAATGGGTGGGATTTTGTCCATTCTATTGGTTGTGTAGTGGTTTCTAATTAATGTTTTCATTTTCCCTGATGACATACGATTGAGCATCTTTCATATGCTTAGTTCCCACCTGTATATCTTCTTTACGAGGAAGATGGGCTCAGTGGTACTAACCTCCAGGCCACTTGCACTCCTTGCTCTAGGAATGTTTTTTGAGGGTTATATTTATCCTCCTGTTGTATGTGAGTTTTGAATGCTGTCAGGCCCTTCTTGGGTGGAGTTAACCCTTCGGGCTGGCTGGCTCTAAGGTTCAACCTTGATCATGTGTATTGGACTCTGTGCACTGTAAAGAACAGACAAGAGTGGTGGAGGACTCCTCTCTCATGTAATGAATAGCATGAACGGTTGCATTTGTCATTCCTAAAATGTTCATTTGGGGAATTCTTTAAATATTTCAAGATAAAGTATCTATGCCCTTTCTGGGACACTGGGAAGTTACCTAATCCACTCTCGCAGCAAAACCAGTCATGCTGATATTTTAAATTAAAAATATATTTACTACATAGGAAATTTACATTCAAGAGCATGAAAAAGTTAGTTGCCTAGCACAAATAAATAGCGTCAACTCTGACTATCAAACACAAAGGCAAGTGTTAATAAAATAAATTGCAGATTTAAATTTTTTTCTCAAGTTGTATTTTTTCTATTGATTCACTGTGATCCAGTATTGTCAACATTGTCTGTTACTGAGTCTTTCAACCAAGATATTCAGTATTCATATGAACTGAAATGGAAAATTTTCTTCCATTTTGAAACCACTTTGCTGTATCAATCTTAGGTTTGACATGCCATCCTTCATTCCCTTTTCTTGAAATGTATGAGGGATTACTTAGTATATAACCATTCCACTAGGGCTCAGTTTGAGTGATGGTACCATGTGATATGGATGTGGTCTCACTAGTGGATTTATTTTAGGACACAGAGGAATGCAGCTTTACCAGAGCCTATGGGAACAGAGAATCCAATTTCCAATGGTGCGGAAACTGTGTGGAACATGCAGTTTAGATGGATTATAGAGACTATGGAGCAGACTCCACCTGCTCATGTGGAGGCATATTTGGCAACTGATCATCAAACAGAAATTTATCTCACCCCATTTTGACCATGCTTATATTAATAGTTGATATGAGCCTGTGAGTGTGAGATTCTTCTGCAAGGGAAAATATATATTGTAAACTGGTAACAATGCTACAGGGAAAATTGTTAAATATGTGACTTAGTGAGAGAAGAAAGGCATTCTCAATATGTTTTGTCTATTTCAAGGCAATTATAAAATGCAAGGTATATAAAATAATATTGTGTGCAAGAAAAGACAGTAATTAATATGATGTGGCAGTAGTTACTGAAGATGAACTGAAGTATCCAATTTGAACTGTAATTGAGACAACTGAGAAACAGTAAAAACCAGTAAGTTAGCCTGGGATATTTTTGCCAGTTTGGACAATGTAAATGCCAATGTCAAAGTACTGAGAGATAAAATGATGTCCAAATTAGTTAATCTTCGTGATGTGGGAACACATTAAGAACCAGACTTCAGGAGACCTTGACCAATCTTCCTACCAACCAATCCTCACGTTTATGTTATTAGTGGACCTGTGTTTGCATTATCATGTGCCCTAGGAAGACAGAAGGGCACTCACTGGTGGTAACATTTTGATATGAACACAAAATTGAGAGCAAGTGCTTAAAAGGCCAAGTAGAAAAAAAAAAAGAAAAAAAAATAGAAAAAAAAACAAAAACAAAAACAAAACAAACAAAAAAAGGCCAAGTAGGAGAGAATCCCCTAAAGATAGAATGTGGAAGAAGCAGGAAGGAGAACAGGTAGGGAAGGATGACTTTGCAAATGGTTGAAACAACTAAGAACTGAGGAAATGGACCTTGTTTTTTCATACATGGCGTCCATCAACCATGCCTGCCAACAGCAAGTGCTGACCTCTGGGTGAGAGCAGGGCAATACCTGAGGGCATGTCTATTTGAATGGGCATATGTGACATTTCAAAGTGGGTTATGACATTGGGATATGTGTGTTGACCATTTGCAGTAGAGTGAGAAACATGTGAGAGTGTGGAGTTCCCGGAGAGAATCTGACAGTATGGAACTAGTATTTTTCAGAGGACATAACAATGTTTTCCTCCTACCCTACACTGCTGCTCTTCTCCCTCCCAGGACTTTCACTAAAAGAGACATACACACAAGGACGTGGGCTATCATTCACTGGGCCAGTTGCCAGCACCCCTTTGTGTAGAGCCTTCTGGTTGAGTTGAGTTGAGTCACAGGTTTGGTTTCAAGGATGAAGCAAGATCTCTTTGACTCTAATTCTGCCTCTGATCATCAGCTGACTCCTCAGGTACAAGGATGACAGAACCCAAAGTGTCCAGTGAAAAGAAAGGAAGAGAGATAATGTAGCAGCTCCCAGCTTTCACAGGTAGGTATGGCTCCTCTTTCCACTTAGTGTTGTAAGAGAGAGTAGAGCGTGGACATGTCTTACATGCGTGGATGTCACTGCTCTGGAATCTGATGCATCACACCAGTCTTTCCTCTAAGGGAGGAGTGAGAAAGAGACTTAGGATAAGAATCTTTCCCTGGTGTGAGGATTAGTGGAAAGAGAAGCCTGATCCCACTCCCAGTGACTCAGAACAATGAATAGAAACTGATTTGATCAATGGAAAGGCAAGTCATGTGTAAAAATTGATTTTGTTGTTAAAAGCTCAGATGTCACAATTCTGGAAACTGTTAAAATGCGGACCTGTTGAGAAAAAGAAATGTGAATTCACAAAAGTATATTTTTATGAGAAAATAAGGAAGCAGCAAAATTTGACATATCAATGCTGACAATTTGAGTGACGTCATGGAAATGGCTCCGTGAGCAGCGCGTCCAACAGCTCTCCCCTAAATCACAACAAATTTATCAACTAGAAACAGAAAAATTTATCCTCGGAGCATTCCGGAATTCCACACAAACTGATAGCAAAAGGACTGTTATCACTTGAATCTGAGAGACGAGGGTGTGGAGGAAGCTACCGCAGGGACGTTCATTCAAGCCGCGAGGAAGTGCGCCTGTGGTGAGTTAGCCCACACTCGGGAGCCGCGAGCCGCCGCGAGCCGAGCCGCCGCGAGCCGCCGCGAGCCGCGGGGCGCGTGCCCGGTCCGGTTGCAGAGTGAGCACCGCTTACGTTCCCAGTGGCCCGCGCACTACGAGTGAGAGTCGCCAGCCACCGGTGCCCGGAGCACCCCATTCGCGCGTGTGCCCTGGGCATTCCACGCGTCCAGAGCGCCCTCCTGGCCCGCACACCCAGGGGGCCCCATTATCCTGCGCCTGGTGCGATCCAGCCGCCAGCGGCAGGGCGAGCGGGAGAGGCTTGGGAGATTCTCTCCGTGGGCGGGGCACCTCACCCAGCCATTCAAGCTAACAATCAAGCGTTGGGGGAGGGGCACGCGCAGGCAGCCTAAAATACCTTCGGGTGCACAGCTGCGACCCAATCACTGAAATTAGCTTAACCCATGAAATCTGCGCACCCTCGGTTCTAATTGATAAGATCTCTCTCAGTTCAGCGATCCAAGACAAGAGGCGTGATATTTTTTAGTGCCTCTCGCTAAAGGGGCGGGGGAAACTTCTGATTGATAGAGCCTCCATATTCAGGGATAAACGCTAACAAGAAGGACTTGGCAGATAATAAGATCTATACCACACTAGTCGCAAGCAGAGACTAGTGCCTCTCCTTCCCAGCAAAAACAGGCTACAAAGTGTGGAAAGCCTGGGTTGAGAGGTCCAACTGAATGATAGGCGCTGAACAGTCACCTTGACAACAATTGACTCCCACCCCCGCCTGATTACACTGGAGGCCCTGACTGCCAGAGCCTTTCCCAAAGCTTTGCACTGAGTGGGGATAGAGTGGGGATTTTCCAGCTCTTTGAGCCTCTTACTCCCCAGACAGAAGCAGTGGCAGCCTTATAGCTGGATCACCAGGCTGCTAATTCAGAAAGGGGGGACTAGGAGAGAGAATCCAGGAAAGCAAACTCTCTCATCATTGGACCCTGCAAACGCCAACAAGCCTTGACTACCAGCAAGACTAAAGCCAATTATATGACATTGCCATAGAATCCCATCAACTGCAAATCCCTACCTAAGTGTGACACAGGGGCAGAGCCTGGGGTACAGAGTCACCGACCAGGAAGAGGGAGAGAAAAGATAAAGGAAGAAGTTAACCTCTCAAAATCAAGAAAAATCCACAGACTTTACAACTTGTTCCACTAATTCTTTTTTTGTTGTTGTTGTTTGTTTCTTCTATCTTATTGCCTTTATTTCCTCCACCTCGGTCCTTCTATTCTCTGCCCATCTTATGCTTCCCTTTTCTTGAACTACACTACCCATGAGTGTTACATTTTATTTCTCTTCTTCATCCTCACCCTCCTTTAAGGTTATACTCCAAAGCACTTAACTCTCAATCTCTCCTCTTTTGTTTTTTTTTGTCTTGCTTTATTTTGTTTTTTTTCTCTTCCTATTTTATTTCTTCCTTCGTTTTTCTCTTTTTCTTATTTTTTCCTTTCTATTCGTTTTTTCTTTTCTCATTTTACTTTCCTCCCATTTAATCCTCAATCACGAACAAATTAGTTAATTTGGGACTCAAGGCATTTTTTGGCTTTATTTTTCTTTTTTGCTTTTGTTTTTATTTTTTTTCTTGTTTGTTTATTTTTGTGGCATTTTGGGTCCTCCCAACCCAAGGTCTCCATTGTATTTAGTCTTTGCTCCACTTAATACAACAGATTTTTACTTATTATTTTTATTTTTTTCTTCTTTATTATTCTTTTTTGGTCCTTTTTTCTGGTTCCCTCTTATCCCTCTCATTATATCTCTTAGTTGACCATCACTTACAAGCAAATCATCTTATGCTTGTCTAAGATTTTCTTCCTTTTTTTTTCTTTTTTTTTTTTTTTTTTGCATTTAGTAGGTCCCTACTCCCTTTTTTTGCCCCTTGAACTCTTCACCCCAAATCAGGCCCTCCATTATAGGCACGATATTTCCTTGAGGAGGGGAGAGGAGGGAAAGAGAAGAAAGAAAAAAGGGGGAAATAATAAATTATTACTGTTTTTTTTTTTGTGGGGTGTTTTACCTTTTTTTTTTTATTTTTACTTTTTACTCTTTATTAATTCTAATTAGTGCTATCAACAAGACCACCCTCAGATGCCAATAAGAAAGAGGAAATCGAATATTATGGATACAAAAGAAAGAGAGGTAACACAAATAGATGTGGAAATATCTATGGAGAAAAGATTTAACATATTGGAAGCCTTGGAGCTAAATGACAGAGAATTTAAAATAGAAATCTTAAAAATCCTCCGAGATATACAAGAAAACACAGAAAGGCAATATAGGGAGATCAGAAAACAACTCAATGAACACAAAGAATATATTGCCAAGGAAATTGAAACTATAAAAACAAATCAAACAGAAATGAAAAACTCAATTCACGAGCTAAAAAACGAGGTAACAAGCTTAGCTAACAGAACAGCCCAGATTGAAGATAGGATTAGTGAAATAGAAGACAAACAACTTGAGGCACAACAGAGAGAAGAAGAAAGAGACTCAAAAATAATAAAAAACGAGAAAGCCCTACAGGAATTGTCTGACTCCATCAGAAAGAATAACATAAGAATAATAGGTATATCAGAGGGAGAAGAAAAAGAAAATGGAATGGAGAATATACTCAAACAAATAATAGACGAGAATTTCCCAAGCCTGTGGAAAGAACTAAAGCCTCAAATTCAAGAAGCAAACAGAACACCAAGTTTTCTTAACCCCAACAAACCCACTCCAAGGCACATCATAATAAAGATGACACAAACCAATGACAAAGAAAAAATTCTCAAGGCAGCCAGGGAAAAGAAGAGTACAACATATAAAGGAAGGCCTATTAGATTATCATCAGATTTCTCAGCAGAAACTCTACAAGCTAGAAGAGAGTGGACCCCAATATTTAAAGTCCTGAAAGAGAGGAACTTTCAGCCAAGAATACTATACCCATCAAAGCTATCCTTCAAGTATGAAGGAGATATAAAAACATTCACAAATACAGAAAAAATGAGAGAATTTATCAACAGAAAGCCCCCACTCCAGGAAATACTAAAGGGGGTTTTCCAACCAGATTCAAAGAACAAAAGAAAACAACACCACAAGTAACAGCTCCACCAAGAACACAATAAAACCAAACTTAAACTGTGACAACAAAGGAAAAAAAGGGGGGAGAGGATGGAGATTAACAGTAGCAAAGGACGATGAAGTGCAGAAATACTTATAAGATAGGGTACTACAATGAATATGGTAGGTACCCTTTTCATTACTTAATGGTAACCACCCTTGAAAAAACCACCACAAAAACACTTGACTTAAAAAAGGTAGCAACAGAGGAAAGAAGTATGGAACACAAACAAACAAAAACAAATGATAGAAAAACAAAAGAGAAGAATCAAACTAGATACAAAACTAACAGAAAGCAATTTATAAAATGGCAGTAGAGAACCCACAAGTGTCAATAATTACACTAAATGTAAATGGATTAAACTTACCAATAGAAAGACACAGAGTAGCAGAATGGATTAAAAAAGAAAATCCAACTATATGCTGCCTACAAGAAACACATCTAAGCAACAAGGATAAAAACAAATTCAAAGTGAAAGGCTGGAAAACAATACTCCAAGCAAACAACACCCAAAAAAAAGCAGGTGTAGCAATACTCATATCTAATAATGCTGACTACAAGACAGAAAAAGTACTCAGAGACAAAAATGGTCATTTCATAATGATTAAGGGGAAGTTGAATCAAGAAGACATAACAATCCTTAATATATATGCACCAAACCAAGGAGCACCAAAATATATAAGACAGCTACTTATTGACCTTAAAACAAAAACTAACAAAAATACAATCATACTTGGAGACCTCAATACACCGCTGACGGCTCTAGATCGGTCATCCAAACAGAGAATCAACAAAGACATAGTGGCCTTAAACGAAATACTAGAACACCTGGATATGATAGACATCTACAGGACACTTCATCCCAAAGCGACAGAATATACATTTTTCTCTAGTGTACATGGAACATTCTCAAGAATTGACCATATGTTGGGCCACAAAGACAATATCAGCAAATTTAGAAAAATTGAAATTGTACCAAGCATATTTTCTGATCATAAAACCTTGAAACTAGAATTCAACTGCAAAAAAGAGGGGGAAAAACCCACAAAAATGTGGAAACTAAACAACATACTTCTAAAAAATGAATGGGTCAAAGAAGAAATAAGTGCAGAGATCAAAAGATATATACAGACAAATGAAAATGAAAATATGACATATCAGAATCTCTGGGATGCAGCAAAAGCAGTAATAAGAGGAAAGTTCATATCACTTCAGGCCTACATGAACAAACAAGAGGGAGCCGAAGTAAACCACTTAACTTCACACCTTAAGGAACTAGAAAAAGAAGAACAAAGACAACCCAAAACCAGCCGAAGAAAGGAGATAATAAAAATCAGAGCAGAAATAAATGAAATAGAGAACAGAAAAACTATAGAAAAAATCAATAAAACAAGGAGCTGGTTCTTTGAAAAGATCAACAAAATTGACAAACCCTTGGCAAGACTCACCAAGAAAAAAGGCACAGGACTCAAATAAATAAAATCCAAAATGAAAGAGGAGAGATCACCACAGACATCATAGATATACAAAGAATTATTGTAGAATACTATGAAAAATTATATGCCACCAAATACAACAATCTATAAGAAATGGATAAATTCCTAGAACAATACAACCTTCCTAGACTGAGTCATGAAGAAGCAGAAAGCCTAAACAGACCAATCAGCAGGGAGGAAATAGAAAAAACTATTAAAAACCTCCCCAAAAATAAAAGTCCAGGCCCAGACGGTTATACTAGTGAATTCTATCAAACATTCAAAGAAGACTTGATTCCTATTCTACTCAAAGTCTTGCAAAAAATTGAAGAAGAAGCAATACTTCCGAACACATTTTATGAGGCCAACATAACCCTCATACCAAAACCTGGCAAGGATGGCACAAAGAAAGAAAACTACAGACCAATATCTCTAATGAATACAGATGTTAAAATACTAAACAAAATACTGGCAAACCGAATACAACAACATATTAAAAAAATAATACATCATGATCAAGTGGGATTCATCCCAGAATCTCAAGGATGGTTCAACATACGCAAAACGGTTAACGTAATACACCATATCAACAAAACAAAGAACAAAAACCACATGATCTTATCAATAGATGCAGAAAAGGCTTTTGATAAAATACAACACAATTTTATGTTTAAGACTCTCAACAAAATGGGTATAGAAGGAAAATATCTCAACATGATAAAGGCCATATATGATAAACCATCAGCCAACATCCTATTAAACGGCATAAAACTGAGGACTTTCTACCTTAAATCAGGAACAAGACAGGGTTGTCCACTCTCTCCACTCTTATTTAACATGGTGCTAGAAGTTCTGGCCAGAGCAATCAGACAAGACAAAGAAATAAAAGGCATCCATATCGGAAAAGAAGAAGTAAAGGTATCACTTTTTGCTGATGATATGATCCTATACATCGAAAACCCGAAGGACTCCACAAAAAGATTATTAGAAACAATAAACCAATACAGTAAGGTCGCAGGATACAAAATTAACATACAAAAGTCCATAGCCTTTCTATATGCCAACAATGAAATATTAGAAAACGAACTCAAAAAAATAATCTCCTTCACGATTGCAACAAAAAAAATAAAATACCTAGGAATAAACATAACAAAGAACGTAAAGGACCTATATAATGAAAATTACAAAGCATTGTTAAGAGAAATCGAAAAAGATACAATGAGATGGAAAAATATTCCTTGTTCTTGGATAGGAAGAATAAATATAATCAAAATGGCCATATTACCCAAAGCAATATACAAATTTAATGCAATTCCCATCAAAATCCCTATGAGATTTTTTAAAGAAATGGAACAAAAAATCATCAGATTTATATGGAACTATAAAAAGCCCCGAATAGCCAAAACAATCCTAAGGAAAAAGAATGAAGCCGGGGGCATTACAATACCTGACTTTAAACTATATTATAGGTCCACGATAATCAAAACAGCATGGTATTGGCAGAAAAATAGACACTCAGACCAATGGAACAGAATAGAAAGCCCAGAAATAAAACCACATATATATGGTCAAATAATCTTTGATAAAGGGGCCAACAACACACAATGGAGAAAAGAAAGCCTCTTCAACAAATGGTGTTGGGAAAACTGGAAAGCCACATGCAAAAGAATGAAACTCGACTACAGCCTGTCCCCGTGTACTAAAATTAATTCAAAATGGATCAAAGACCTAAATATAAGACCTGAAGCAATAAAGTACATAGAAGAAGACATAGGTACTAAAATCATGGACCTGGGTTTTAAAGAACATTTTATGAACTTGACTCCAATGGCAAGAGAAGTGAAGGCAAAGATAAATGAATGGGACTACATCAGAATAAAAAGTTTCTGCTCAGCAAGAGAAACTGATATCAAAATAAACAGACAGCCAACTAAATGGGAAATGATATTTTCAAACAACAGGTCAGATAAGGGTCTAATATCCAAAATTTACAAAGAACTCATAAAACTCAACAACAAACAAACAAACAATCCAATAAAAAAATGGGAAGAGGACATGAACAGACACTTCTCCCAGGAAGAAATACAAATGGCCAACAGATATATGAAAAGATGCTCAGCTTCATTAGTTATTAGGGAAATGCAAATCAAAACTACAATGAGATACCACCTCACTCCTGTTAGATTAGCTATTATCAACAAGACGGGTAATAGCAAATGTTGGAGAGGCTGTGGAGAAAAAGGAACCCTCATTCACTGTTGATGGGAATGTAAAGTAGTACAACCATTATGGAGGAAAGTATGGTGGTTCCTCAAAAAACTGCAAATAGAACTACCTTATGACCCAGCAATCCCTCTACTGGGTATATACCCCAAAACCTCAGAAACATTGATACGTGAAGACACATGTAGCCCCATGTTCATTGCAGCACTGTTCACAGTGGCCAAGACATGGAAACAACCAAAAAGCCCTTCAATAGAAGACTGGATAAAGAAGATGTGGCACATATACACTATGGAATACTACTCAGCCATAAGAAATGATGACATCAGATCATTTACAGCAAAATGGTGGGATCTTGATAACATTATAAGGAGTGAAATAAGTAAATCAGAAAAAAACAGGAACTGCATGGTTCCATACATTGGTGGAACATAAAAATGAGACTAAGAGACATGGACAAGAGTGTGGTGGTTACCAAGGGTGGGGGGAGGGAGGACATGGGAAGGAGGGAGGAAGAGAGTTAGGGGAAGGGGGAGGGGCACAGAGAACTAGATAGAGGGTGGCGGAGGACAGTCTGACTTTGGGCGAGGGGTTTGCAACATAATTTAATGACAAAATAACCTAGACATGTTTTCTTTGAATATATGTACCCTGATTTATTAATGTCATCCCATTACCATTAATAAAAATCTATTATAAAAAAAAATGCTGACAATTTAAAAACTTTTAATTAATTAGGGTATAAATTGATCACGTGGGTAATTGACAAGATACAGCTATATTTACAAAATGTAAAAGGGTCAGCTTATATAGATTTAAAAACAGGTGATAGTTAATTCATAAATTTATGAAATGATTAATTTTTAAAATATCAAGCACTATAAGAAAATCTGAAGGCAGATACGATAAATTATATCAAATTTCAACATTCAGAAGTAGCTGGTTTTAACGCTGGTTCAAAATCACATATTAACGTCTTTCTTTTCATGTATGAAATAAGTTAATAGGCTAGGTGGATACAAGAAAGGGAGAAAATTTTATAGAAAGGATTTTAGAACAATGAGCTTATAGTCTATATGCTACTTTAATAAAAAAGGTTAGATTTCATTTTATTAGACTATGATAAAATGAAAAGAAAGAAAAGAAGAAAAAGTTAATCTTCGGTTAACAATTTTTTTAACCCAAGGAGATGTTAGTTTCTGGGAGGTTCTTCAAAGGTTAAAAAAAATAATTTCAGAAACATTACAAATTTAAAACCACTATTTCTTGTTTTTAATTTTATGGCATTTCCTGGGGTGATATTGGTTAATAAAATTGCACAGGTGCACAATTCTACATTGTCTGTGTATTGCATTGTGTGTTCACCACCCCAAGTCAAGTCAATCCTCTCTCCATCAGATATCATAGTTACTTTGGTAAGGGAAGTAAAGGCAAAATTAAGTGAATGGTTCTATATCAAACTAAAATGCTTCTGCACAGCAAAAGAAAGCGGCAACAAAACAGAAAGGCAGCCAACCCAATAAGAGACGATATTGACAAACAACAGCTCCGATAAGGGGTTAATATTCAAAATACATAAAGAACTCACAAAGCTCAGCAATAAACAAACAAACAGTCCACGTACAATATAAGGAGGGGACCTGAACAGACACTTCTCCCAAGAAGTTACAAATGACTAACAGATATATGAAAAGACGTTCATCTTCACTAGCTATTTGAGAAATGCAAATGAAAACTACAATGAGAAACCACCTCACACCTGTTAGATTGGCTGTTATGAACATGACAGGTAATAACAGGTGTTGTTAGGCTGTGGAGAAAAAGGAACACTTGTTCCCTGCTGGTGGGAATATAAACTGGTACAGCCATTATGGAAGAAAGTATGGTGGTTCCTCAAAAAATTATGAATAGAACTACCTTATGACCCAGCAATTCTTCTACAGGGTATCTACCCCAAAAAACTAAAAAACATTCAGTATGCAAGGACACATGCACCCCCATGTTCATCTCAGCAACATTCTTGGTAACCAAAACATGGAAATAATCAAAGTGTCCTTTGACAGAGGATTGGATAATGAAGGGCGGTGGGAGAAGTGAAGTAAAGAGGGACAAGTGTATGGTTATATAAAATGATTTGACTTTGGGTGATGGGTACACAACATAATCAACAGTTCAAATGCTATAGAAATATTTACCTGAAACCTATGTTCTCTTATTGATCAATGTCACTCCACTAAATTTAATTTTCCCTTTCTTTCTTTCTTTCTTTCTTTCTTTCTTTCTTTCTTTCTTTCTTTCTTTCTTTCTTTCTTTCCTTTCTTTCCTTTCTTTTTTTCTTTCTTTTTTTCTTTCTTTGTTTCATGTTTCTTTCTTTTTCTCTTTTTAATAACTGAGTGGTGTGGAGGTAGACTGGCTTCCACATGTGCCTTAACTGCAATCCATCTGGCAAGCTACCTACTGGCGATGCTCATCCCATCTGGAGCTGCTGCCCCATTGCTCCGCAACTGAGCTATTTTCGTCCCTGAGGTGAGGCCATGGAGCCATCCTCAGCACCCCGGGCCAACTTGCTCAAACCATTCAAGCCATGGCTACACTAGTTGAAGAGATAGAGGGAGTAAAGGGGGAGGGGTGGAGAAACAGATGGTCACTTGTCCTTTGTGCCCTGACAGGAATCAAACCCAGGACTTCCACATGCTGGGCCAATGCTTTGTCCCTGAGCCAACTGGCCAGGGCAACTTTAATTTTCTAAAAAAATATAAGAAAAGAAACCACAATTATTTTTAATGGCATTTTTAATTTTTGGCAGAGTCAGGAAATATCCTGCTCTGGGAGTTCAAATTTCAGTTGCATAGCCCTGTTGTACTTTCTGCTTTGCACTCCTCCATTTCCCAATTTTTCTTCTTTATCAATTTATTCAATATGAAAAAATATAAATATGAAGAGTGTACTGCTCCATGAAATTTCACAAATTAAACATGTATAGAATCTTCACTCAGATCAAATGATAATGTATTACATAGCTTGCTACAAAGCCCTCTTATGTCACCATCCAGTCATTCTGATCCTTCTTCTACAAAAGTAACCATGATCCTCATATTCAATAATATGGTCTAGTGTTTTCTTATTTTAAATTTATGTAAATGGAATTATATAGTATAGAGTCTTTAGTGTTTAGTGTCTTTCACTTATCATAATTTTCTTGTGTTTTACCCATGATTTTGTGTCTGGTAGTTATTCAATCATTATATTGCTATGATGTATTCTATCATATAATACAACATAGTTTATTTATTAATTTGTACTCATTATGAATATTTGGATAGTTTTCATCTGAGATAACAAATATTATGCTATATGAACAATATTGTACATTTTTTTTGCAATAATTATACTCATTTATGTGGATTTCCCTGCATATTTACCTTAGATGTACTGCTAGCTCATAGGACATTGCATGCTTTCAGCTTTATTATATGCTATCAAAGAGATTCCCAAAACAGTCATATCAATTTATATTCTCATCAGCTGTATATCACAATTCATGTTTGCTAACATTCTCATCAAAATTTGGCTTTTTTTTTTTTCTTTGAGCCATTCAAGTTGACTTTTAGGATGTGCCATAAGCATGTCAATATAGGTTTAATTTTTGATTTCTAATGATATCAGCACCTTGTCATATAATTTTTGGTCATTCAATTCAGAATCTTGTTTGGTGAAGTACCCATTCCACAGTTTTGCCATTTTTATATTGAGTTGTCTGTCTCTTTTTTATTGATGTTTAGTGTTTTTTTCACATCCTAAGTAAAATCACTTTTAGTAGACATGCATTGCAAACATGAATAGTAATTTGTGGTTTACCTTTTTATTCACTGAATAGTGTCTTTTGATGAACAGAAGTTTATGTTAATAGAAAATAAAATATTATCAATTTAAGCCTTTATAACCCAAATATACACATCAATAAACTTTAAAACATTCTTTTGGTTTTCTGGGATTTACTTTAAAATCTCTGTGATTAGATTACAAATAAGATGTTATGTCATTATTTACAGTAGAAGTATTATAAAGAACATTACCTGATCACAATTTAATAAAACTGCAAATTATTAATACAATAAGAAAGCACACAGGGCCCTACAACTTGTTGAATTTTTAAAGTATTAAAAAAAAATTGTAAAATAGGAAGTGCAAACCAAAATTATAGGATGTGGAAACAGATAATAAAAACACTGCATATGGGAACCAGTGGCATACATTTAAATAATAACAGCAGAAAATTTTTATAGTGACAAACATTTTCATCAATTAAAACAAAGACATAAAAATAAATTGACTATTCATCACAAAAATCTAGAAAAATAGCAGCAAAATAAACCAAAAGAAAGCACAAAGAAGGAAATAGTAAAGAGAAAAAGAGAAGGTAAGAGATACAGATAAATGCTAGCTTTAGTTACTAAAATTAAAATTATAGACATTTGGAAAAAGATAAACTGGGCAATACACTAACTAAATTAATAAAAGCGTAGAAATGCTGCAAGATGGTGATGGTGTAGGCGGGCGTACCAACTTCCAACTCCCAGAACCAATGTGGATTACAACTTAATTTTAAGAACCATCATCTGGAAAAAACAACTTTGAACTAAAGTAAGAGGACTCTTCAACCGAATAACACTGAAGAGGCCACACTGAGACTGGTAGGAAAAGCAGAAATACAGAGAGGCCTGCCCAGTTCCCCAGAGCGATGGCAGCCAGGAGAGACTCGCGTGGTGGGAAGTGAGTTTAGTGGACAGGGGAGGGTACTGAGGCCCAGGAACAAAACCCCAGCCTGCAGCCCAAGAGCCTAGAAGAGGCATATGGACAGTATTTAGCTGCAAAACAAGTCAGGATACTGTTTGTGAGAGAGAGCCAGTTTTCTCAGACCCAGGATTCTTCATAAAGGGACCACACAGAAAACCTCTTTCACAACCACCCACCTGGGGCTCCAGGGGATGCTCAAGAGAGAACCAGATTAGCAGGAAAAGAGTGTATTCTAGGAGGCACAGGGAGAAACACTTTGAGGGACAGCTACCATAACCCCTGGGCTGAGTCACTCCCCAAATCTGAAGAGAATATTTCCCCTGGAACCAGCAATACCAGCAAAGGGAAGCAGGACACCAGCCAAACCAGCTCTCCTGTGGCACTCAGAGCAGAGCTGCTTAGAAGGCAGGAGCTTTCAGGAGTACAGTATGGAGTGTTAGGATTTGACCTGCAGTGCCCCCAACCACACGGCTGAGGGCTTTTTGGAGTGTGGGAGGTGGTGGGACGTGAAAGCATGGTTCTGTGGCGGGAGGGGGGAAGCAGGGCCAGCCATGACTGAGGCCCGGCTTGAGCTCAGTCTAGCTTGGTGGGGGCTGACAGGATACATGAAAGTGGTCCAGCCTGGCTGCTGGCCCGCCTGCAACCCCACCTGCGGGGGGAAGGGCAGGAGCCTGGGAATGGGTGGAGATCCATCACTGAGCAAGGGCATGCAGGTGCACAGCCCAGGCTTGCGGCCCTACGTGCAAGCTGGCTCTGCCATGGTGGCTTATAGAAAACCCGGGAAAAGGCAGAGATCCGCCCCTGAGTCAAATCAGCAACCTTGCCCAGCCCGTGGAGCCAAGGCTTGCAGCCCTATGCGCCAGCCAGCTCTGACCACAGGGGTGGGGTGGAAGCCTGGGAATAAGCAGAGATCTGCAGCTGAGCAAAGGGGCTCACCCTTGCTTTTGGTGCTGAGGCTTGTGGCCTGTGCACTGGGGTGCCGCAACCCCACCCATGGGGGAGGGGTGAAGGCTGAGACTGACTGAGGCTTTAGAACCAGGCACGTGAACAGAGCCCCTCCCATGGAGGAGAAGCAGGAACTGCAGCGACAGCCACAGCAGGCTGGTGCTGGCAACACCCATACCCAAATGTCCTAAGTAGCGGCAGAGGAGGTGGCGGGCTTGCAGACAGACCACACTAGGGAACACAGAGGCAACAGTCATTGGACTCCAGTGGCCAAACCCTTCTTATACACAGACAAAATGGGCAGGTGGAGAAATGCCATCCAAATGAATCAAGACAAATCCCCAGAGAAGAACTTGAATGAGTCAGACATAACCAAATTACCAGATGCAGAGTTTAAAATAATGATTGCTAGGATGTTCAAAGAGCTTAGAACAGCAATAGATGGTCATTAGGAACACCTAAATAAACTGAAAGCAAATATAATAAAGGAAATTGAAATAATAAAAAATAATCAGTCAAAAATGACAAATACAATATCAGAATTGAAGACCAAAATGGAAGAAATTAAAAGCAGGATGCATGTAGCTGAGGATCTAATCAGCGAGTTAGGGGTCAATATAAATAAAGGCATGGAAGCAGAGCAGAAAAAAGAAAAGAAGCTCGGCCCTGGCCAGTTGGCTCAGTGGTAGAGCGTTGGCCTGGCGTGTGGGGGACCCAGGTTCGATTCCCGGCCAGGGCACATAGGAGAAGTGCCCATTTGCTTCTCCACCCCCACCCCCTCCTTCCTCTCTGTCTCTCTCTTCCCCTCCCGCAGCCAAGGCTCCATTGGAGCAAAGATGGCCCGGGCACTGGGGATGGCTCCTTGGCCTCTGCCCCAGGTGCTAGAGTGGCTCTGGTCGTGGCAGAGTGATGCCCCGGAGGGGCAGAGCATCGCCCCCTGGTGGGCAGAGTTTCGCCCCTGGTGGGCGTGCTGGGTGGATCCCGGTCGGGCGCATGCAGGAGTCTGTCTGACTGTCTCTCCCCGTTTCCAGCTTCAGAAAAAATACAAAAAAAAAAAAAAAAAAAAAAAAAAGAAAAGAAACTCAAAAAGTCTGAGGAAACTCTAAGAGAGCTCCATGACAACATAAAGGAAAATAACATCTGCATCATAGGGGATCCTGAAGAAGAAGAGAAAGAACAAAGTATAGAAACTTTGTCTGATCAAATCATAGCTGAAAACTTCTCTAAATTGAGGCAGGAAAAAGTCTCATATGTTCAAGAAGCACAGAGAACTCCATTAAAGAGAAACCCAAAGAAATCTACACCAAGACACATCATATCAATAATTAAAATACCAAAGCTAAGTGATAAAGAGAAAATACTAAAAGCTGCTAGAAAAAAAAGGCTATCACCTACAAAGGAGCCCCCATAAGGATGACATCCAACTTCTCAACAGAAACACTTGAGGCCAGAAGGGAATGGCAAGAAATATTTAAAGTAACGCAGAACAAGAACCTACAACCAAGACTACTTTATCCAGCAAGGCTATTGTTTAAAATTGAAGGAGAAATAGAAAGGTTCCCAGTTAAAATAAAAACTCAAGGAATTCACTACAATCAAACCAATGCTGCAAGAAATGTTAAGGGGGGCCTGCTGTAAACAGATCAAAGGGGGAAAAGAATATAGCAAAAGAGGAACACAGCTTTATTTATTTATTTTTAACATTTTTAAATTTAATCAATTGTTTTTACATAGATTTTAGGGTAACCCTGAATGTCTCCCCCCTCTCCCCTATTCCCCTCAACATCTCCTTTGCCCCCTTCCCTACAGCATCCTCCCCCCTTCCCTTCAGATTTATCCCATTCTATCATCCCCTTTCCTGCTTTCCGTTTTCCCTCTGGAGGAATACAGCTTTAAAGAATAAAATGGCAATACACAACTACCTATAAATAATAATCTTAAATGTAAATGGATTAATTGATCCAATCAAAAGACATAGGTTAGCTGTGTGGATAATAAAATAGGACCCTTACATATGCTGTCTACAAGAGACACATCTTAAAACAAAAGATCCACATAGACTGAAGGTAAAAGGATGGAAAAAATTTCATGCAAATGGAATGATAAAAGAGCTGGAGTAGCAATACTTGTATCAGACAAAATGGACTTTAAAACAAAGGCTATAGTAAGCGATAAAGAAGGTTACTAAATAATGATAAAGGAGCAATCCAACAGTAAGATATAACCATTATAAATATCTATGCACCTAACATAGGAGCACCTAAATATATAAAGCAGACTTTGGTGGATATAAAGGGCGAGATCAACAGCAATACTATAATAGTAGGGAATTTCAATACCCCACTAACATCACTAGATATATCCTCAAGAAAGAAAATTAACAAAGAAACAGCAGACTTAAAGGACATACAAGATCAACTCGATTTAATTGATGTCTTCAGTACCTTTCACCCTAAAGCAGCAGAATATACATTCTTTTCAAGTGCTCATGGTACATTCTCTAGGACAGACCACATGTAAGGGCACAAAAGTAGTCTCTACAAATTTAAGAAGATTGAAATCATATCAAGCATTTTCTCTGATCACAACGGCATGAAACTAGAAATCAACCACAACAGAAAAACTGAAAAATACACAAACACTTGGAAACTAAATAACATGTTATTAAATAACAAATGGGTTAACAATGAGATCAAAGAAGAAATTTAAAAATTCCTAGAAACGAATGATAATGAGCATACATCAACTCAAAATATATGGGACAGAGCAAAAGCAGTACTGGGAGGGAAGTTCATAGCATTACAGGCATACCTTAAGAAGCTAGCAAAACTCAAATAAAAATCTTGACCCTGCATCTAAAAGAACTAGGAAAAGAACAGCAACTAAAGCCCAAGGGTAGTAGAAGGAAGGAAATAATAAAGATCAGTGAGGAAATAAATGACATAGAGGCTAAAGAAACAATACAGAGGATCAATGAAACCAGGAGCTGGTTCTTTGAAAAGGTAAACAGGATCGATGAACCTTTAACTAGATTCACGAAGATAAAAAGAGAGGACTCAGATAAATAAAATGAGAAATGAGAGTGGAGAAATAACAACTGACACAACAGAATACAAAATATTGTAAAAAAAATAGTGTGAAGAACTGTATGCCAAAAAACTCAACAACCTAGATGAAATGGACAAATTCCTTGAAACATCCAATCTTCCAAAAATCAATCTGGAAGAATCAGTAAACCTAAACAGACCGATTACGACAAATGAGATTGAAACAGTTATCAAAAAACTCCCAACAAAGAAATATCCTGAGCCTGATGGCTTCCCAAGTGAATTCTACCAAATATTCAAAGAAGAACTAACTCCTATCCTTCTCAAGCTATTTCAAAAAATTCAAGAGGAAGTAAGACTTCCAAGCTCCTTTTATGAAGTGAGCAAAATTCTTATTTGAAAACCAGGCAAAGACAACACAAAGAAAAACAATTATAAGCCAATATACCTGATGATTATAGATGCTAAAATCCTCAACAAAATATTAGCAAACCGGATCCAGCAATATATATATATAAAAATTATACACCATGATCAAGAGGGATTTATCCTGGGCAGGCAAGGCTGATACAGTATTCGCAAATCAATCAATGTGATTCATCACATAAACAAAGGGAAGGAGAAAAAACATGAGAATTTCAATAGATGCAGAAAAAGCATCTGATAAAATTCAGCACCCATTCATGATCAAAACTCTCAGCAAAGTGGGAATATAGGGAACATACCTCAACATGATAAAGGCCATCTATGACAAACTCACAGCCAACATCATACTCAATGGCCAAAAATTAAAAGCAATCCCCTTAAGTTCAGGAACAAGACAGGCATGCCCCCTTTCACCACTCTTATTCAACATAGTTCTGGAAGTCCTAGCAAAAGCAATCAGACAAGAAGAAGAAATAAAAGGTATCCAAATTGGTAAAGAAGAAGTAAAATTATCATTATTTGCAGATAATACGATATTGTATATAGAAAATTATAAAATCTCAGTCAAAAACTACTGGACCCAATAAATGAATTCAGCCAGGTGACAGCATATAAAATTAATAAAGAAATCAGAGGCATTTTTATACAGCAACAATGAACTTCCAGAAAGAGAAATTAAGAAAACAATTCCATTCACTATTGCAACCAAAAAAATAAAGTACCTAGGAGTAAATTTAACCAAGGAGATTAAAGACTTGTACTCGAAAATTATAAAACATTGATAAAATCAAAGAAGATTCAAAAAAGTGGAAGCATATTTCGTGTTCATGATTAGGAAGAATAAAGATCAATAAAATGTCTATATTACCAAGGCAATTTATAAATTCAATGCAATACCATTGAAAATACCAATGACATACTTCAATGATATAGAACACATATTCCAAAAATTTATATGGAACCACAAAAGAACAGGAATAGCCTCAGTCATCTTGAAAAGGAAGAATAAAGAAGGAGGTGTCACACTTCCCGATATCAAATTATACTACAAGGCCATTGTACTCAAAACAGCCTGGCATTGGCATAAGAACAGGCATACAGATCAATGGAACAGAAGTGAGAACCCAGAAATAAACCCACACCTTTTTGGACAACTGATATTTGACAAAGGTGATAAGAGTATACAATGGAGTAAGACAGACTCTTTAACAAATGGTGTTGGGAAAATTGGACAGCTACCTGCAAAAAAATAAAACTAGACCACCAACTTACACCATTCACAAAAATAAACTCTATATAAATAAAAGACTTAAATGTAAGCCATGAAACCATAAGCATTTTAGAAGAAAATATAGTCAATAAGCTCTCCAACATCTCTAGCAGCAATATATTTGCGGATTTATCTCCACCGGCAAGTGAAATAAAAGACAGGATAAACAAATGGGACTATATCAAACTAAAAAGCTTTTGCACAGCTAAAGACAATAAGAACAGAATAAAAAGACAAACTACACAATGGGAGAACATCTTCAACAATATGTCTGATAAGGGGCTAATAACCAAAATTTATAAAGAACTTGTAAAACTCAACACCAGGAAGACAAACAATCCAATCAAAAAATGGGCAAAAGAAATTAATAGACACTTCTCCGAAGAGGACATACAGATGGCCAATAGGCATATGAAAAATGCTCAACATCACTATTCATTAGAGAAATGCAAATTAAAACCACAATGAGATATCACCTCACATCAGTCAAAATGGCGCTCATCAACAAAACAACACAGAATAAGTGCTGGCGAGGATGTGGAGAAAAGGGAACCCTTCTGCACTGCTGTTGGCAATGCAGACTGGTGCAGCCACTGTGGTAAACAGTATGGAGATTCCTCAGAAAATTAAAAATCGAACTGCCTTTTGACCCAGCTATACCACTTTTAGGAATATACCCTAAGAACACCATAGCACTTTTTCAAAAGGAGAAATGCACCTCCGTGTTTATGGCAACATTGTTAACAATAGCGAAGATCTGGAAACAGGCCAAGTGTTCGTCAGTGGACGAGTGGATTAAAAAGCTTGGTACATATATACAATGGAATACTACTCAGCCATAAGAAGTGATGACATCGAATCATTTAAGACTTCATGGATGGACTTTAATAACATTATACTGAGTGAAATAAGTAAATCAGATAAAACTAAGAACTATATGATTCCATACATAGATGGTTCATAAAAATGAGACTCAGAGACATGGACAAGAGTGTCGTGGTTATTGGGCGGGGGAGGGAGGAAGTAGAGGGAGGTGGTGGGTGGAGGGGAGGGCCACAAAGAAAACCAGATAGAAGGTGACAGAAGACAATTTGACTTTGGGTCATCGGTATGCAACATAATGAAATGTCAAAATGACCTGGAGATGTTGTCTCTGAACATATGTACCCTGAGTTATGAACGTCCTCCCATTGAACTTAATAATAAAAAAGAAAAAAATAAAAGCTTAGAAATTACAAATCTACAATTTAAGGGATAATAACCATTAAAACAGGAGTACTTTAAGAAAGTAATAAAATATTTATGTTGTTCTGTGCATATGAAATTAAAATCTAAATGAAATGTATAATATTTTAACAAAATAATATTTATCAAAATTGACACCATTAGAGATAGTAAGATTAAACAGACAAATTTTTATAGAAATAAAAAATATAAAGTTATAACTATCCCTCTTAAAGTACTAGATCTAGATAATTTCAAAAAGGAAATCTCTTAGTATTCAGAAACCAGATGATCTCAGGGCTCCCTAAACTGTTCCAGAGAATTGAAAATGAAGGAAAAGTTTTTAATTGTTTTATGAAGCAGCTAAAACATTGATTCTTAAATTTGATAAGACGGTACCAAAAAGAATCATAGAGATTGATTACACTTATGAATATTGTATATCACACACACACACAGAGTTTTCATACAAGATTTATAATTTTCTTAATGGTGAGACATATATGCATGTCATATTAAGACATTAAGAGATCAGGACAAAGCAAGTGGTCATATTGTCTCTACCCCCATTCATCATTGTCCTAGAGTTATTAACTAATACCATGAGATAAATCTACCAGAGTCTTTAAAACTTTGAAAGAATTAAAACTACCAGTATTGCAGGTCATATGTTCATGTACCTGAAAAACTCAAAAGAATCAATGATAAAGATTGTTCAATCAAGAAAACAAATAAAATCTTGAGATCCAAGATGGTGATAGAGAAGGAAGATGTATGTTCCACTCACCTCCTCCCAAGACCAAACTGGATTTATAACTAAATTTAAGAACAATCATCCTGAAAATCCAACTCAGGACTAAATGGAGAGTCTATAACCAAAAATTCACAGGGCAGGTAGGAAGTGTGGATACGTGAAAAGGGCTGACCTCACTCGTAGGAGCAAGTGGCGGCTGAGGGTCCAAAGGAGCATCTCAGTTGTGGGGAGGTTTTCCTTGAGAGGTGTGGGTCCTAAGTCTCTGGCTGAGTACCCTAGCCTAGAATGCTAGAGCCTAGAAGAAGTGCCCACATAGAATTTGGCAGTGAAAAAAGGTGATATTTCTGTGGTCCAGAAAGAGATAGTAGATCTCAGAGACACAGGCATCCTCTTAAAGGGCCAACACAGAAAATCTTGTTCACAGCCACTTATCCTGGGCTTTGGCAGATGGAGGGCTGAGAGGTCTAGGGTCACATGAGGAGAGTGTAAAATTGGTGGCCTTGGAGAGAGACACTCTGTGGGAGAGACACAGTAGGGAACAGCCACCAGAATCCCTGTGCTGAATCATTCCACAATACTGCAGTTGCTATATTTCTTGTGTGGAGTATTCCCTCCGCATATGACATCAACCTGGAAGAAAGCAACTTCCCCACCCTTGAGAATCTCTCTTGCCTCACCCTATGGAGACTAGGCCCTGCTGAGAAGTCAGCAACCCTGGGCAGGAAACAGGGGGCTGGAAAGACTCAAAGGGTGACAGTGACTCAGTTGTCTGGCATTGAGACCCAAGCTTTTATTTCCCCAATTTCCCGAGAACATGACTGGTGCTTCTGCCCCATGGGAGATTCAGTAGAAACTCTCCAGGCTGGGCAGACCAAATATCTGGGTTTCAGAGACCACACCAACCAGATTCCTTGTCACCACACTGGACTTTGGTCTGTGCAAAAATTCAGGACTGACACACACCTGGGGCCCTGAGGTGGGAACCACACCCACTACCTTTCCTGATGCCTGATTAGCCCCAGCTTTGTTTCAGGGTCCAAACTGAACTAGCAGCCACCAGACAAAGGCAGCAGGAGGTGGATCTCGGGAAAACTTGGGACTTTTGATGACTTGACCCCAGGCACAGTGCTGGTAAAAGCCAGCCTAGCTGTGCAGCTTGATCCTCCCATGTGCATCTAAAGCCAGCAGAGGCAGCCACAAGATCTGGCTTTTTTAGAGCTCCAAAAAGTTTGCTAAGGGCCAGTCCTGGGCAGTGTCTTATACTGGTCTGCACCAGGTTCCCTCCTAAGAGGCCCAGAACCAACACATCTAATGACTGGCTACAGATAACATCAAAGAAGAATTCAAGGAGCATTATTAGCAGCATATCCAAAGGGAGAGCTCAGCAGGCACCAAACCTAGCTTAGGTGAATTTCACTTTCTGTGGTGAACACCTGCAGAACAACACACATGTTTTGGACGAGGTAAAGCCCTACAGTTAGCCAACCCAAGTCCCTGATACCCTGCCATGCTAGGCTAAGCTCCACAGAGGGAAGGGAGAGAGGCTTAGAGCTTTCAGGCATCCAAAGTGTGAGTTTCTTGGAGCCTACTATTGTGACCAGTCAAGGGACATAGCCACCTTCTAGTGGAAAGGTTCCAATTAGCCCCAGTGGAATACTCTTGCCATCTTCCTCCCTGAGACCAGAGGCTCTAAGCTCTGGAGTTCTTTCAAGAAGTTCTTGAAAGAACTTCTGTAGAGGGGACAGTTAGCCCCACCCAGCTGGAACCTGCAGCTCACTTCTCTAGGGAGAAATAGAATTGGAGTATCCAGTACTGGCTGAGGGATTAGGCTCTGGAGTAGGGCCACTCTCTTTGTATTGAGCTCCTGATCAAAAGACCTTCCAAGTAGGGGGTCCCACTAACATTGTACTTCTAATCTTAGTTGCCCTAACACACCAAGCTTGCAACCTGTGGCGGGGTTGGTGGGGTGAGGACAGTTATGAGCCCACTCTACAATCTTTCTTCAGAAGACTCTGTGGGAAAACCAAGCATCTTCAAGAGGAGCTAGAGCAGCTGAAAAGTAGAGGCAACCTTAGGGAACTTGAGCTCTTTTACAGAGTTGCTATCAGCTCTAAGCAGGAATAAGTCAATCTTTATATAGTTTGGCCCATCCGACACACACCCAGGCACAGAAAACACAGACACAAACACTGAACAGAGTGATAGCTTGAGACAGGTAGCCAGGGTAGGTTACAAACAAGGTCTGACATCAACCCATACTCTAACCCCACCCAAGAGGACCTAGAACCAACACAACCAGTAGTGGGTTGCAGACCACACCAATACTAGTTTCAACTAGCCACACAAGCAGCATGCCCAAAGGAAGAGTCCAGCTCAGACAAGACCCTGCCCAGAATAACTGCGCCCCATAGGACAGGCACTGCATAGGTTCTGATACATGTAATCAAATTTGACCCTTAGAGCTAGTAAGCCTGAAAGGTTAACTTCATCCACAAAAGGGCCAATGGTATACAATATTCACATAAAACAGGAAGGCAAATATAACTCTCCAGAAACAGTCCTAGAGCAAAAAGCTCAAGAGGCCTGAAGATCAGTAGCACTGAGCACATCTTTCTCATAAAGACATCACAACAAATTTAAGAGTCAGAGCAGAGCTATCTAATACACAGACAAAATGAGCAGACAAAAGAATATGCCCCAAATAAATCAACAAGAGGATTTCCCAGGAAAAGAGTTAAATGAAATGGAAGCAACCAAACTATCAGATGCTGAGTTTAAAATAATGGTTATTAAGATGTTCAAGGATCTTAGAGTAATAATGGATTTGCACAGTGAGAACTTAAAGAGATAGTAAGCATTAAAAAAGGCAATGAGGCCTGACCGGGCAGTGGCGCAGTGGATAGAGCATTGGACTGGGATGCTGGAAGACTCAGGTTCGAGACCCCGAGGTCGCCAGCTTGAGCAAGAGCTCATCTGGTTTGAGCAAAAGCTCACCAGCTTGAGCCCAAGGTCTCTGGCTCAAGCAAGGAGTTACTCGGTCTGCTGAAAGCCTGCGGTCAAGGCACGTATGAGAAGGCAATCAATGAACAATTAAGGTGTAGCAATGTGCAACAAAAAACTAATGATTTTTGAGTTTTTTTCATTTTTTTTTATTTTTTATTTTTATTAATTTTACTAGGGTGACATCAATAAATCAGAGTACATATGTTCAAAGAAAACATGTCCAGGTTATCTTGTCAATCAATCATGTTGCTTACTAATCACCCAAAGTCAGATTGTCCTCTATCACCTTCTATCTAGTTTTCTTTGTGCCCCTCTCCCTCCCCCTTTCCCTCTCTCTCTTCCCCCACCCGCTGTAACCACCACACTCTTATCAATGTCTCATAGTCTCGCTTTTATATCCCACCTATGTATGGAATAATGCAGTTCCTGGTTTTTTCTGATTTACTTATTTCACTTTGTATAATGTTATCAAGATCCCACAATTTTGCTGTAAATGATCTGATGTCATCATTTCTTATGGCTGAGTAGTACTCCATAGTGTATATGTGCCAAGTCTTCTTTATCCAGTCATCTATTGACGGGCTTTTTGGTTGTTTCCATGTCCTGGCCACTGTGAACAATGCTGCAATGAACATGGGGCTGCATGTGTCTTTACGTATCAATGTTTCTGAGTTTTGGGGGTATATACCCAGTAGAGGCATTGCTGGGTCATAAGGTAGTTCTATTTTCAGTTTTTTGAGGAACCACCATACTTTCTTCCATAATGGTTGTACTACTTTACATTCCCACCAACAGTGTATGAGGGTTCCTTTTTCTCCACAGCCTCTCCAACATTTGCTATTAACTCTCTTGTTAATAATAGCTAACCTAACAGGTGTGAGGTGGTATCTCATTGCAGTTTTGATTTGCATTTCTCTAATAACTAAAGAAGATGAGCATCTTTTCATATATCTGTTGGCCATTTGTATTTCTTCCTGGGAGAAGTGTCTGTTCATGTCCTCTTCTCATTTTTTTATTGGATTGTTTGTTTGTTTGTTGTTGAGTTTTATGAGTTCTTTGTATATTTTGGATATTAGGCCCTTATCTGAGCAGTTGTTTGAAAATATCATTTCCCATTTAGTTAGCTGTCTGTTTATTTTGTTATCAGTTTCTCTTGCTGAGCAAAAACTTCTTAGTCTGATGAAGTCCCATTCATTAATTTTTGCCTTCACTTCTCTTGCCTGTGGAGTCAAATTCATCAAATGCTCTTTAAAACCCAGGTCCATGAGTTTAGTACCTATGTCTTCTTCTATGTACTTTATTGTTTCAGGTCTTATATTTAGATCTTTGATCCATTTTGAATTAATTTTAGTACAAGGGGAAAAACTGTAGTCGAGTTTCATTCTTTTACATGTGGCTTTCCAGTTTTCCCAGCACCACTTGTGGAAGAGGCTTTCTTTTCTCCATTGTGTGTTGTTGGCCGCTTTGTCAAAAATTATTTGACCATATATATGTGGTTTTATTTCTGGGATTTCTATTCTGTTCCATTGGTCTGAGTGTCTATTTTTCTGCCAATACCCTGCTGTTTTAATTGTCGTGGTTTTATAATATATTTTAAAGTTAGTCAAAAATGCAATGAGATACCACCTCACACCTGTTAGATTAGCTATTATTAACAAGACAGGTGATAGCAAATGTTGGAGAGGCTGTGGAGAAAACGGAACCCTCATTCACTGTTGGTGGGAATGTAAAGTAGTACAACCATTATGGAAGAAAGTATGGTGGTTCCTCAAAAAACTGAAAATAGAACTACTTTATGACCCAGCAATCCCTCTACTGGGTATATACCCCCAAAACTCAGAAACATTGATACGTAAAGACACATGCAGCCCCATGTTCATTGCAGCATTGTTCACAGTGGCCAAGACATGGAAACACCAAAAAGCCCTTCAATAGATGACTGGATAAAGAAGATGTGGCACATATACACTATGGAATACTACTCAGCTATAAGAAATGATGACATCGGATCATTTACAACAAAATGGTGGGATCTTGATAACATTATACAAAGTGAAATAAGTAAATCAGAAAAAACCAAGACCTGTATTATTCCATACGTTGGTGGGACATAAAAACGAGACTAAGAGACATGGACAAGAGTGTGGTGGTTACCGGGGTGGGGAGGGAGGAGAGGGAGGGTGAGGGGAAGGGAGAGGAGGAGGGGCACAAAGAAAACTAGATAGAAGGTGAGGGAGGACAATCTGACTTTGGGTGATGGGTATGCAACATAATTGATTGACAAGATAACCTGGACATGTTTTCCTTGAACATATGTACCCTGATTTATTGATGTTACTCCATTAAAATTAATAAAAATTAAAAAAAATAAAAATAATAACAGACTGGATGTCTGAAAAAGACCCCGCGGTGAGGGTACTGTGCTTTATGTTCTGTCCTAAAACGAAAGGGAGATGAGATTGCTTAGATGCTTTAGGACTGAGGAGTTCCAGCATATAGAAAATGAAGGACAGTTGGGACCAGGGAGAGAGGGAGGCTGAGCAAATGGACTTGCAGAGACATCGTACAATACTGGGGTGCGAAGGGAAGAGGAGATGAGGGCACACTTCCAACTTTTGAGTTGCCTTTACTCACAGAATGGTGCCCTGGGAGGTCTCAAGTCACGCCTGGCATCTTGCTTGTCTGGCCTCATAAATGGGGAGAAAATGCTAAGGAGGACATTAGTAACTCAGCATGGGGGTAGGAAATTGATGTCTCTTCCGTCTGCAGTTTGTTTGTTTGTTTAAAAACAGGACGCTGGCAGAGAACTCCTTCCTCTGAGTGTCCCCTGGTAAACACATGGGTGGGGCAGGAAGTGGGAGCCCTATTAACTATTCTCATGGTCTGGGTAGGGGTCTGCCAAGCTGAGGAGAAGAGGGTTGTCCCTGAGTGATATCCTTACTGACGATCACAGAATTTTTCTGGGAGTAGCACTTCTGAAATCTGGCTGGAACTGAGGTTTGTGTCATAATATTGTGCCAGGACCTGGAACACCCCAGAATGTGATAAAGGCTACAGGACGGGAACAGGAGGAGTGGGTGGCTATCTGTAATCCTGGATTGCATGGGCATGGTTTGAGAGTAAAACAAATTGTTGGTAAGTAGGTGGCTAACGAAAGGGAACCTATGTGTCCCGACCATGTAGGTGCATTATGAAGGCGTAGAGATTAAAGGCTTTTGTTGGGCTGCTTTACAATTCCTGTTTTCCATCAGGCAAAGGGCGTAGGGCAAGGTAGAACTAAGTAAAATGTGCTTTTTAAATCCCTAAGTAGGGGTTTGTGTAATTCAGAGGAGGACAGAGCACACACCGTTCTCTGCATCTCTGTGTGTCTCATCTATAGTTCCTGGGCATGCAAGGAAATTGATGCCATGGTTACCACGGAAACTGAAGCTGAGTGACACATTAGAGTACCTGGGAGAAAAGCAGAGGTGGTTCTGATAAAAAGGTCCTTGGCAGAATAGATTTGAGCAAAACACGCCCATTAAAATAAATCACAATACCCACAAGTACAGCAAACCTGTGATTATGATTACACACAAAAGACAGAGGTGCAACCCTGTCATCTCTCCCCTTTCCTGTTTCCCTCCCTCAGTCCTACATTCACTGTCTTCCAGTTTATCCTCCCTCTGTTTTCCTATCCCTCATGTCTTCTCTCCCTCCTTAGTTTTTCATTATGACCCACCATCATTCTGTCCTCTTTTCCTTCCTCTTTCTCTTTATTTTTTTATTCTTCCTTTTATCCTCCCTCCCCAAATTCTATCTGGATCTGTAATGGAGTGTCTAAGAATGAATTAATTTGATTATGATCAGTCTAATATGAGCCATTTATATTGAGCGTTCAGCCTAGTAGGTCAGTGAAATCACAAAATTAATTTTAGACATCACTGTGTCATTGCAAATTATGGCAAATGACGTGAAATTAAATGACAAGGAGTCATGCATGGGAACAATAGAGGACTCATTTCCATGCTGAGCTCACTGAAGGAAATGTCATTGGTGTTTGGTTGTCTGCCATCCAGAATCCACTTACCTCCTTCTCTTTTATGTTGTGGGCAACTACCCATTTGCATTGTTTGCCCATGACATGACCATCACCTGTGGTGTCCTGCACTCCACTAAATGAGGCGTGCATGAGAAGTGAAAGTGGATGCCCACACCTTGGGATCCGACTGTCAAACAGACCACAGCAGGGTAAGGAACTGTTCATCTTGTCAGTGGACCCTTGTTCCTGTTTCCCACATCCCCAAGGGCACCTTTTTCATGGCCCTCATCCATTCTCTTTCTCATTCTTTCTTCTTCCCTTTCTTCTTCCTCGCTAGGTCCTGGCTAGATTCTCTTTGTAAGAGGCTTAACCCCACATGGACATAAAGGATACTTGAGGAGACAGTGGGAATAAACTATCAAAGATGGAAGGCAGACAAATGGGTGATATCTGACTAGGCAGATCCCAAAGCGCTTAGTCCTAACCTAGCAGTGAGGAACACTCCAGAGCAAACATCATTAACCCCCTCTCCCCTCCCCTTTCAGCAGACCTTCAAACTGTCTGCAAAAATGGCAGTGGCATGTACCCTGCAGGTTAGGGGGAAATTGCATAATTGCTCTAAAATAGTTAAAAAACAAACAACAACAAGAAATAAAACACATTGTGAATCCCAGGACCCCACTTACCTCCCAGTCGGTGGGCAAATTACATTCCTCAATCCTTTTGGGGTTTTAGAAGAGATTTACTCTATGGGGGGGATTAACAGGCAGGATTTATGGACTTTGGAACCTTGGGCATCCACACCCAATATAGGAATTTCAGTGAAAAAAATCTACCTAAGGGTTTAATCCCTAGCCTCACTCCAACTTGGTGGACAAGTTGCTGACATCATGCCTTTCCCCATAGATACAGGAGATTCTAACCTAGGCAATCTAACCATCTCAGGAGAAGAGATTACTAATTTATTAGGCAGAAGACCACCAAGTTTTCAATAGTCAGTTCAAAATGTTTTCTCATTTCAATGTGATTCTTTCTTAGAGCCATGGGTTACTTAGGTGTGTGTCTTCATTTACAAACACATGAGGGGTTTTCTAATGATCTCTACTATTAATTGACATCTTAAATATACAAATCACTGAAGAATCAAATCCTTTTTATTTTATTTTTCAATTACAGTTGACTTTCAGTATTATTTTTGTAATTAGATTCAGGTGTACAGTATAGAGGTTGGATAATTATATAAATTACAAAGTGTTCTCCCTCAGTATTTCCAAGTACTCACCTGGCACAATACATAGTTATTAGAATATTATTGCCTATATTCTCTATGTTGTACTTTACATCCTCATGACTATTCTGTAACAACCAGTTTGTACTCTGAACAATCAATTCTTTATATATGCTCTCGAGAGTTTACTGATTTAAAACTCGTCTTGTAACTTTTCAGTGGAATACAACACAAAAGTGGAATGTCACGAGACAAAAATGGACTGCTCAGTAAATGATTACCTCACAAACATCTGATTAATTGCAATGTGGATCAAGTGATCAGGCATGGCCAGCAACCCAAAAGCACACTTATGTCTTTGCTGGGTCACTACCATCAGGCACCTCACTAGATCTAACAACTAATTTGACTTCTAAAAATTTCATTTAATTTTGCTTGTTTGTAAACTTCATTGATCATAATAGAGTCGTTACAGTGCATATTTTGTAATCTAGATTTCCTTTGGCAACATTATACTTTTATTTATTACTAATCTGTGTTGTTGTACTTTGTTAGTTGTAGTTCATTGATGTTTACTACTGAGTAATATTTCAGTGTGTATAAAGAGACCACAACTTATTGTACATTCTGCCTCTAATGGTCACTTTGGTAGTTTCCAGTCCTGGAATACTAACAATGATACTGTGCTGAACATTCCTTTACTGTATGAGCACTTTGGTTCGCCTGTGTAAGCATTTAAGGCTGTACCTGTATTTCCCTGATCACTTTTATGACTCTCTTCCTTTATGGCTTTTTCTGTGATGACAATGGTTATGCTGGCCTTATTATTTATTTATTTATTTTTTTTTTTGTGAACTCAGAGGGAAAGTTTCCCACTTATTTTTTTTTTGTGTGTGTGACAGCGACACAAAGAGAGAGAGACAGAGAGAGGTACTGATAGGGGCAGACAGGAAGGAAGGGAGAGAGGTGAGAAGCATCAACTCTTCGTTGCGGCACCATAGTGGTTAGTTGATTGCTTTCTCATATGTGCCTTGACTGGTGGGCCACATCAGAGTGAGTGACCCTTTGCTCTAGCCAGTGAACTTGGGCTCAAGCCAGAAACCTTTGGATTCAAACCTTTGGGCTCAAGCCAGTGACCATGGGTTGGGGTCACGTTATGAACCCACGCTCAAACCAGCAAGCCCGCACTCAAGCTGGTGACTTTGGAGCTTCAAACCTGTGTCCTCAGTTTCCCAGTCTGACCTTCTACCACTGCGCCACCACCAGGTCTTGCGGAATGTTTTCAACTACAGTGGTCCCTTGACACATAAGTACTTTAAATCAAAAACAATTTGAGATACGTGCAGTCACTCGTGGGATTTTTTACCTTACGTCAGGAGCAGATATTTGAATCATGAGTGTTGGGCAAAAGAGTTTGTAAAATTTCTGTTTTTGGAGTTTGCTCACTTTTACTGTTAAAAATGGTGCTGGGAAGCCACGTGTGTACTTGCCCCCAGAGCAGGGCATTTTATTGCAAATTGTGGATTACTTCCCTGCTTGGGAAGGGTCATTGTTTTGCTAATGTTGCATAGAGGAGAGGTTTTGATGCCAGAAAAGTTTTAAAAAAGAGAGAGAAAGAAGCAGTAAGAGAAAAGCCAGGAAGGCAGAATGAGAGCAGAGAGGATGCAGAGTGCTGAAGGAGGGGCAAAGACGGCAGGGAGAGAGAGAGAAGCCAAGATGGCCAGGTGCTGAAGGAGAAGCCAGTTTGTGCAGAGAGGAGAGGGAAAAGGTGTGCAGATGAGGAAACAGAGGTGACTGAGACTGGTGGAGGCCTTTGATTCTAGGAAAAACTGGAGACGTTTCTCCTGGTTGTGGAACTGGAGAACGTGTAAGTTGGTTTGGGAGCCCTGTGTGTATTTGCTCATTGGCCAGTAAGAGTCTTGAATAAAGAAATGGCCCACCCCATTTTTTGACTCCACTGTTTCTTTACCATCTGTCCGAATCCAATGTGAACCTGCATGTGTGTGGCCATGACATCCACGACTACTGGCCTTACATTTGGTGTAGTTTGCAGCGGGATTCAGATCAGATCAGTATGGAGCTGCCACCACCCTTGAGGGAGGGGTAGAGGACTGGATGTTGTTATGGTTCCCCATGGCTGTCCTTTTGGGGACCGTGAGGTAGCTGATTTTTATAGCCCTGTGAGAGGAAACTGAGAGCTCTGTGCAAGAGGCTGCCCGAGTCCCGCAAACCGAGGAATAGAAGGAGTTGGAATGATCACGGGAGAAAGAGATGCAGAGCCTAGAACTGGAGGAAGCGCTGGAGAAGGAGCTGACGGGGTTTGTGAGTTGAACCTGGAGTTGGAGCAGTTTCTGGAGAAGGAATTACAAGTTCTTGAGTTGCAGTTTGCCCTGGAAGTTGTAGAGAGCTGGATGCCGCAAGAGCCTAAGTTGGAACTGTGCCAGAGGGTTGGCTCTGAGTCAGGGGCACCTGGGGTTTCCAGCTCCTCTTCTGAGAATGAGGAGACTGGGGCTGAAGTTGCCGTCCGAAGACTCCAGAAAGTAAAAGCCCAGCAGCAAAGAGTACCTACTAAGCCCTGGTGGGTTTGCTACGATTATGAGACAAAGGGAAGGATGGCATCATGCTCTATGGAGCAGAGGTGGAAATGTTGGCCCCCATTGCCACGTGCTCTCTCGTGGAGCAACGTCTTCAGAGCTGCCAGGACAGTAGCGATGGGGAGGGGGGAGGTCTGAGGCCCCATGTGCATGGACTGACTCTTGGACTGCAACCACAGGGGGCACCAGCTCTCTTGTTGGATGGACATGTGGCTTTTGGACAATTTAAGAGTCCCTGATGAATGGGGGAGTAGGTTTGGTTAAACTGTATGACTTATGCTGTTGCTGTAACTTGTTTGTGTGATGTGTCTATTTCCTTGCACAGAAATACCTGTGGTGTGAATTGCAAAGAGAGAAAAAGGGGTGGAATGTTGGGCAATTGAGTTGATAAAATTTATGTTTTTTGAGTTTGCTCACTTTTACTGTTAAAAATGGTACTGGGCAGTTGTCTATGAAATTGTTAATTACCTTCCTGCTTGGGAAAGACTGTTGTTATGCTAATGTCTCCTTTTTCTTCTGCCACCATCTTTGCCTGACCTTGAAGGTAAATACACTTCATAAACCAGTTTATTTTTTTACATTCTCTTTTATTATGCGTGTGTGTGTATATATATGTATTTGTTATTTATAAAGTACATTTTCTTATTTAAAAGCATATAAAAATCCATGTGGTTTTTTGGGGCCAGAATAAATGCATTTCCATTAATTTAAATGGGGAAATTTAATTTGACACATTCAAATTGAGTTACGAGCGTGGCCATGAAACAAATTAAATTCATGTGTCAAAGTACCATTGTATTAAATAGATTGAATATCATATGTCTTTGAAGTTCTCTCAGTCACTTTATGTGATTTAAAGCTCTTTTGTCGAGTGCATTAAATATTGTTGTGCTTTCTTGATTAATTGACACTTTGTTATTACTAAATGTTCCTGTTCATCACTTCTGGTCATAAAACCTAACCTATTCATTAATATACCTTTTCTTTTTCATACAATTCATTGTTGCATGATACATGTCTTTCAATCTGGTCACATTAAACCTGTTTGTCTATTTAAAGAAAGTTTCTATTTAATAGCATGTTGTAGTATCTCGCTATCTTGCCTAGAAAAAGCTGCATTTTACTTTAAAGTTCAGAATATATACCTTTAGTTTAATAATAAGTTTGATTGGCTTTAAATTTATCAATATATTTTGTGTTAATTAACCCATCCTCCTTCCTTCCTTCCTTCCTTCCTTCCTTCCTTCCTTCCTTCCTTCCTTCCTTCCTTCCTTCCTTCCTCCCTCCCTCCTTCCTTCCCTCCTTTCTTCCTTCCTTCTTTCCTTCCCTCCCTCCCTTCCTCCCTTGCTCCTTCTTTTATTTCTTCCTTCTTTTCTTCCCCTCTACTTTTGTTCTCTTCCTCCCTCCTTCCCTCCCTCCTTTCTTCCTGCCTTCTTTCCTCCCTTTCTTCTTTTCCTCCCTCCTTCCGTCTCTCCCTCCCTCCCTCCCATCCTCGCTCCTTCTTTTCTTTCTTCCTTCCTTTCTTCCTCCTTTCCATCATTCCCTTCCTCCCTCCTTCTTTTCTTCTTCCTTCCTCCCTCCTTCCCTCTTTCCTTCCTTGCTTCCTTCCTATCTTCCTTCCTTCTTTCCTTCCCTCCCTCCCACCCTCCCTTCCTCCCTCCTTCTTTTCTTCTTCCTTCCTTCCTTCTTTTCTTCTTTCCTTCATTCCCTCCCTTCCTTCTTCCTTCCTTCCTTCTTTTCTTCCTTCCTTCCTTCTCTCCCTCCCTCTTTCCTTCCTTTATTCCTTTCTTCCTTTCTTCCTTCCTCCCTCCCTTTCTTCTTTCCCTCTGTCCCTTCCTTCCTCCCTCCCTCTTTTCTTCCTTCCTTCCTTCCTTCCTTCCTTCCTTCCTTCCTTCCTTCCTTCCTTCCTTCCTTCCTTCCTCCCTCCCTCCCTTCAGTCTCTCCCTCCCTCCCTTCCCTCCCTCTTCCCTCTCTTCCTTTCTTCCTTCTTTCCTTCCTTTCATCCCTCTCTCCCTCCCTCTTTCTTCCCTTCCTCCCTCCCTCCCTTCATTCCTTCCTCCCTCCCACCCTTCCCTCCCTCTCTCTCTTCCTTTCTTTCTTCTTTCCTTCCTTTCCTCTCTTTCTCCTTCTTCCTTCCTTCCTTCCTTCCTTCCTTCCTTCCTTCCTTCCTTCCTTCCTTCCTTCCTTCCTTCCTTTTATCCTTCCACCCTTCCTTCCTTTCTTCCACACTCCTTTTCTTCCTTACCTCTTTCCCTCCCTCTTATCTTCCTTCCTTCTTTCCTTCCTTCTTTCCTTTTATTCTTCCTCCTTTCCTTCCTTTCTTCCTCCCTCCCTTCCTTCCTTACCTCCTTACCTCCTTTTCTCCCTTTCTCTTACCTTCCTTCCTTCCTTCTTTCCTTCCTTCCTTTCTTCCCTTCCTCCCTCCCTCCTTCCTTCCTTCCTTTCTTCCCCCTCCTTACCTTCCTTACTTTCCTCCTTCTTTTTCTCCATCCCTCTTACCTTCCTTCCTTCCTTCCTTTCTTCCTTCCTTCCTTCCTTCCTTCCTTCCTTCCTTCCTTCCTTCCTTCCTTCCTTTCTTCCTTTCTTCTTTCCTTCCCTCTCACCTTTCTTCCCTCCTTCATTTTTTCCCTCCCTCCTTCCTTCCCTCTTTCTGTCCCTCCCTCCCTTGCTCCTTCTTTACTTTCTTCCATCCTTCTCTATTCCTTCCTTATTTTTTCCATCCCTCCTTCCCTTTTTCCTTCCTTTCTTCTCTCCTTCCTTCCTTTATTTCTTCCCTCCCTCCCTCCTTCCTTCCCTCCCTCTGTCCCTCCCTCTCCCTTCTTTACTTTTTTCCTTCCTTCTTTCCTTCCATTTCTCCCTCCTACTTTCCTTCCTTTTTTTCTTCCTTTCTTCCCTCCCTTCTTTCCTTTTTCCTTCCTTGCATCCTTCCTTCCTTCACTCCCTTCCTCTCTCCCTTGCTCCTTATTTGTTTCTTCCTTCTTTCCTTCTTTTCTTCATTGCTTCCTTCCTTCCCTTCCTCCCTCCCTTCCTCTTTCCTTTCTTCTTTCCTTCCTTCCCTTCCTCCCTTTTCCCTTCTTCCTTCCTTTTTTCTTCCTTCCTTCTTTTTACCTTCCTTTCCTCCCTCTTTCTTTCCTTGCTTCCTTCCTATCTTCCCTCCTTCTTTCTTTCCCTCCCTCCCTTGCTACTTTTTTCTTCCTTTCTTCAATTCTACTTTCCTTACTTCCTTCCTTCCATCCTCACTCCCTTTCTTCCTTCCCTCCCTCCCTTCCTCCCTTCCTTCATTCCTTTCTCCCTCCCTTCCTTCTTTCTCTCCATCCCTTCCTTTCTCCCTCCACTTCTCTTCCTTTCTTCCTTCTTTCCTTCCTTCCTTCCTTCCTTCCTTCCTTCCTTCCTTCCTTCCTTCCTTCCTTCCTTCCCTCCCTCCCTCCCTCCCTCCTTCCTTCTTTCCTTTCGTTTCTGCTTGTAGCACTTTTGGTACAGGAATACTGATATTTCCCTTCAGTTTTAATTTGCATTTAGCTGAGGGTCAGTAAAGGTGGACATCATCTGTTCATGTGCTCAGTTGCAACTACATATGCATACGTACACATTGACACACACACACATACTTTTCTTATTGTTGAGGTTAAACAGTTCTTTATATATACTGGGTATATGATGTTGGATGTGCAATTTGCATACACATTCTCCCAGCTTGGGGTTTGTCTTTGCAAACCCTTACCAGGATCTTTCACAGAGGAAAAAGGATTTCTTGGTGTCATAATTAAAACACCTTAGCCAAATCCCAGCTCAAACATTCTCTGTTGTTTCCTTGTAAAAATCTTACATTTTTACATCCTTGATTTATGCCTTAAGTTTTATTTTTTGAGTTTTAGTATAAGGTGTGAGGTCCTTTGACATTTATTTCTTTTTTTCATTAAATTTCTGAGGGTGACATTGGGAGGTCCTTTTACTTCTAAATGGACATCCTGTTGTTTCCACACATTTGTTTAAAAAAATTCCTCTCTTTATGGCATTGCTTTGGTGCCTTTGTCAAAAAAGGATTGATCACTTGTTGTGAGACTACTTCTGGATTCTCTCTTTGGAGTTATTTGTTGGTCTATCCTCCCCTCCACCACTGTCACACTGACTTATGTTACTGTCGTTTTATAAGCTTTAACATGAGGTAGTGTGTTTCCTCCAACTGTACTCTTTTTGCAATTGTTTTGACTCTTCCAGTTTCTAGTACTTTCTCTGTAAGTGTTAGAATCAGCTTGTCTATACCTGGAAAACATCCTGCTGGCGTTTTAATTGGAACTGCACTAAATCTATAGATAAATCCACTGAGAAGGAGCCCAAGGGAATTTTCTAATGCCATTTCTCTTTCTATTTTTATTTTTTAAATTTTATTTAGAAAATAAAATTTAACAGGGTGACATTGGTCAATAAGAGTACAAACCTTTCAGATAAGTATTTCCCTACCATTTGAACCGTTGATTATGGGATAGACTCATCACCCAAAGTCAAATCATTTTCTGTCACCGTATATTTGTCCCTCTTTACTCTCTCCCCCTCACTCCCTACCTTACATTCCCCTCCCCTGATAGCCATGAGTCTCAGTTTTATATCCCACCTATGTTTGAAATCATATAGTTCTTAGCTTTCTGTGATTTATTGATTTCACTACGTATAAAGTACTCAAGATCCATCCATGTCTCTGTAAATGACACGATGTTACCTTTTCTATTGGCTGAGTAGTATTCCGTTGTATATATGTACCACATCATCTTATCCAATCCTCTGTTGAGGGACACTTTGGATGTTTCCATGTCTTGGCCAATGTGAATAATACTGTGAGAAACATGGGGTTGCTTGTGTCTTGACATATCAATGTTTTCAAGTTTTGGGGGTAGATATTCAGTAGAGGGATTGTTGGGTCATATGGTAGTTTGTAGGAATATGCTCTGAAAATATGCAGAGTAAGAATAACAATCCGAAACAGCGAGGTGTCCCAGGTTGAAAGCCCTGAGTGGATGAGAGTCCAGGGCAGGGGTCGGGAACCTATGGCTCGCGAGCCAGATGTGGCTCTTTTGATGGCTGCACCTGGCTCGCAACAAATCTTTAATAAAAAAAGTTATAACGTTAAAAATATAAAATATTCTCATGGAATACAATCCATTCATTTCCTACTGCTCATGTTCATGGTTGCAGGTGGCTGGAGCCAATCACAGCTGTCCTCCGGGACAACACCTAATTTTTATTGAATAATGCGTAACATACATGGGTTGTTGTATGGCTCTCATGGAATTACATTTTAAAATATGTGACGTTCATGGCTCTCTCAGCCAAAACTTTCCCGACCCCTGGTCCAGGGGATTGTTGGGCCCATACTGGAAACAGCGCGTGCTGGAAACAGCACAATGGCAGGATAAGATTCAGTAACACAGAATAATCTCAGAACAGACATTAGAAGTCAGCATGTTCCTTGTCTTTTACGTTACCTCCAAAATTTGTGCTGTCTGCTTCCTTCAGTTATTAGTACTTGCTAATAAAGATCTGAGTGAGGTTGAGGACAAGGCTCAGTCAGTAGTCTGCTTACCAGGGCTGTTGCATCCCCTTGGCCCCTCGGAGCATTTCATCTGGTCTCCCAGTAGTTCATTGTTTCCACGGCAGTACTTCTAGTCTTAATTTTTTGAGGAACCACCATACTTTCTTCCATAATGATTGTACCAGTTGTCATTCCCACCAGCAGTGGATATGGGTTCTCCTTTCCGCACTGCCTCTCCAACACTTGTTATTACCTGTCTTGTTGATAATAGCCAATCTAACACGTATAACGTGGTATCTCATTGTAGTTTTCATTTACATGTGTCTAATACCTAGTGAAAATGAAGATCATTTTGATCTATCTGTTGACCATTTGTATTTCCGCTTGGGAGAAGTGTCTGTCCATGTCCTCTCCCCATTTTTACCTGGATTTATTGCTTGTTTAAGTTAAGCTGTGTGAGTTCTTTATATATTTTGAGTATTAATCCCTTACCAAAGCTATAGTTTGCAAATATAATTAATCTCCTATTTGCTTGGCTGCCTATTTGTTTTGTTCTCAGTTTCTGTTGCTGTGAAGAAGCTTTTTAGTTTCCTATGGTCCCATCCATTTACTGTTGCCTTTACTTCCCCTGTCTATGAGGTCACATTCATAAATTGTTCTGTACGACCAAGGTCCATGAGTTTTATACCTAAGTTTCTGCAATGTAATTTATTGTTTCAGATCTTATATTTAGATCTTCGATTGACTTTGAATTGATATTTGTGCAGTGGGACAAACTGTAATCAAGTTTCATTCTTTTACTAGGTGTTGAAAAGGTTTTCTTTCTTGATTTGAGTTGTAGTTACATGGATGGTAACATTTGTCAACCAACGTACATGGAACTATACACTTAAAATGGGCAATGAAAAAATACCAACAGGGGCCTGAGTGGTGGTGCTCCAATAGATAGTGTCAACCTGGGACACTGAGGTCCCACGTGTGAAACCCTGAGGTGCTTTGAGTATAGGATCATCCAGCTTGAGCACCGGCTTAGCTGCTTTAGGGAAGGGTCACTGGTTTGAGCATGGGATCATTAAAATGATCCCATGGTTGCTGGTTTGAAGCCCAAGATTACTGCCTTTGGCAAGGGGTCACTGGATTGGCTAAAGCCCCCTGGTCAAAGCCGTATGAGGAGCAACCAATGAACAACTAAAATGCCACAAGTACGAGTTGGTGCTTCTCATCTCCCTAGCGCTCTCTCTTTCTCTCTCTCCCGTTCTAACAGGCACGTGCTCAGAAAAAAACAGACAAAATAAAAAAGAAAACTCATACACAGAAAACAGGAATCAATATATTGTGGCTGGATTTTTGTTAGACATTATAATAAAAAGGGAAAGTATAATACAGTACACCACTTTGTATAAGCTGAACTTATCGAGTATAAAAATGTGTTTTCAACATAACACTGGGTGTCACGGCGTCATATGTTCGTCACGCCGTAGTCCTTGGAGTGCTGAGCCTGCACGTGCGTGTCTCATCTGCTACAGTGCAGAACTAAAAACAAGGCTGAGAGGCAAGCAACAGTTTTCTTCTGGTAGAGTCACTTTGCGTCTTAACCAACCTCAAATGTCGTCTCCTCAGACCCCAGAGTGAAGTGTGTCCTCTGGCATGTCTCCTTATAGCTAAGTGTGGCCAAGATTTCACCTGTGTGCGTGATCCTGCTCTTCTCACAAACACAGCAGGTAGTCTTGATCTGAAATTCAGGAAGTTCCTTGATGAATGTTCAGTGTCAGTATCAAAAATTAAACACAAATTCTTCTCAGAGGAAAATCTCTATGACCTGTGAAATCTTGTCAAATGCTCGCTTGGTGCACGTACCCCCTAAATGAGCACATTTGATATCTGAACACTGAGCCTCAATAAAGCTGATCCAGAAAAGCCTTGACAGGCATCAGGTGGTATCTCGCTGTGGTTTTCCTCGCATTTCCGTAATGATTAGTGATGTCGACCATCTTCTCAGGTGCCTGTGGTCCATTTTGCTGTCCTCTTTGGGATAAAAGGATCTATTTAGTACTTCTGTTCATTCTAAATCAGATGGCTTTTTGTGTGTAATTCGGTTGTGCAAGTTCTTCACCTATTTTGATGTTTCTTTCTTCGTTTTGTTTTGTTTTTCGCTTGTGTAAGTTCTTTATATATTTGGATATCAACCCTTTATCTGATATATGGCTTGCTAAAATGTTCTCCCAATTATGTACGCTGACTTTTTCTTGTGTTACCGGGTTGTTTGTTTGTTTTTTTTTTTTATATAATTTTATTTTTTTAATGGGGTGACATCAATAAATCAGGATACATATATTCAAAGATAACAAGTCCAGGTTATCTTGTCGTTCAATTATGTTGCATACCCACCACCCAAAGTCAGATTGTCCTCTGTCACCTTCCATCTTGTTTTCTTTGTGCCCCTCCCCACCCCCTATCCCTCTCCCATTCCCCCCTCCCCCCCGTAACCACCACACTCTTATAAATGTCTCTTAGTTTCACTATTATGTCCCACCTACGTATGGAATAATACAGTTCCTGTTTTTTTCTGATTTACTTATTTCGCTTCGTATCATGTTATCAAGATCCCACCATTTTGCTGTAAATGTTCCGATGTCATCATTTCTTATGGCTGAGTAGTATTCCATAGTGTATATGTGCCACATCTTCTTTATCCAGTCATCTATTGATGGGCTTTTTGGTTGTTTCCATGTCCTGGCCACTGTGAACAATGCTGCAATAAACATGGGGCTGCATGTGTCTTGACGTATCAATGTTTCTGAGTTTTTGGGATATATACCCAGTAGAGGGATTGCTGGGTCATAAGGTAGTTCTATTTTCAGTTTTTTGAGGAACCACCATACTTTCTTCCATAATGGTTGTACTACTTTACATTCCTACCAACAGTGTATGAGGGTTCCTTTTTCTCCACAGCCTCTCCAACATTTGCTGTTACCTGACTTGCTAATAACAGCTAATCGAACAGGTGTGAGGTGGTATCTCATTGCCGTTTTGATTTGCATTTCTCTAATACCTAAAGAAGATGAGCATCTTTTCATATATCTGTTGGCCATTTGTATTTCTTCCTGGGAGAAGTGTCTATTCATATCCTCTTCCCATTTTTTTATTGGATTGTTTGTTTGTTTGTTGTTGAGTTTTATGAGTTCTTTGTATATTTTGGATATTAGGCCCTTATCTGAGCTGTCGTTTGAAAAAATCATTTCCCATTTAGTTGGCTTTCTGTTTATTTTGTTATCAGTTTCTCTTGCTGAGCAAAAACTTCTTAGTCTGATGTAGTCCCATTCATTAATTTTTGCCTTCACTTCTCTTGCCATTGGAGTCAAATTCATAAAATGCTCTTTAAAACCCAGGTCCCTGAGTTGAGTACCTATGTCTTCTTCTATGTACTTAATTGTTTCAGGTCTTATGTTTAGATCTTTGATCCATTTTGAGTTAATTTTTGTACAGGGGGGAGAGACTGTAGTCCAGTTTCATTCTTTTGCATGTGGCTTTCCAGTTTTCCCAGCACCATTTATTGAAGAGGCTTTCTTTTCTCCATTGTGTGTTGTTGGCCCCTTTATCAAAAATTATTTGACTATATATATGTGGTTTTATTTCTGGACTTTCTATTCTGTTCCATTGGTCTGAGTGTCTATTTTTCTGCCAATACCATGCTGTTTTGATTGTCGTGGCCCTATCATATAGTTTGAAGTCAGGTATTGAAATGCCCCCAGCTTCATTCTTTTTCTTTAGGATTGCTTTGGCTATTCGGGGTTTTTTATAGTTCCATATAAATCTGATGATTTTTTGCTCTATTTCTTTAAAAAATGTCATTGGAAGTTTGATGGGAATTGCATTAAATTTGTATATTGCTTTGGGTAATATAGCCATCTTGATTATATTTATTCTTCCTAGCCAAGAACAAGGTATATTCTTCCATCTCATTATATCTTTTTCGATTTCCCTTAACAATGGTTTATAGTTTTCATTATATAAGTCCTTTACATTCTTTGTTATGTTTATTCCTAAGTATTTTATTTTTTTTGTTGCAATCGTGAAGGGGATTATTCTTTTGAGTTCCTTCTCAGTTGTTTCATTGTTGGCATATAGAAAGGCTATTGACTTCTGTATGTTAATTTTGTATCCTGCGACCTTACTGTATTGGCTTATTGTTTCTAGTAGTCTTTTTGTGGATTCTTTGGGGTTTTCGATGTATAGTATCATATCATCTGCAAAAAGTGATACCTTTACTTCTTCTTTTCCGATATGGATGCCTTTTATTTCTTTGTCTTGTCTGATTGCTCTGGCTAGAACCTCTAGTACCACATTAAATAAGAGTGGAGAGAGTGGACAACCCTGTCTTGTTCCTGATTTAAGGGGGAAAGCCTTCAGTTTAGTGCCATTTAATATGATGTTAGCTGATGGTTTATCATATATGGCCTTTATCATGTTGAGATATTTTCCTTCTATACCCATTTTGTTGAGAGTCTTAAACATAAAATTGTGTTGTATTTTATCGAAAGCCTTTTCTGCGTCTATTGATAAGATCATGTGGTTTTTGTTCTTCGTTTTGTTGATATGGTGTATTACATTAACCGTTTTACGTATGTAGAACCATCCTTGAGATTCTGGGATGAATCCCACTTGATCATGATGTATTATTTTTTTAATATGTTGTTGTATTCGATTTGCTAGTATTTTGTTTAGTATTTTAGCATCTGTATTCATTAGAGATATTGGTCTGTAGTTTTCTTTTTTTGTGCCATCCTTGCCCGGTTTTGGTATGAGGGTTATGTTGGCTTCGTAAAATGTGTTTGGAAGTATTGCTTCTTCTTCAATTTTTTGGAAGACTTTGAGTAGAATAGGAACCAAGTCTTCTTTGAATGTTTGATAAAATTCGCTGGTATAGCCGTCAGGGCCTGGACTTTTATTTTTGGGGAGGTTTTTAATGGTTTTTTCTATTTCATCTCTACTGATAGGTCTGTTTAAGCTTTCTGCTTCTTCTTGACTCAGTCTAGGAAGGTTGTATTTTTCTAGGAATTTATCCATTTCTTCTAGGTTGTTGAATTTAGTGGCATAAAGTTTTTCATAGTATTCTACAATAATTCTTTGTATATCTACGGTGTCCGTGGTGATTTCTCCTCTTTCATTTTGGATTTTGTTTATATGAGTTCTTTTTCTTTTTTCCTTGGTAAGTCTTGCCAAGGGTTTGTCAATTTTGTTGATCTTTTCAAAGAACCAGCTCCTTGTTCTATTAATTTTTTCTATAGTTTTTCTGTTCTCTAATTCATTTATTTCTGCTCTGATTTTTATTATCTCCTTTCTTCGGCTGGTTTTGGGTTGTCTTTGTTCTTCTTTTTCTAGTTCCTTAAGGTGGGTAGTTAAGTGGTTCACATGGGCTCTCTCTTGTTTGTTCATATATGCCTGAAGTGATATGAACTTCCCTCTTATCACTGCTTTTGCTGCATCCCATAGATTCTGATATGTCGTATTGTCATTTTCATTAGTCTGTATATATCTTTTGATCTCTGCACTTATTTCTTCTTTGACCCATTCATTTTTTAGAAGTATGTGGTTTAGTTTCCACATTTTTGTGGGATTTTTTTCCTCTTTTTTGCAGTTGAATTCTAGTTTCAAGGCTTTATGATCAGAAAATATGCTTGGTACAACTTCAATTTTTCTGAATTTGCTGATGTTGTTTTTGTGACCCAACATATGGTCAATTCTTGAGAATGATCCATGTACACTGGAGAAAAATGTATACTCAGTCACTTTGGGATGAAATGTCCTGTAGATGTCTATCATATCCAGGTGCTCTAGTGTTTTGTTTAAGGCCACTATGTCTTTGTTGATTCTCTGTTTGGATGACCGATCTAGAGCCGTCAGCGGTGTATTGAGGTCTCCAAGTATGATTGTATTTTTGTCAGTTTTGTTTTAAGATCAATAAGTAGCTGTCTTATATATTTTGGTGCTCCTTGGTTTGGTGCATATATATTAAGAATTGTTATGTCTTCTTGATTCAGTGTCCCCTTAGCCATTATGAAATGGCCATTTTTGTCTCTGAGTACTTTTCCTGTCTTGTAGTCAGCATTATCCGATATGAGTATTGCTACACCTGCTTTTTTTTGGATGTTATTTGCTTGGAGTATTGTTTTCCAGCCTTTCACTTTGAATTTGTTTTTATCCTTGTTACTTAGATGAGTTTCCTGTAGGCAGCATACAGTTGGATTTTCTTTTTTAATCCATTCTGCTACTCTGTGCCTTTTTATTGGTGAGTTTAATCTGTTTACATTTAGTGTAATTATTGATACTTGTGAGTTCCCTATTGCCATTTTATATCTTGCTTTCTGTTAGTTTTGTGTCTTGTTTGATCCTTCTCTTTTGTTTTTCTATCTTTTGTTTTTATTTGGTTTTATTCCATACATCTTTCCACTGTTGCTATCTTTTTTATCTCCTGTGCTTCTGTGGTGGTTTTTTCAATGGTGGTTACCTTTGAATAATGAAAAGGGTCCCTACCCTGTTCATTGTAGCGAACTATTTTGTGAGTACTTTTGCACTCCATCGTCCTTTGCTACTGTTAATCTCCATCTTCTCCCCCTCTTTCTTTTTGTTGTTGTCACAGTTTAAATTTGGTTTTATTGTGTTCTTCTTGGAGCTTTTACTTGTGGCTCTGTTTTTTTTTTGTTCTTTGTATCTAATTGGAGAACCCCCTTTAGTAATTCCTGGAGTGGGGGTTTTCTGATGATAAATTCCCTCATCTTTTCTGTATCTTTGAATGTTTTTATTTCTCCTTCATATTTGAAGGATAGCTTTGATGGGTATAGTATTCGTGGCTGAAAGTTCCTCTCTTTCAGGACTTTAAATATTGGGGTCCACTCTCTTCTAGCTTGTAGAGTTTCTTCTGAGAAATCTGATGATAATCTAATGGGCCTTCCTTTATATGTTGTATTCTTCTTTTCCCTGGCTGCCTTGAGAATTTTTTCTTTGCTGTTGGTTTGTGTCAATTTCATTATGATATGCCTTGGAGTAGGTTTGTTGGGGTTAAGAAAACTTGGAGTTCTGTTTGCTTCTTGAACTTGAGGCTTTAGTTCTTTCCACAGGCTTGGGAAGTTCTCATCTATTATTTGTTTGAGTATGTTCTCCATTCCATTTTCTCTCTCTTCTCCCTCTGATATACCTATTATTCTTATGTTATTCTTTTTGATGGAGTCCGATAATTCTTGTAGGGCTATCTCATTTTTTTTAATTTTTGAGTCTCTTTCTTCTTCTCTCTGTTGTGCCTCAAGTTGCTTGTCTTCTATTTCACTAATCCTCTCTTCTATCTGACCTGTTCTATTAGCTAAGCTTGTTACTTCGTTTTTGAGCTCGTGAATTGAGTTTTTCATCTCTGTTTGATTTGTTTTTATAGTTTCAATTTCCTTGGACATATATTCTTTGTGTTCATTGAGTTATTTTCTGAGCTCCCTAAATTGCCTTTCTGTGTTTTCTTGTATATCTCGGAGGATTTTTAGGATTTCTATCTTGAATTCTCTGTCATTTAGCTCCAAGGTTTCCAATATATTAAATTTTTTCTCCATAGATTTTTCCTCATCTAGCTGTGTTACCTCTCTTTCTTTTGTATCCATGATATTCGATTTTCTCTTCCTTAATGGCATCTGAGGGTGGTTTTGTTGATAGTATTAATGAGATATAATAAAGAATAAAAAGTTTTAAAAAATAATAAAAAAAATCGAAAAGAGTTGTTTTTTTTAAAAAAAATTAATAATGAAATAAAGAAAAATAAAATAAAAATTAAAAAAAAAAGAAAAAAAAAAAAAAAAAGGAAATTATTCCCCCCCTCCTTTTTTCCTCTCCTCTCCTCTCCCCTCTTTCTTGATAAGATCGTGTGGTGGACTGTGAATTATAACAAACAATGCCTGTGATGGAGGGCCTGAATTGGGGAAAAGTAATAAAGGGGCAAAAAAAAAAAAAAAAAAAAAAAAGAAAGAAAAAAGAAGAAAAAAAAAAAGAGCGTATGGACCCACAAAAAGCAAATAAGGAAAAAATTTGGGTCAAGAATAAAATGATTTGCTTTCAGGTGTTGGTTTTCTAAGAGTTATGATGAGAGGATTAAGAGGAAAACGGAAAAATGGGGGGACAAATTAAAAAATTACTATTGTATTTAGTGGAAGAAGAATAGATAAAATGGAGAGCCAGGGATGGGAGCACTGCTGGTGAGTTAAAAAGGTGAAGTAAAAACCCCCCAAAATGCCACAAACATAAGTTTGAGTCCTAGATAAGATAATTTGTTTGTTATTGAGGTTTGAATGAGAGGAGATGTAAAGGAGAAAGGAAGAAACTAATATAGAGGGAGAAAAGAAAGAGAGAGAGAGAAAAAAAAGAGGGAACCACTAAAAGAAGAAAAAAGAAAGTAGAGAGAGAGAGAGAGAGTTAAGGGTTTTGGAGTGCAACCCTCATAGAGAGAAAGGAAGAGAAGAGAAAAGATAATGGGAGATGTAACACTTATGGGTAGTGTAGTTCAAGGAGAGGAGAGAGTAAGACCGGTAGAGAGTTAATCGGCCAAATTGGAGGAGGAAAAAAAAAGTATCAAGAATGAAGATAAGAGAAACAAACGAACAAATATAATAAAATGGGATAGGTTATAAAGTCTGCAGATTATTCTTGATTTTGAGAGGTTATCTTCTTGCTTTTTCTTTTCTCTCCCTCTTCCTGGTCGGTGACTCTGTACCCCGGGTTTTGCCCCTTTGCCACGCTCAGGTGGAGGTTTGCAGTTGATAAGTCTCTATGGCAATGTCATGTATTATGCTTTAGTCTCGTTGGCAGTCAAGGCTATTAGCATTTATAGGCTCCGACAGTGAGAGAGTCCGTGTTCCTGGAGCCTTTCTCCTAGTCTTTCCTTCCTCAATTAGTAGCCTGATAATCCAGCTATGGGGTTGCTGCTGCCTCTGCCTGGATAGTAAGAGGCTCAAAGAGCTGGCAACTCCCCACTCTATTTCCACTCAGCACAGGGCTCTGGGTAAGGCTCAGTCAGTCAGAGCTGCTAGCATAATCAGGTGGGCTTTCCGGCCATTCAAAGACCTCTGGCTCTGCCGCTCTGTCCGGTAACACAAGCGGGCGCCCACTTCCGGGGCGCTTGGAGGAAACTCTCACTCACTGGCTGCGCGCGCAGACCAGGATATCCGGCCAGCAGTCTCACGCTCTGAGTGAAACCCCCAACCGCAGGGAAAAGTTCCAGCGTTGGAATTGAGTCTCGCTCCGTCCCCGTGTGCGGCTTTTGCAAGGCGCTGGGGCGGCCCGAGATTCCGCTTTGGCCCACACAAAGGCCCCTGACTCTGCCCCTCTGTGCGATAACACGGGTGTGCACTGCCGAGGCACTCGGAGGAATCGCTCACTCCTTATCTGCGCGCGCAAACCAGGATATGAGGCCGGCCGTGTTTCCCTCTGAGTGAAACACCCTCCAGTACGGAAAATCTCCACCGTTGGAATTAGTTCTCACTCCCTCCCGTGCGTGGCTTTCCCAAGGCGCTGGGGTTGCCCAGAGACTCTGCCCTCGGCCCACAGAAAGGCCTCTGACCCTGCCTCTCCGTGGGGCAACACGGGCACCCATTTCCGGGGCTTAGGAAGAAATCTCTCGCCCACTAACTGCGCACCAACCAGGAGACCGGGTAAAATGTCCGCGCCGCTTGTCTTTCTTTGTTTGGGTTTGGCGCGAGTGTTAGCTTGTATTGCCCGGGTTGCCACAGGATCAGATTTTCCTTGGCTTGGATCTCCATGCCACAGCCTGGTTCGGCCGTTTGTGTCGTGGCCTGGATGTATTCACCCCCTTTGCCCGCCTCAGTTTCTATATTCACAGTTACCAGAGAAAGCCGCCCTGTTTAGGTTAGTGAGGAAGGCGGAGCATTTCTTACTCCCTATTTCCTTCGGGGTTTGGTTATATATTTAGCCAATTTTTCACTCAATCATACCTTTGGGTGTATTGCGAAGCATCTGGAAGCTCCAAGTATAGGTTTTTCTGTTTCTGGTTGAAGATCTTGTTGAGTTTTGGGGGAGATTTATCGGTATCGCTTCCTACCCCGCCATTACTCTGACGTCATCCCCTAAATGTCACCGGTTTGTTTTGACGTGCAGAGCTTTAAAGTTTGCTGTAGTCCCATTTGTTGATCTCTGCTTCCGTTTTTTGTGATTGGTGTGAGGCGTCCAGATTAATTGTTCTGCATCTTTTTCTCTAATCACTTGGAAAACAATATGGAACTCCTCACAAATGATAAATAGATTTATCTTATGATCCAGCTATTCCATTGGTTTATACACACACACACACACACACACACACACACACACCTGCGCGTGCGCACACATGCACACAAACATGATATAAACAATACCCTAAGGCAGTGTTCTCAATCTTTTTGAAGTCAGGGTACATTTAAAATCCTACAAATAATCGTAAGCACACAATATACAAATTTCTGAAACATATGTTATAATAAGTCAAATGTTAAAGAAAAAAATACAGAGTCCAAGCATGCTTTTATGATAATTAAATGAAATAAATATGACAAAATTAAATTAATTCTGACATTAAAAAACATTTTTATGTTACATTTTTTGAGTTATGCTTTCCAGAATTCATAAAAAAAGAAGGGTTAAAAAATTAAAAAAAAAACACACACAAAAAAGTTATGTTTTCATATATATATAGATACATTTTTAGTAAGATTTAGTAAATTCGGCAGCTGCCAGCGCAAATGTGTTAAGTTTTTTCACTCATGAGAAATATGAGCCTAATGTGTTTTAGCTATTTTTCAATGTTGGGGTATATATTTGAAAGTCAAACTCTCATTTCCTCGTCAACACATTGAAGAATTCCTCTCTTTTTACTCTTAATTGTGTTGAGTGCAGAAAACCCCCACCATACATATCATCTTAAATTTACACCAAACAAATGATAGAAGAAATTTGCCTCCAGTCTTTCCAGGGAACATGAGGGGTAGAGTAAACAATCCAGCACCACAGCTTAACAGCTTTTGCAACCTAATCAGGCAAGTGAGGCGGGCAGTTGGGCAGATTGTCAGCTTACAGCCAATTCCCCATGCCTCTGTCACCCAAAAGTCTAAACTCCAAAATCCCTGTTGGATTTTTGGTCCCCAAAAGGCACATGTTTCTCTGGAATACCGTAGGACACACCTAGAAATCTTTGAGGGTGCACCAGTGCGCCCTGGCACACACTTTGAGAGACACTGCCCTAACAACTGATATCAGGAAATTTGGTGAGATATACGCATTTCAATACTATTGCAGCATTATTCACGGTAACCAAGACCTGGAAACCACCCAAATGTCCATCAATGGATGAATAAATAGAAAGGATGTGGAAAATACACAGAACAGAATATTAACCAGCCACTAGTAAGGAGGAGATGCAGCAACACGGATGAGTTTTGAGTACATTATGCTGACTAGATAAGCCAGACAGACACAGACAAGTACTCTGGGATGTCACCAATGTGTGGGCTCTAAAAATGTCAAACCTATTTTTAAAAAGTCAGTAAAACTGCAGATTCCGGGGGATGAGTGTATGTGTGTGGGCAGAGAGTGGTAAGATTGATGGTGTTTAAGGGTACAAACTTGCAATGAATTACTACACAAACCATAGAGAGCTAATGTACAGTATATTGAATGCAGACAATAACATTGCACCACAAGCATGTGATGTGATCAATATTGTTATAACTACATTACAGTATATACACCTATGAAACTACCATGCCATACACCTTAAATTACACAATATTACATGTCCAATTTTCTCAATATAGAATAAAAAGAGAAACCTGGAGTATTAGTTTAATTTGGAGGAAAGCAGTTCGCTAATAAGCAGTACCCAAATCATAGGCTTCATATCCTGAAAACGCTCAGGGCTTTATCAGTCATTCAAGAAGTCTACTGTCGCGCACCAAGCAGGGGCTGTGGCCAGCCTCTCTTGTGCTCCCCGCCCCACCCCAACACAGATGAACCAAACTGTGTTTCATGACGAGAATTTGAAACTACAGCTGAGATGGGACTCCATCAACTGGGGTACGTCCTTCTACATTGACTTTTGCTCTTGACTTTGCCCTTCTTCCTACGGCATCCAAACCTCGTGTCCTGCACTCTTTTTCCATGCGGAGTGAGGATGTAAGCCGAGAGGGTTTGCGTGGTTGACCTGGTCCTAGGGCTTCTCCACTTGTACTCATTCCTGTTTCCTTGAGCCACAGTAGCCTCGTTAGCGTCAGAAACAGGCACATGAACTTCTCACTCTGATCTCTCTCATATTCCTGGGGACCCACAATGGAAACACGTAACACAGTTATATCTTCCCAGTTCTCTCTGGTTTCAGAAGGTGCACTTTTGCCTAGAGCTTGTCTCTGGTCTCTCCTTCAAGGCTGACTAAAGTATGCACATGCTCTACTCCCTAATATTTCCCAAGGCTTTCTGCAAATTGAGACTTCCATGGACAGTGTAGGGGACTTCTTGGCTTCACGTCCTCTTCAACTCTTAGCACCCAAAGTCTTTAAAAATTCCATTATGTGGCCATTGAGTGTACATACCCCGTTTATTTCTTGAACTTTGTGGAAAATGGATGTGGTGACTGTTTCAAAATAAAATTACCTACATTTGCTGAACAACATACTAGGGCAGGTGGTCTGGCAAAGGACTGTTGTGCCACCCTAGGGGGACAGAGTACACTTCTGACACGGATGCTAAAGAATGGGCATCTCCGGGACACTGTGAAGCTGTGTGAGGACCACGCAGGTCATATCTGCTGTGTGCAACGTTTGCAGATTTCTATTGTTTGCATGTTGTCAGTTTCACAATAAAATGTGCTTGTAGTAAAAAGTCATTCAGAATTGGAACCAGGAGAAATTGAGAACTTGATATTGAACAAATCCTGTCCTCATCTGGCTCACTGGGACAAGGTGACAGGGGTTGGGGCGGGGGTCCTTGTGCTGCTAGCATTCGGATACGGTCCATGTATCTAGTGCGGGGTACTGTCTCTGGGACTGTGAGGCGGGCACTGCAACCCGTCTGCGCAGATGAGAACACGGAGGCTCTGAGAGGCGACGTGACTGGCCCTACCTAGATCACGGGGCTCAGAGGAGCTGGGAGGGACACTGGGCCCAGATAAATTCTAGACGTGCCCCCCCACCGTAGACACGCAGAGCACGAGTGGGCGGCACATGCATGTCCTGTTTGCACACCACTTTACCCACGCCCTACCTGCTTTCACGCGCAGGCCGCACCAGCTGCTCACAGCTGCCTGGGAGCTGAGCCAAGCAGGCTGAGCTCATGCTTCTACCCCTATGACCCAGGCAAGGAAACTGAGGCCCAGAGGGATGACGTGAGTAAGAGTGCAGACCCAGCGGACCTCAGAGCAGGGCCACTCTCAGAGTGCCTCTAGCCCAATCCCTTGCTGTGAGAGGTGGGGAGTCTACTGGCCAGGGAGACCAAAGGCAAAGCCAGGTCACTTGTGGGGGTGCTGGCAGAGCAGGGCCAGTGACCTCAGGCATGTGGGCTCCCTACTCTGAGTCTGTCCCATCATGTGCGCCACAAGGAACAGTAACTCCGCAGAGTATCAGCGAGGTCAGGAGGAGACAGTGCACCGAAGTGCCGGCCCAGGGCCTGACGGTGATGGTGATAAATCAAGGAGGAATAGCAGGCTGGACATCCAGGACTTTGCCAAGACAGATGTCTCAGGTGGCATGGAGGGCATTGGCAGTCCCCGTTAAAGTGTAGGAGGAACCTCAGGGGTGGGAAGACGTGGGCCATGGGGATGTGGCTCAATGAAGGGAGATGAAGAGTGGCACGCCCAGGTGGGTGGGCGAGCAGTTGAGTGTCATCAGAGAGTGTTGAGAGGATGGGATGCCATCCCCAAGACACTGTGAGCCCCTCGAAGGCAGGGGTGGCAGACTGCAGGGGCCGGAGCACACACTTGAACTCAGAGGGCTCTGGGTGCCAGGCCCAGGGCTGCCACTTCCTGGCTGTGTGCCTCGGGCGAGTGCCTGGTGCGCAGTAGTGCCTCAGGAAACACTTGGGAAGATGCCACGGGGGCCTCTGTGGCGGGGGAACCTGTGTGAGGCCCAGGCTGGGGCGGGAGGGAGACCTGCCGTGGGGTCGCAGTTGCCCTGGGAGTGACAGGAAGGCCACCTCCCCCGTCACCAGCCTGACCGTCCCGGAGGTCCCACAGTCTGGCTGCATTCCCCAGGGCCCTCCTGCTCCTCAGCTGCTCCCCTCCTCCTTGGCCACCCTGCAGAGTGTGGCGGGTGGGCCGCTGGGGAGGCTGACCATGGGCAAGGGCTGTGGGCAGGGGGGAGTTCTGTAAACCTGCAGGCCTGGGGACTTGGTGACCTCCCAGCACCCTGTCTCTGATGATTGTTTTGTCCTCCTTTCCAGATGAGCTGCCATATCTCAAGTGCCCTCTGCACACAGTGCTCAAGCTCACACCTGTGGCGTATGCTGAGAGCCCCACATTCACGCATGAAAAGACTTGCGTATACTGTGTGCACAACGGTGTCTTGGAAGTTTCCCAGGACGAGGGTGCCAGAAACATCATGTATCATTTATCAGGCCAGACCTAGGGCCCCAGGCATCCTTCCCCCACGCCTGCACACCCACTACCCACTCCCCAGGCCATGCGTCAGAAAACATAAAGGGAAGGGACTCCACTTTGTTCAGAATCAGTACAGGGTGTACTGTTCGCCATGCAGAGACCCAGCAGCCTGGAAAACAGTAATGACAGCACCAGGCAACAAGGCAGAAACCTACCTGAAGCCTGTATTAACGGCAGGAGTGCAGAGCCCGTTTCCTGGGGGTACAACTTATGCAGTCCCATAGGACCCTGCGCCCAGAAGGGCTCCACAGGTGACTCAATGCTCTGCTATTGTTCCCTTGGAATTCTTAATTTTCTGACCAAGGGGACCCACAGTTGCGTTTTCTGCTGGGCCCGGGAAATTATGTAGCTGGGTCTGGGTCAGGATCCAGGTCTGGCAGAGAGAAGCTCCCCGCAGGGAAAAGTGAGAGGCAATGAGAGCAGGGGCCCTTTCACTACTCTCTGCGTCCTGTTAATCTGGGGTCCTGTCCTCCCAACGTGTGGACACCGCTGGAGACCCACCTGAGGAAGCTCCAGACAATGTGTGCAGGCTGCGGAGTCCTTCCCAGGAGCTCTGTCCCTGCCCCCTGTTGTCCACTGGAGGAACTGCAGAACCAGCTGCACCCCCCCCCCCCATCCCAAACCCCGAAGGGATTGCCCAGTCTTGAAGACACCATGACCCAGGCCTGGCCCTGGCCTCACTGGGACAGCCCGGCTTCCGTTGAAGGGTTTCTGAGCCCATAACAAGCCTCCAGTCACGGCCACGGGCAATGGGTTTTCGAGGTCTGTGGCAGCTTTGTTTTCATTAAATCTACTCTCAGCAATAACTGGCCCATGGGACATGAACTTAGTGGATGAGGAGGGAAGGGTTCCGGGCCGGTACCTCCAAAGGTGCGCATGGAGAGGTGGGTGCTGGTGGATGACTGTGGACCCTGCCCTTCGGTGGGAAGGACAGTGGCACTAACCCATGGCTTCCACGCCATCCCTTCCCTTGCTTCTCCGGTTGACATCTAAGCGGCGCTGCACCGTGTAGAAAATCACCAAAGCCTCTCGAAACTCATCGGCTCCACACTCCCAGGCACCTCCACATCTCCCAGCGCCCCGACTGCCGCTTAGGCTGAGGCGAGCTTCTCCCCACCCCCCGTCCCACAGAGCGCCCGTGGGCCGCTCAGAGAAACACGTGCGTGGGTAATGGAAGAAAACCCCAACTCATTTTGCAACTTTAATGCGACACTGACACCAAAACCACAACGGCACAACAACAGCACACAGTGAAAGCAGGAGGGCAGAGAGCTTCGCCTTGCATGCCATCTTCAATAGACAGGCAGAGCCGCCTAGAGTGCTATGTGAACACAGGGATCTGAGGAGGCACTCTGGCTGAGCGAGTGACCGCTGCAGTTCTTCAGCGCTGTCTGTGAACACAGGACACAAAAGCAAACAGAAGTGGAAATCCAGGTGAAACAGTGAGGGATGCAAAGAACAAAACGAGGGTCCGCCCACACGCTCCTCGTTTCCCCCTCCCACGCCAGGCCTTCCGCCGACTTCTCACAGCCCCTCCTCAGCCCACCCTTCAGAGCCTCATCAATCGCCTGAAAAACCTTACTGGATCCAGGAGAAGAAGCTGGCACTCGTCCTGGCAGCATTTCTGGTCCGGATGGTGGAGCTGGTGCTAGGGCCGTCGAGGATGTTGGTGTTGGCCCCACCATTGGTGCCACTGCTGATGCCAGCTCTCCAAGGGGCTCCCCTGTTGGCACGGTTGCTATTCAGAATGTACTGATGGTATCTGGCCCAGAAAGCAAAGGGGATCCTGGCCCAGGCGTCACCAAAGTCTCCGTCCTCATCCCAGGTCAGGAGCTCCACCTGTATGTCGTCCCAGCTCCAGCGTCCAGTCAGAGCTTCATCCCCAATGTTCATCTGGGCCCTCATCTGGGCCCGAGCCTGTTCCTCAGCCATATCCACATCCATCGTCTTGAAAGCATCATCCACAGCCTCCAAGAAATGAGCCTTCCAATCTCGGGGGTCTCGGTTCTGATTCTGCGACGTTAATAACAGCAACCATCCTAACTACTGCCCCACGTCCACTGAGCACCTGCTTCCCGCCCTGGACCCTCTGGTGCACTGTTCGTAACCCCAAGGAACATAAAGACCACGGGAGTCGGGCTCCTCTTACTCTGGACCAGACCTGGGGTTTCGCCCCACCCCTCACACCTGCTACGCCTGTGAACTTGGGCAAGTCACCTGGGAACCTTTCTGAGCCCGAGTCCTCACTGGACCAACAGTCGGCATGAGGAGCCCGTGACTGAGAAACAGACAAGGCACGGGAAGTGCCAGCCCCAACTCGGCAGGGGCTCCCCCTTACCTGGGCGATGAATCTCAGCACCCTCATCTTGCTGGTCTCATGGCAGGCCCGCAGGCCCCACAGGAATTCATACTCGGGTGGGCTGCTATTGGGGATCTTCCTGTATTCCAGATACCTCAGTGGGGAGGAAATAAACTTTTGCCCCCAGGCAGGCAGACGTGTTGCGCTGATGGCTCCCAGGTGGCCGCTTCCCAGACCCTAGGCTGCAGCTCAGCTCCTGCAGGACTACCCTGACCCTCCAGCCTGTGCCAACACCCAAGCTCACTCCCAGGGTTTTCTGCCTCCAATGCTGAGGTCTTCAAAGCTCGGGGCTGCCAGGTCCTGGCCAGCAGCCACAGGGCGGTGTGGGGGCGGGGAGTGGGGGCGGCAGTGTCAGGTGTTTACTCAGAGGAAGGCCACAAGTTTTGTGCCCCTTGTCGCAATGACTGCCCGGATTCCTGTTGGGTGTGCTCTAAACAGAGGAGCCATTTCATCCGGCCCTCTGCTCTGAGCACACCCCGCCACAGGAAAGGATCGGGAAGGAAGAAAACGTCAACCAAGAGCAGCGTACTCAGTATCCTCTCTTGCCCGTGTCTGCGCGCTCGCACGCGTGTGAGCTGGTGCACCTGTGCGAGTGCAAACGTTTCCTACCAGGACCAAGGATTCGGTGGGCCGCGGCCAGAAAGGCAGGAGAGCTGGGCTCCAGGCCTGAATGGGCCCCTTACGCTCAAGCAGGGGATAGTCCCCTCCAGCCTGCAGGGGCACGTGCTCAATGGTGTGGTGGTTGTAACACTACCCGCGCCATGTTTTCAGTGAACATGTGTCCGTTTCCCCCAACAATGCCCTGGAATTCTAACCTCCCCCGCACGCACACAGCCCCACCCACACTCATTCGCGAGACTCCATCCCTCTAGTGTTAAGACCTAAGATGGGGAACGGCTTCCTCAGCCAGACCAGCACACACGGAAGGCCCGAGTGTGAGACAGAGTTAACTCGATCAGTACTTACTTCTGCTTCACAAAGTCGTCCGTAATGAGCCTCCTCAGATCACCAAGGAATGGGTGCCTCACCCTGAGGGCAAGGAAAGGAGTCTATGACGACAGCCGGTGGTAACGCCCACACATGGG